>NC_140932.1:119440280-119817780 GCF_014529385.1 Adiantum capillus-veneris | reverse complement strand
CTTCAGCTTCAATCGCCTGCTCTTCAAGCACCTCTTCTACCACTACATCATGCTCCGCCAAGGAAGAGAGAAACTCGTTCTCTTTTGCATCCACCTCAACTTCCTCCATAGGCACGGTTGCTCTATCTCTCCTGGCAAGATTCTGTAATGTTGCACCGCCATGGCACATTCCACCGCTACTTTCCTGAGCACATTCATTAGCAATGCACCACACACCACCTTCACCTGCATTCCATCATCCGTAGACCGAGACCGCACCACTTGGTCTTCATCAAGCATCTCGGCTTGCTTTGTTCCTTGTTCTTCTTGCACATGGGCTACTACCATCATTAGGAAAAGTTTGGACTCAAAAATGGGCCTTGTAAGAATTGTTGATGTGGCATAGCTTTCAAAAAGTGGGGATCGATAATTTTTTTGCAAATAAGATCCAAACGTGTCGGAGGTTGGATATTTAGAATCTACTCTTTAAATGCTATCTATTGATATATAGCATGCATGTATTGGACATTGCCTTCATGTAGATCTAGAAAAAGGTGATTTTATATTACCGTAACGGTAACAAAACCTGGATGATTGAAAAAAAATGGCATAACTTTGATAGAAGTCATCCAAACTTTTTGGACCTTGGCTCTTTTGAATCCATTTTTCAAGAACTTTCCAATGATAGATCATATCATGGGGTTCTAAGCAATAGTTAGAGGGGTCTACCGGGTTGCTTTCTTTTGTACAACTTTGATGATGTGGCACTCTTAAAAGGCCCAAAAATGAGTTCAAAATTTTCCTAATGTATCATCAAATACTACGAGGGCAAATTTACCCTTATGAGCTCAGATTCATCAGAGTCTATCTCCTCATCATAGGATATGGACTCATTGGCCCTATTCTCCTTGCTTGTCTCCCAACAACTCGAGCTTGTATCTTCATCATCACTGGCATCATATATCGATTCCGTGTCTGCATCTTCATCCGCTTGCTGCTCCACAAAAGCTTGACCATCATCTTGACTTTTCTCTCTTTCTACATCAACTTCTAAACCCTTTGTATCTGCATCTAGATTGCATTCTGCTACCTTTTCATGCAAATTTTCCACAGGAACAGGCTTTACCTCCTCAATCCGCATTGGAACCTCCACATAGCTACATCTTTTACACCTTTGTTCACCTCAATATGGAGCTTCTCCTCGTTGACAAGCTTGTCCACCCTCGGCACATGCACATCACGAACGAGAAACCTCCAAGGAACATAACCAACAGTAGGCCTTATGTCAACAGGCTCTGCACTTCGAAAAATTGGAATCACTTTTAGTAGGACCAAAGAGCACTTTACTAACCCCGGAACAAGCATATAATCTGCTGGCTTCAACATGCCCAGATCCAGCTTCCACTTCACCTTTTTGCTCTTTATCTTTGCCAGATAGACCATGTCTTCATAGGTATCTACACCGTCTTCCACCTTTTCTCTAATCCTCGGATGCAAGCACTCTTAACAACTTTGACAAATTCAAGTATTGATTGCTTTTGACCCGAGTAGAAACCTGTAACTGTTTCCAACAGGCTTCAAACTGCTAAATGAAAATAGAGAAATCCTTACTCACATCTTGGCGTACTGCCTTCAGCCTTGCACCAACTTCCTCTATAGTAATCACCTCTTGAAATCGCTCCAAAAATTGACTTTGCAATTTCTACCATGATTCTTGATCACTGCTCTCCAAATTATCGAACCACACCTTGGCTCACCCTCGCATCACCAACGGCACCGTCTCCATTTTTTTCCATCCATCGACATACGCATCGACAACATCCATAACTCATATTCTGCTAACCAATCCTCAGGATCTTCAATGCCCATAAATATGGGGCCAGAACCTAGCTCCACCATCTCTATTAGCTTCAAACTTGACCATCAAACACTTCGACCATCAGCCAACCACTTTGTCAGCTAAAATACACCGCTTCAAACCTCAAATTGGAGCATCAGACAGCTCCTCAGTGGGGGCACCAGAAGATGGAGAGGGGGAATAGGGAACACACCCGACACACAACACAAAGCCTCCCTATACCTCACGGTATCCACATCACCCCTAACCTCTCAAAACACATTCAAAGTGGCTAATTTGCACTAACAGATCCACCTTAGCACACATAACAACTATCTCCTACCTTGCAAAAACACCTTGCAGCACAAATGCACCCACACTGCTCAACTCACCCTTCCCAACTCACAAAACACCGGATTCTGCCCTTTTGGAACACCCTTCGAGCTACAGGCATACCCTCTGCAAGCAATGGCAAATACACAAAGAGCGAGATAAAAGGAGGGGGATGGGGAGAAGCAACACGAGAAATAGGGGCACAAAGGCTTAGTAGTATTGCATAGGGAAATAGTACAATCAAGTATGTAGCTCCAATGGCAAGCTTACAATACACATGCTTGCAAACCTCCAATAACTCTCTCTGGAAAAAAGCCCTCCAAAAATCACTTCTATCCCCTTTTATAAGGCTTGGCTAAGGCTAAAAAAGAAAAAAACAAGGAGCTAGCAAGCTCGTACAATTAACTGAAGCTCCCTTTTAGAAGTTTTTTTGCATTTCCACCACTTGGCACTTTTGATTTTTTTGGTATCTGCATGGTGCACCCCTCTTGGCTCTTTGTCCGCTCAATTTGGCCACACTTGCACTTGCACTTTCATTTTGGACTCCTCTCGGATTGGTTCTCTCTCTTCCCTTGCTTGATCTTTGTGGCAGGCGGGATAGTCCCCTTGACCATGACGCTTGAAGCTTTCGAGCTCTCTCTTTCCATCTCTTACTGTCCATTGGCCGTGTCATAAGCCCCTTGACTGGTCTCGGGCTCGTGATCTCTCTCTCTCTCTCTCTCTCTCTCTCTCTCTCTCTCTCTCTCTCTCTCTCTCTCTCTCTCTCTCTCTCTCTCTCTCTCTCTCTCTCTCTCTCTCTCTCTCTCTCTCTCTCTCTCTCTCTCTCTCTCTCTCTATTCACTGCATGCCGCCGCGGGACGTCCTCCTTGTCAAGGAATAGCGACATCGCTATTGACGGGGGGTGGGGGGGGCTCAAAAAAATTGGCGCTGCACAGGAACCCCTGTCACTACTGAACGACCATGTCATCACTGTATATCGCTAGCACACCACACCGGCCAAGGCCGCACCGCCACAACCACCAAATTTGACCTCCATGTGCCCCTGCAGGGCCGCCTCGTGCCAGGCACAGCACCCCAATGGGCTACCATCACCAGGGAGCTCACAACAAGCTCACACCATCCCATGCTCTATAATGGCGTCACGGGCTAGGTTAAATACCCCGGCATCCGAACATCGTCCTAGGCATATGGGTTTATTCGATGCCACGTGGAAACCTTCTGGGGGTCACACTCCAAGCCTTTGTTTTCCTTCAACAAAAATCCCACTTGACTAAATAAAACCCCAACTCGTCCTGCCTGCTAGTTGCTGACCGCCAATCCGATTACCGAACCATAAAGCTTGGGCAAAAAAGTACATGATTGCCTCCACACTCCTCCATTTTTACTGCACTCCTCAATTCCCCGAGCCCTCGGATCGAGGTCATAAAAACCGATCAAAGCATCTGCAATCAATCCCAAACAAGTGTATCCATTCTTTAGACTTCAGTATCTTTCCGATCCCTGTTTCGTTTGACATGCCATCAACTTGTGCTAGCTCCGTATGATGCACACCCTGCTCTAGAACCTTGTCGCGACCCAATAGACACCAGATGACACGCTTCCCCATGTGGTCAGGTGGGCACTAACCTAGCCCCTGGCAAAACTTCAACTGGCCATACACTGCAATCCATGGCTCTTATCTACAATCTGAAAAGATGGGTAGGCTCCATAAATTGAGCACTACACACCTGTACCCTGGCTTCAACTTGGGCCACCTGTCCCAGCTGTCCTGTCCGGCAAGAATCTGCTACACACTGAACCTTCAACCTTCCATAACTTGGGCTCTCTAGCTCGGTTTGATGAGTCGTCTAGACCTGCTCCTTCAGCACTTCAAGCTCTACATTCTTGGACCCAGAAACTGCATCTCAAATCTCCTTCATCTGCTCCCCAAATTAACACCTTTCGGTGCCTTTCTTGGCCTATAAGCCGCATCAGTCATACATTTCCATTGCTACCTGTTAGCCCATGATCTTCCTAGTTGCTCCAGCCTTTTGCCATGCTTCTGCTAGCCTTCACATATCTGCTCATGACATCTTCTATAGTCGACACACTTTGGTTGTACCATCATTGCCCACCCCCTAGTTGAGCATTTATGCTCAACCGCATAAGAGCTTTATTCACCTACAAACTGTAAAACTTGGCACACACTATGAGAAAACCAAAACCATATGTACACAGTTTTATTCTACATACCGCCAAACCTTCTAGTGGGTTTCCCCACCCCCTACATCATATAGCTTCCGCCTGTTTCAAATACCTGCCTTGGATATCCTTCACTCATCTGTAACTGCTCACCATAGTGCCATACCGTAGCACCTAGACCATCATGTGTGTAGGCTACCCATAGCTCACCTGACACCAAGCTCCAATACATGTCTGATCCTCCCTCCCATCTAAATAAAGTGGAGGCCTCAATCACAGACCCTTGCACCTACCAAACCATCCACGACAGAGCTTTATCTACCATCATTTTCATCAACGATACTTACATACCTTCAATGGAAGTTTTAACTGAGTCAACGTCAGTTAACAAAAGCTGCTAAAGATTGAAGACGTATGAATTCACATCAAAGATCAAAGTGAAAAAGCAGTAAAGATTGGAGTTACACATTTTTCACGTTTTTCCAAAATGGTCACGTATTGTAAATTCCCAAATTATTTCAAGCCATTATAATATTTTAATGTGTTACGAGCTCAATGGGAGTTCCAAGTTGTAAAGAATAGGTCATTGATTGTGCCTAGGTTGCAGATTCAGTAAGTGGTGAGCCCTAAAGGCCTTTGGCGGCCGGACATTGCATATTTTTACCCTAGGTATATAAGGCAGTGTGTAAAAGAAATTAGGGCTCTCAAGCTCATTTGTTGAGAGCACTCTTTGGTGAGAGCTCTTGAGGTGTGTGGCTATGGAGTCCTTGAGCTTCTCCTTGCTCATGAGATTTGATTAACACTAATCAATGATTCATTCTCTCTCACTATGCCTCTCTCTTACTTCTTATGATTGCCTATGATGCTTAATTTAACTGGATCTTAACTAATTAGTGGTTAATCCCTCTCTAATCTTGTGTGATTTCCCTCTCTTGTGTGTGTATGTAGGTTTGATTCGAGTGTGGTGCTCGATAGATCTATATGTGTGTGCTTGTGATTAGTGTGTTGCATGATAGGATTAGTGTTGTGTGCGTCTTGCAATCGTAGTGTGTGTGATTGGGTTGATTAGAGGTGAAAAGAAGTGGATATGGAGATTGCCCTTCATTGCGGCTTAGCCCTCCATAGGCCAAGAAGCTCACCTCGTAGAGTTAACCATTTGCGTTTCCACGATTAGCTCACTAACCGTGTGAGTGTTTCCATGCCCTATCCGGGTAGCTTATCCCTCCGGATTGATAATTTTGTTAGTCATTGGAGCTATTGCAACGATGGGACCCCCAACATTTGGCGTCGCTCCCGAGGATGATGGCCTACGCTAGTGTAATAGTGGCATAATCGAATGTGTTCCCTCACTAATTTCACTTGTGTGTTTATGTTTTTGTGGATTTTGAATGTGTGTGCATGAAGCATTGTGTTCATAATTCCCTAATGTGTAACCGTATCTTGCCCATTGTGTGTTTACACACTCTAATTTCACACTAACTCCTTGCTAATTTGACTAATTTTTGCTAACTTACTAATTTGCTATGAAGTATTGGAGCATTCAACCATTCAATTGATCTTCAACGGAAAGATAATCAAAGTGGTATTCTCAACCTCCTTAGAATCTAGAGATGTGTAGAATTGTGTAGAGATCCCACCATGATGATGCAATGTAATGCTATTCTATGTTGATGCAATGTTGATTGAAAATTTTACAATTTTCGTTTTCACGTTGTAATGCCGAAATTTTTAAGAATTGGTGGCGTAGATTTGACAAGTTTTAATTGTTGCTAATTGGGTGCCTAATTGAATTGATTGCATGCTTGGATGGTCAATTTCAAGTGTGTGTGTGTGTGTGCACTAAAATCAAGTGTGTGTGCACTCTAATTGAGTGTGTGTATGCTAATTTTAGGTGTGTGTGCACTATTTTGCCCATGTTTAAGCACCTAGAAATCAATGTGTGCGTTATGATTTTTCAATTGTGATGATTGATGTGTGTTGTGCTTATGCCCAACTAATGATTTGTGAAGTCACATTGCAAATCCGACAAGTTTAACCCTTGAGTACCTAAAGATTGGTAAAAGCTGCCAATTTTTTAGTGTGTGTGCGCTTAAAAAGTGTTAAATTTGCATGATTGATTCATATTTTGATTGCATATATGATGTGTGTAATGATTAAATGCTACGTTTTTGTGCTCAAAATAGGGATTTACACACTCTAATTGCGTCGATTTTTTATCTAATTTTGTTGGTAATTTTGCCTTAATTGCCTAGTCTTGATTTTATTGATGAAATTAATTGGTAATTGAATTGATGTGATTTTGGCAATTTTATTTGGCTTCAATATTCTTCAATGTGTGGAGAATTTGTAAAAAAAAATTGGGTATTTTTCGGATAATTTTTGTAATTTTTTGATAAATTTTACTCGTTTCGGCTAATTTTCGACCTAAATTCGGTTTTTTTTTTCAGTTTTCGAGCGTGCCTTTCAACGCATGGACTTTCCTCGTTGAATAGAGCTTTATGTCTCTTATGATAGTTTCCTATGACGCTAAAATAATCTTCTTCTTCTTTCTTCTTCGGCTTCCATCGCCGTTCTTGTGCTTTGTGACATGTGAACCCACCCTTACACACACAACACACAAGCTACAAGAAGACATTATAAATTCTTGAAAAAGAAAAAGGGGACCTACTTGTCTTCTTTCTCTCTTTCCTCAACTGTGGAGCCTTTTGTCTTTTTGCCTTTTTTTTGTGTCATTGACTTTTGTATTGATTCATTTCATTTTGTTTCAATTTCATTTTAATTTCTTTTCATTTCGTTTTCTTTCCCTTTAAATTTCATTTCAGTTTCATTTTCTTTTTTTTTCTCACTTTCATTTCATTAATTTGGATATTAGTCAAAAAAATTAAAAAAACATTAAAAATCATAAAAACAATAAAAAATTCAAAAACCCAATAAACAATCAAAAAAAGAGATAGAAAATTAAAAAAATAGAAAACTCATTTTAAAAAAAAGATAAAAAATTTAAAAATTCTTTATAAAAAAAAACAAAGAAAAATATCAAAAAAATAAAAACACATAAAAATTCATAAAAAATTACAAAAATAGTAAAAAACTCAAAAATTCCTTAAAAAGTCCAAAATTGATTGAGAAAATTTCAATAAATCATAAACAACTCATAAAAACTCATAAAATTTTCATCAAAATTAGAAAATTATCAAAAAATAAATAAAAAATCAAAACTTTTTCAAAAAAATAATAAAAATACAAAAAATTCAAATTTTCAAAAATAATTAGAAAAATAAAAAGAAAGTCGTCCAAAGTGCCAAAAAAAGATAAAAAAACCAGAACGAGCCAGAAAGCGTCAAAAAAGCAAAAATCAAAGCCGGGAAGTAGTGTATCGCACACCGAGTAAACACTGCAAGTCGAAAATCAGACCGAGCAAACTGCTCAAAAGCAAATCAGAGATCAACCAAAAAATTTGAGAAATTGACCAACTCACAGCCAATTGAGCAGCATTCAAATTTCAAAAATTTTGCATGCTAAAAATTGGCTAGTGCGAGTAATTGCGCTGCAAATTAGCTTTCAATTGGACAAACAGGAGCACAACTCACATACGATTGCAGATTAGGCTAGTACGAGCAGTAGAAATTCTGCTAATCAATACCAAAATCTGTCAATTGACAGTTTTTGTAGATTGAGCCAACATGGACTTAAATCGATCCGAGAGTTCAAGTACAACAAGACAAGCCAATAGCAGTGGCAGCACAAGTGCAACAGTGACCGACCAAATTTTACAACTATATGGCTAAAATGGAGACAAAGTTTTGTACACAAAAGGCCATAGATATCTAATGAGCAATAAAAGCAGCACAGGAGCCAAGATCTTATTGATCAGAGTAAAGCTAGATTTAGAGAACTCCCATATGTCCGCTGACTTTAGTGGAGCCAGTTATTGCAAGCTTAAAGATGAAGTGCAGATAGAAGTATAAATAATCAACCCAAGTGGTTATCTAGAAATCTGCACAAGCCAGCAAAGCATCCATTTAGTGCATATGCAATCAGGGTTATTGTACATGGATTATAGTGGCAGATCTATAATCGAGAGCCAGTATAATGAAAAATCCAATGGATCAACCAATTGAAGCCAATCTAATTGGAGAACCAAGCCAAAGATGGTACAAAGGTCAAGATAATGCAATCTACAACTTGATGCTTAGTGTTTTAAAAGAAGATGCCAACAACTTGGCCAGCATAGAAGTAGAAACTTCTCAACTAGAGCTTGACATGATAGAACCAAATGAAATACAACCAGTCATGGCGTACTGCTCAGATTGTGGACGAAAAGGTGGACATTTTTTTGAAGATTGTTCAAGAAATCCTGACAATAGGGATACGTCAACCGCCAAGCAAGGTACATAGGAAATTGGAAATACGAATAAGTCAACAATGGAGATACAAAGGTCATCAAGAGATTTGGATTCCTAAGTCTTCCAATGCTCCTAGTCAAAAGTCCAATGCTCCTAGTCAAAAGTCAAATGTCAACGATCTACAGAGGCTTACAACAACATCAAAGACTCCTATCAAAACAAGCCTAATTAGAGAATCAAACAAATAATGGAGTCTTCACGGTAAAAAAAGGACGACCCAACGAACGCGAATGCAAATTCAAAGATGATAAAACAGGTATGGCAAAAGAAACCCTCAATGCCAACTTGGTCCTTCACTAATCCTCTTTTTGAGGATTCAAGTTTACTTTTACCTGAAGAAATGTTTGTAGTAAGCTCAAGAATGTAAAAAGTCAAGTCGCCAAGGTGTAAAAAACACTCTTTGGCATAGTCAGAGTCGGGCTGCTGAGCCATAAAATGAGCAAGGCATTAGTCCCAAAGCTTCAAGTCATATTAAACTTTGTGCTAAGAGTCGTAGTTATTAGGCTTACGCTCAAGTTGGAAGAGTTGAGCATATCTAGATTCATGTTGCTCATGCTGGATGAGATGAGCATAAGAGTCGAAGTCTATTAACTTACAATTGGTGGAGTGTCATAGAGTCCAACACTCATGCACAATGCACAATAAGATGAGAGCACATATCCTCGTCAATGAAACCCATTCTTAAAGAGGTGCTAGGTTGCAAAGCCATGACATATGCTTTTATAGCTACACCATCTTTCTGAAGAACCCCTCAAAATCTTTCTTGCACAGCATATTGTTTCCCATGCATTTATGTGTATGCATAAATAGGATGTCCCATCATTGGACATATGCACTAGACACTCTTTTCGCTTCCACCTATGCACCTTGAGTGGACTACAACAGGCAACAAACCAATTTCATGCTAACCAACAAATCCATGCAGTGGGGTCACTACTGAGAAAATAGGACGCTTGGGAATTGTCCAACACATCCTATCGCTTGGTGTTGACCTTGGAAAATTGGCTTCAGTCCAGTACACTTCCACGGATATCACATTTTTTAATTCCATATCTATCAATGAATAATCCCTTGAGTACTTTATTAATATTGCCCATGCTAATAAGTACCCCAATAATGCACATATCCCAAAGGTACTTTTTTCCCACCGGGTTTTTTCCCTTTGGTCATCCAGGTATTAGACCCTAATTTAGAACCTCATCATTCTACTTCTCTTGTACATACTTTTCATAAATAAACAATAGCCTCCTCATTATGCTATTACAACGGACAAATGCAACACCATCTCTCACACGAGACATATTCAGACCAATGAAGATGCTGCAACAAATTGACCCTCATCAACAAATTCAATGACAAATGAAGATAATCAGCCCATCAACAACCAATCAAAACTTTCCCTTGCCTCCATGGACACTTTTCAACAGTGCCCGAGGACGGGCACTAAAATAGGAAGAGGGGAATGTTAACTGAGTCAACATCAGTTAACAAAAGCTGTTAAAGAACAAAGATGTACGAATGCACATCAAAGATCAAAGTGAAGAAGCGGTAAAGATTGGAGTTACACATTTCTCACGTTTACCCAAAATGGTCACGTATTGTAAATTCCCGAATTATTTCAAGCCATTATAATATTTTAATGTGTTACGGGCTCAATGGGAGTTCCAATTTGTAAAGAATAGGTCACTTATTGTGCTTAGGTTGCAGATTTAGTAAGCAGTGAGCCCTAAAGGCCTTGGGTGGCCGGACATTGCATATTTTTACCCTAGGTATATAAGGCAGTGTGTAAAAGAAATTAGGGTTCTCAAGCTCATTTGTTGAGAGCACTCTTTGGTGAGAGCTCTTGAGGTGTGTGGCTATGGAGTCCTTGAGCTTCTCCTTGCTCATGAGATTTGATTAACACTAATCAATGATTCATTCTCTCTCACTATGCCTCTCTCTTACTTCTTATGATTGCCTATGATGCTTAATTTAACTGGATCTTAACTAATTAGTGGTTAATCCCTCTCTAATCTTGTGTGATTTCCCTCTCTTGTGTGTGCATGTAGGTTTGATTGGAGTGTGGTGCTCGATAGATCTATATGTGTGTGCTTGTGATTAGTGTGTTGCATGATAGGATTAGTGTTGTGTGCGTCTTGCAATCGTAGTGTGTGTGATTGGGTTGATTAGAGGTGAAAAGAAGTGGATATGGAGATTGCCCTTCATTGCGGCTTAGCCCTCCATAGGCCAAGAAGCTCACCTCGTAGAGTTAACCATTTGCGTTTCCACGATTAGCTCACTAATCGTGTGAGTGTTTCCATGCCCTAGCCGGGTAGCTCATCCCTCTGGATTGATAATTTTGTTGTTCATTGGAGCTATTGCAACGATGGGACCCCCAACAAGAAGCAAAGCCACTGCTTGGGATTCTTCTTTCTCTGCCTCTAGACATGTCAACTGCATTGGAATCTCCTCTGTCTTTGGCATCACAACCTCCTCTCTGTCCACAACCTCAATTCTAGCATCATCAAGATCTTCCTTGTTTACCGTCCCTTCAAGGTTGATTAGCACCCTTGTTGTTCAGCTTCAACTGCCTGCTCTTCAAGCACCTCTTCTACCGCTACATCATGCTCCGCCAAGGAAGAGAGAAACTCGTTCTCTTTTGCATCCACCTCGACTTCCTCCATAAGCATGGCTTCTCTATCTCTCCTGGCAAGATTCTGTACATGTTGCACTACCATGGCACATTCTACCACTACTTTCATTAGCACAGCCATTAGCATGGCACCACACACCACCTTCACCTATATTCCATCATCCGTAGGCCTAGACCACACCACTTGGTCTTCATAAGCATCTCGGATTTCTCTGTTCCCTGCTCTTCTTGCACATGGGCTACTACCATATCATCAAACACATAAGAGGAAAACTTTACCTTTATTAGCTCAGCTTCATCAGACTCTATCTCCTCGTCATAGGATGTGGACTCATCCGCCCTATTCTCCTCACTTGTCTCCCAACAACTCGACCTTGTATCTTCATCATCACTGGCATCATATATCGATTCTGTATCTGCATCTTCATCCGCTTGCTGCTCCACAAAAGCTTGACCATCATCCTGACTTTTCTCTCTTTCTTCATCAACTTCTAAACCCTGGGTATCTGCATCTGGATTGCATTCTGCTACCTTTTCATGCAAACTTTCCACAAGAACATGCTTTACCTCTTCAATCCGCATTGGAGCCTCCACATTAGCTACAGCTTTTACACCTTTGTTCACCTCAATATGGAGTTTCTCCTCGTTGACAAGATCGTCCACCCTCAGAACATGCACATCACGAACTGGAAACCTCCAAGGAACATAACCAAAAGTAGGCCTTACCTCAACAAGCCCTTCACTTCCAACATTTGGAATCACTTTTGGTTGGGCCAAAGAGCACCTTGCTACCTCCACAACAGGCATATAACCTGTTGGCATCAACACGCCCAGCTCCAGCTTTCGCTTCACCTTTCTACTCTTTCTCTTTGCCAGATAGACCATGTATTCATAGGTATCTGCACAGTCTTCCACCTTTTCTCTAATCCTCGGATGCAAGCACTCTAACAACTTTGACAGATTCAAGTATTGATTGCTTTTGACCCGAGTAGAAACCTCTAACTGTTTCCAACAGGCTTCAAACTGCTAAATGAAAATAGAGAAATCCTTACTCACATCTTGGCGTACTGCCGTCAGCCTTGCACCAGCTTCCTCTATAGTAATCACCTCTCGAAATCGCTCCAAAAATTGACTTTGCAATTTCTACCATGATTCTCAATCACTGCTCTCCAAATTATCGAACCACACCTTGGCTCAGCCTCGCATCACCAACGGCACCGTCTCCATTTTTTTCCATACATCGACATACGCATCAACAACAGCCATAACTCATATTCTGCTAACCAATCCTCAGGATCTTCAATGCCCGTAAATATGGGTCCAAAACCTAGCTCCACCATCTCTATCAACTTCAAACTTGACCATCAAACACTTCGACCATCAGCCAACCCATTTGTAAGCTAAAATACACCGCTTCAAACCTCAAATTGGAGCATCAAATAGCTCCTCGGTGGGGGGACCAGAAGATGGAGAGGGGGAATAGGGAACACACATGACACACAACACAAAGCCTCCCTATAGCTTAGGGTATCCACAGCACCCCTAACCTCTCAAATAACACCTTTAAATAAGCTAATTTGCACTAACAAATCCACCTTAGCACACATAACAACTATCTCCTACCTTACAAAAACACCTTTCAGTACAAATGCACCCACATTGCTCAACTCACCCTTCCAACCTCACAAAACACCCCAATTTTGCCCTCTTGGTAACACCCTTCGAGCTGCAGGCATACCCTCTGCAAGCAATTGCAAATACACAAAGAGTGAGACTGTCATAAAATCTAATATCTAACCAACCCAAATGATTTTCTCATATAAAATTGATCACTTAATGTGGGAGAATAAACGGGAACAAGTGTTAAGATATAGATATGTGCTTATAGATCTATCTCAACACGGGGCCAATAGTAAAGGGGCCCAAATGGGAGATGGTCTATCAAGAGCAAGGCTAACCAATGGAGCATAAGACCTTAGGGTTAGCTTCATTGAAGACCTCCAATAATGTGTGAAAAAGTCCTTTGACCTTAGGTAAGCTAGGGCTGAGCTTGAGGTGGGAACCCGGCCCAAGCTCGAGGTGCTTGACCTGCTTGAGGTGCTTGTCGTGCTTGAGGTGTTTGTCCTGCTTGAGGTGCTTGATTAAGGTGCTTGAGGTGCTTGACTTACTCCATGCTTGAGGTGCTTGACTTGCCGCTTGATTAAGATGCTTGAGGTGCCTTGACATGCTTGCCTGAGATGCTTGTGGGAATACCCCCTAGTCCAAGTGCTTTGTCATGCTTGATGACTAAGGTGCTTGAGCTCCTAAAGTCAAAAAGATCCCTACAAGGAGGGGGGCGAGTCTACAAGGGGGGGGGATGAGAGAGAACACACACACACACACACACACAAGGGAAGCCCCAGCTTGAAGAGGCAGCAAGGACACTTGTCAAGTTCCTCTTCATGTTGCCCTCATGGTGTGCCTGAAGCCTATTGGTTGGCCACCCAAGGGGTCCAATGATAATTTAGGATATTTAATTAATTTATTTTGCATTTATCAAGTCCTCTCTCTCAAAGGGGAAAGGGGGACACTTGTCCCAAGGCTACCCCTGTTGCTTGTAATGGCTCCTGCTTGTGATTGGCTAGGCCTGGAGGGGTCCAATGAGCTTCAAGCATGAGCTACAAGGGGAGGTCAACCCAAGCAAGCTAGGGGGGTGCTTAGGGGGTATACTCACCCACACACACTCAAAAACACTCTCGTGGTGTGCTATGCAAAGTACAAGAGCTCCCTCTCCAAGCAAGTAGAGGTTGAGAGCCTACACCAACACTCTTGGCTATGGAGTGCAAATCCAACCAAGAGCCATGCTTCAATGCTTGAGCTTGTCATCTCCTTCTTCTTCATTACTATGCTATTATGTATGCTAGCTCAAGAGTTATGATAAGTGAGGAACTAGCTCTTTCTCGTATGAAACGTTTCTTCTTCCTCTTCCCTACCCTCATTCCCTGCTAGCTCTCTCCACCTTCGAAGGTGTTTGAGGTCTTGGGACTGAGGTTTGGTATAGTTAAATCTTTCTTCAAGTTTAGGTTATGCTATGATGATGATGCATGAAGATTTCCATCTTCATTGCTTCACCTAGGTCACAAGGAACACAAAGAATGTATTGTAACAAGTCTCTCTTTATGGGAGAAATCATAATACAAATGCCTATTGGAGGGAGGACCGGCCCCACATAAATCCGGTCCTCAACTGTTGTCATGTTCTCTAAATTCTCTCTCTTGCAAAAGTATTGTCTATGACAAGTTAACTAATTGCTATGATTATGTTGCTATCTTCAATTATGTCTACCCGCTATGCTCACAAAATCATTTCTTGAAAGTATTCTCATTAAATTCCGCTACTCTCAAATTGAATAGGCAAATTCCATTACATTGGTATCACAGCATTTGGTTTCTCTTTTCTTTCTTAAGAAGAGAGGTCCTTAAGTAGCCTATAAATGGTTGATGTTGATAATTATAATAGAGTAAGTGGAACTGGGATCTAATATCGGTTTTGTTAAGCCCACTATGTGGGGGATGGTGCACACCTCGGGAGCTTTGGACTTAATAATGGAGTCATTTTAGACTTGCCTATGGCTTTACCATTATTGAGCCATAAGAAGTCCAAAAGGAGCTAGCCCTTGGCAACTCTGCTATGTTAGACCTACTCCTCTACTCTCTATAATTAACCACTTTGAGCCGTGGGTGTAGATACTTAAGAGCCAATTTTCAAAGGCTAAGAGGAGTGGCAACTAAGGTTTTGTATTGCCAAAGCATACACTAAGTATAAACATAAATTTTGTTAACATGGCTGACAATAATCAAGAGAGTAAAATGAACATTGATAGCTTTGATTTTGCACATGAAGGTGCTAATGATGATGCTCCCATGTTTGTGAATTATCTCGTGACTAGGTTGCAACAAGCTATGGGCAACCCTGTTTTGCAAGCCGAAGTTACTCAACAACTTCGTGCTTATGGAATTTCCCTTCCTCTCCCAGAAGAAAGAGAGCTTAGGAGGTCTTTTGAAGAGACCCCCAAAAGAAGACTCTCTCCCATTCGAGAGGAGTAATCCAAAGAGAAAGAAAGCAATGACAGTCTAAGTTCTTCTGAAGATGTGGCTCCACGAAGACGGCGGTCTAGACGATCGCCTACTCCTCCCAAGAGGAAAAGAGCAACCTATAGTCCTTCTCCTCATCACTCTGAAAGGCAAGAGAGGAAACAAAGGAAGAAAAGGGCTAGGAAGAGGTCACCCTCTTCTCCTTCTTCTTCACCTTCCTCCTCTTCCGATGAAAGATATGGATATTCTCCTAGAGAATACAAGAGGGGAGGACATCGCAAATCATTTCCTGCATGGCGAAGGTCAAAAAATCTAAAGAAGTTCAAGGAGGGAGGAAAGAGTATCTCTTTTCTCACCTACGATGGCACCTTTGGTGCTACCAACAAAGTGTTGTCCTTCATCCAGCAATTTGATGCGGCCTTTGGGGATGAGGGCTTCACAAAGTCCTCCAAGCTACGCCATGTAGCTATGCACTTCCAAAAATCAGCTCGTCAATGGTGGGCTAGCCTTCGTGGCAATGGAGAAGCCCCAAAGACATGGAAAACTCTACGAGTTTCCATCATGAAGCAATTTCTTCCAAGTGATACTAAAGATAAAGTTCTTACCGAATGGCGCGGCTTGAAGCTTCTCTCTCATGACTCTATCAACAAGTATGTAGACAAGTTTTGGGATTTACATCTCAAAGCTACTATCTTTCAAAAGATAGACTTTGCCGAACAAAGACAGCAATTCTGTGCGAGATTACCTGAAGAGATGGCCGAATACATCAACTGTCAACGGCCCGGTATTATTACCGAAGTAATCCACCACACCATGGTTGCTTCACGCATCAATTTCCATCAAGGGGCTAGACGTAATGTCAAGCCCATGGAAAACAAAGATAAAAATGATGCAAAGGGGAAATCCAATGCTCAAAATAATTCCCAAGGCACTTCCAACAACAACAACAATCGGTCCAAGGAGAAGGGAGTTTACAAAGGTAAAAACAAACTCTCTCCTGAAGAGCTTGAAGCTTTTCGCAAGGACCATAATTGTTTCAAGTGTGGAGAGCAAGGACATGGCTATCGTTCTTGCCCCAAGAAGAATACTCGCAATGAGACTCCTAGGGATTCCACCATCAAAGCTCCAAAAGAGGATGGTCATTGCAAAGAATCATCACTTTCCTATGCGTGGGGAAAGGTAAGAGAGCATGATGCCTTCATCTTGTTTGACCCAGGCTCTACTCTCAACTTCATATCAATAGAGTTGGCCACCAAGTTGGGCATTCAAGCTTTTGAGATGAGAGATATAGTAACAGCCGATGCAACTTTCAAGGGACAACAAGCCTCTGTTACTCCCTTGATTGGGAAGTTGAGGCTTCATGTCCAAAGCTATGTCGACAAAGAAGACTTCTTCATCTCTCCTCTCCAACATCAAGATGTTATCCTAGGGGCACCATGGTTTGATTGCATGGCTGCCAACATGAAGTTCCCTGAAAGGAGAATTTACTTCACCTACAGGGGAAAGAACATGTATATAGATGCTAGTGAGCGTGGTGTCACTATTCCACTTGTAAATCCTCTTTCCTTTGATAAATCAATGAAGAGCTCACTTTCTGCGTACATGATTTATGTCAAAGAGTCTCTAAAAGTTAATAATGTTTCATCAAATGAAAATGATAGGAATCAAGAAGAGTTAGACTTGTCTACTTTTCTAAAAGGATTCCAAGATGTGTTCATCGATGATATCCCTATGGACCTACCTCCAAAACGAGGGGATGATGACCATCGTATTGAGCTCCTTTCAGGAAGCTCACCGCCTAACAAACCTCCTTATCGAGTCTCACAAGCTCAACAAGAGGAGATTATGAGGCAAGTACAGAAATTGGTAGACAAAGGGATGGTGAGGCCTAGTTCCTCTCCCTTTTGTTCTCCAGTCCTTTTAGTGCAAAAGAAAGATGGTACATACCGTATGTGTGTGGACTATCGAGCACTAAACCATATCACTATCAAAAACAGATTTCCCGTGCCTCGGGTAGAAGATCTGTTTGATAAGCTACAAGGCTCCACCTACTTCGGTAGGATTGACCTTAAGAGTGGCTATCATCAAATAAGGATAGTGGATGAAGATATCCTAAAGACCGCGTTTCGCACAACATTTGGTCTTTATGAATATCTAGTCATGCCTTTTGGCTTGACTAATGCACCAGTTACTTTCAATCGTCTCATGGAGAAAATTTTTAGACCATATCGTAAATTCACTGGAGTGTTCTTTGATGATATCATCATCTACTCCAAGTCTTTGGAGGAACATAAGCAACATCTCCAAGTGATTTTTCAAGCCTTGAGGGAGAACAAACTTTTTCTCAACCAAAAGAAAAGTGAATTCTTCCTTCAAGAGATTCAATATCTAGGTCATATTATCTCTCACGATGGTATTCGTATGGATCCATCAAAGTTAGAGGTAATAAAATCATGGCCTAAACCAAGGAATCTACATGAGCTAAGAAGCTTTATTGGTATGTGTGCATACTATAGACGCTTCATAGCAAAATTCTCTCAAGTAGCAGGACCACTACACGACTTAACAAAGAAGAACGTTAAGTTTGTATGGACTGCTAAGGAGCAAAATGCTTTTGAAAAACTCAAAGAGAATCTTACTTCCCAACCAGTCCTCGTGCTTCCGGATCTCTCAAAGCCATTTGAGGTCCAATGTGATGCTTGTGGTGATTGCCTTGGAGCGGTTTTGCTTCAAGAAGGACATGCCATAGCATATGAGAGCCGAAGGCTCAATAGTGATGAACGAGTCTTGGGCATTTATGAGAAAGAGCTTTTAGCTGTTCTACATGCCCTAGACACATGGAAGCACTACCTATTGGGGACTCCATTTATCCTACGAACCGACCACCAAAGTCTCAAGTATTTCATGACGCAAACCAAGCTTTCCGACAAACAAATGAGGTGGGCAAATTTTCTTTCGCAATTTAATTTCCATATTGCTCACATAGCTGGTAAGCACAATCAAGTTGCCGATGCACTTTCACGAAGACCAAAAGTTAATGCGGTGTCTATAGCTACTCACAATGATCTATCCTCTATGATAGATGAGTATGCTACTGACCCTGACTTTAGAGACATAATGTCAGCCCTTGCTTTGGGGAAGAAAGAGGAACCATTCACCTTGCAGGATGGTTATCTTCTCCATGGCAATAGGCTATGTGTTACCCATTCCCTTCGTGAGAAGGTTATGTATGAATCCCATGCTCCTCCGTATGCAGGGCATAGAGGTATTCAACCTACTCTCCGAGGAGTAGAGACGTATTTCTATTGGCCTACCATGAAAGTGTACATACAAGAGTATGTTTCAAAATGTGTAGTATGCCAAAAGACCAAGTATGATAGAGGGAAGCAACCTGGATTACTCCAGCCATTGACTATTCCAAATTCACCATGGGAGAGTATATCCATGGATTTCATCTTTGGATTGCCCAAGTCTATCCATGGGAATACAGGAATATGGACAATAGTCGACAGGTTTAGCAAGCAAGCACATTTTATTCCTATCAAAAAGACTATCAAGGCACATCAAATGGCAACTCTCTTCATATCTCAGATTTTCAAGCACCATGGATTACCCACATCCATCGTGTCAGATAGAGATCCTAGAATGACCAGTAATTTCTGGAAAGGTCTCTTTAAAAATCTAGGAACAAGATTGAATTTCTCTTCGGCCTATCACCCACAAACGGATGGCCAAAGTGAGATAGCCAATCTTACGATACTCGATCTACTCAAAACTTATGTTACCGAAGTAGATCAACGCTCACAATCGAAAAAGTATTTACCGCTAGTAGAGTATGCATACAATAATACTGTACATACTTCTACGGGGAAAGCACCTTTCGAGATCATAGAGGGAAGACCTAAAAGTCCCTTGCTACTGAAAGTACATGGGAAGATCTTCGCCGCCGATGAGTATAGCCATGACCTACAAGAATCTTTTCAAAAGATTAGGGAGGCTATAGCCATCTCTCAACAAAGGCAAAAAGCTGCTGCTGATAAGCACAGAAGAGCCTTAATGTTCAAAGAAAATGATTGGGTCTTACTCAAGTTTCCTAAGGCTCGATTAAGGCAAACGACGGGCAAAAATCCTAGGGGCCATCAAAAGTATTATGCTAAACTAGAAAAAAGATACTATGGTCCTTTCCAAATCTTGAAGCCTATCAATGAGATGTCTTATCAACTCAAGTTGCCCAACCATTGGCTTATACACAATGCCTTTCATGTAAGCCTACTTAAGCCCTACAAAGGAGAGCCACCAATTGAACCAATTATTGAAGACCCTCCCGAAGTCGAAGACCAAGAAGAGGTGCTACAACCCGAAGCTGTCCTTCAGCGTGAAGATAGGGTACTACGACATGGTAAGATAATCCGACAGTATCTTATTAAGTTCAAAAATTATCCTTTTGAAGATGCTAAATGGATGCAAGGAGTACAACTTAAGGATAGTATGAACCTTGTCAATGCTTACAAGGCTACATTAGAGTAAGCAAATGTACAAATTTCTTTTAAATGACTCATGTTTTTGTCTTATATGACTAGTCCTCTTTTTAATTGTGCACAAATTTAACTAGTATGCATGCTTAGAATCATGTTTGTGATGACGACGTCTCTCAAACACCAAGTAGAATTTGTCACTCTACTTTGGGAGAATGAAATGGACTAAAGAGCAGACATGCTTGCGGCAGCTATGTCTCCCAAGCACCAAATGGATTAGTCATCCATCTTGGAAAGATGTCGTAGGGTAAAAAACAAGGATCCTCTACCCGCTAAGTACGATTGACTAATGACTAAGCCTTTATCTCTTCTACCTCATAGTCGAGGACGACTATGATTTCAAGAGAGAGGTAATGTCATAAAATCTAATATCTAACCAACCCAAATGATTTTCTCATATTAAATTGATCACTTAATGTGGGAGAATAAACGGGAACAAGTGTTAAGATATGGATATGTGCTTATAGATCTATCTCAACACGGGGCCAATAGTAAAGGGGCCCAAATGGGAGATGGTCTATCAAGAGCAAGGCTAAACAATGGAGCATAAGACACTTAGGGTTAGCTTCATTGAAGACCTCCAATAATGTGTGAAAAATTCCTTTGACCTTAGGTAAGCTAGGGCTGAGCTTGAGGTGGGAACCCGGCCCAAGCTCGAGGTGCTTGACCTGCTTGAGGTGCTTGTCGTGCTTGAGGTGTTTTTCCTGCTTGAGGTGCTTGATTAAGGTGCTTGAGGTGCTTGACTTACTCCATGCTTGAGGTGCTTGACTTGCCGCTTGAGGTGCCTTGACATGCTTGCCTGAGATGCTTGTGGGAATACCCCCTAGTCCAAGTGCTTTGTCATGCTTGATGACTAAGGTGCTTGAGCTCCTAAAGTCAAAACGATCCCTACAAGGAGGGGGGCGAGCCTACAGGGGGGGGGGGGGGGGGGGGGGGGGGGGGGGGATGAGAGAGAACACACACACACACACACACACACACACACACACACACACACACACACACACACAAGGGAAGCCCCAGCTTGAAGAGGCAGCAAGGACACTTGTCAAGTTCCTCCTCATGTTGCCCTCATGGTGTGCCTGAAGCCTATTGGTTGGCCACCCAAGGGGTCCAATGATAATTTAGGATATTTAATTAATTGATTTTGCATTTATCAAGTCCTATCTCTCAAAGGGAAAAGGGGGACACTTGTCCCAAGGCTACCCCTCTTGCTTGTAATGGCTCCTGCTTGTGATTGGCTAGGCCTGGAGGGGTCCAATGAGCTTCAAGCATGAGCTACAAGGGGGGGTCGACCCAAGCAAGCTAGGGGGGTGCTTAGGGGGTATACTCACCCACACACACTCAAAAACACTCTCATGGTGTGCTATGCAAAGTGCAAGAGCTCCCTCTCCAAGCAAGTAGAGGTTGAGAGCCTACACCAACACTCTTGGCTATGGAGTGCAAATCCAACCAAGAGCCATGCTTCAATGCTTGAGCTTGTCATCTCCTTCTTCTTCATTACTATGCTATTATGTATGCTAGCTCAAGAGTTATGATAAGTGAGGAACTAGCTCTTTCTCGTATGAAACGTTTCTTCTTCCTCTTCCCTACCCTCATTCCCTACTAGCTCTCTCCACCTTCGAAGGTGTTTGAGGTCTTGGGACTGAGGCTTGGTATAGTTAAAGCTTTCTTCAAGTTTAGGTTATGCTATGATGGTGATGCATGAAGCTTTCCATCTTCATTGCTTCACCTAGGTCACAAGGAACACAAAGAATGTATTGTAACAAGTCTCTCTTTATGGGAGAAATCATAATACAAATGCCTATTGGAGGGGGGACCGGCTCCACATAAATCCGGTCCTCAACTGTTGTCATGTTCTCTAAATTCTCTCTCTTGCAAAAGTATTGTCTATGCCAAGTTAACTAATTGCTATGATTATGTTGCTATCTTCAATTATGTCTACCCGCTATGCTCACAAAATCATTTCTTGAAAGTATTCTCATTAAATTCCGCTACTCTCAAATTGAATAGGCAAATTCCATTACAGAGAGAAAAGGAGGGGGATGGGGAGAAGCAACACGAGAAATAGGGTCAAAGGCTTAGTAGTATTGCATAAGGAAATAGTACAATCAAGTATGTAGCTCCAATGGCAAGCTTACAATACACATGCTTGCAAACCTCTAATAACTCTCTTAAAAAAAAAGCCCTTCAAAAATCACCTCTATCCCCTTTTATAAGGCTTGGCTACGGCTAAAAAGGAAAAAACAAGGAGCTAGCAAGCTCGTACAATTAACTGAAGCTCCCTTTAGAAGTTCTTTTGCATTGCCACCACTTGGCACGTTTGATTTTTTTGGTATCTGCATGGTGCACCCCTCTTGGATCATTGTCCGCTCAATTGGGCCCCACTTGCACTTGCACTTGCATTTTGGACTCCTCTTTGCGGATTGGTTCTCTCTCTTACCTTGCTTGATCTTTGTGGCGAGCGGGATAGGCCCCTTGACCATGACCCTTGAAGCTATCGAGCTCTCTCTCTTCATCTCTTACTATCCACTGGCCGTGTGATAAGCTCCTTGACTGGTCTCAGGCTCGTGCTCTCTCTCTCTATATATATATATAGTCACTGCATGCCACCGGTGGACCTCCCCCTTGTCGAACAATAGCGACATCGCTATTTGGTGGGGGGAGGCAGGGGGGTAGAGGGGGGGTACTTGCCCTCAAAAAAATTGGCCTCTAAGCGGGCGTGGCACGGGAACCCCTGTCACCAATGAACAACCACGTCATCATTGTATATCGCTAGCACACGGCACCGGCCAAGGCCGCACCACCACAACCACCAAAATCCACCTCCATGCACCCCTGCAAGGCCACCTCGCGCCAAGCACAACGCCCCAATGGGCTGTCGCTCGCCAGGGAGCTCACAACAAGCTCACGTCATCCCATGCTCTATAATGGCCTCAAGAACTGGGTTAAATACCTCAGCATCCGAACATCATCCAAGGCATATGGGTTTAATCGGTGCCACATGGCAACCTTCTGGGGGTCACCCTCCAAGCCTTTTTTTCCTTCAACAAAAGTCCCATTCGATGGAATAAAAACCCAACTCGTCCTGCGTGCCGGTTGCCAACAGCCAATCCGATTATCGAGCCATAAATCCTGGGCAAAAAAGTACATGATTGCCTCTGCACTCCTCCATCTTTACCGCACTCCTCAATTCCCCAAGCCCTCAGATCGAGGCCGTAAAAACCGATCAAAGCATCTGCAATCAATCCTGAACAAGTGCATCCAATCTTCAGACTTCAGTATCTTTCCGCTCCGGGTTCCATTTGACATGCCGTCAACTCCTGCTAGCTCCATATGATGTATACCCTACTCTAGAACCTTGTCGCAACCCAAAAGACACCAGATGACACGCTTCCCTATGTGGTCAAGTGGGCACCAACCTAGCCCCCGGCAAAACATCAACTGGCCATACACTACAATCCATGGCTCCTATTTGCAATCTAAAAAGACGAGTAGGCTCCATAAATTGAGCACTACGCACCTGTACCCCGGCTTCCACTTGGGCCACCTGTCACCATCTGCCTTGACCGGCAAGAATCTGCTAAACATTGAACCTTCAAACCTCCATAACTTGGGCTTTGTAGCTCGGTTTGATGAGCCGTCCATTAGCACCTTTTGGAGCCTTTCTTGGCCTATAAGCCGCATCAGTCATACATTTCCATTGCTACCTATCATACCATGATCTTCCTAGCTACTCCAGCCTTTTTCCATGCTTCTACTAGCCTACACATATCTGCCCCTGCCATCTTCTATGGTTGACACACTTTGGCTGTACCACCATACTGTGTGTGTTTGTGTGTGTGTGTGTGTGTATATATGTGTGTGTGTGTGTGAATATATATATATATATTATTTCCCTCTTCCCCTCTCTCTCTCTCTCTCATTCTCACAAGTGAGCGCTAGCGCTCACTTGTGAGCATGGTGGACAGAGAGTCTAGTGCTCACTTGTGAGCATGGTGGAGAGAGAGAGAGAGAGAGGGGGGGGGGGGGGGGGGGGAGGGTAGAGGGAGGGAGAGGGTTGAAAGAGAGGGAGGGTGAGGGATATATATATATATCTTTATGTGTGTGTGTGTGTGTAAATATATATGTGTGTGTGTGTGTGTGTTTTTGTGTGTGTGTGTGTATATATATATATATATATTCCTCCCCCCGTCTCTCTCTCTCTCTCTCTCTCAACCCTCTCCCTCCCTCTCCCCCGCTCTCTCTCTCCACTTGTGAGCATGGATGAGAGAGAGAGAGAGAGAGAGAGAGAGAGAGAGAGAGAGAGAGAGAGAGAGAGAGAGAGGGGGGGGGGGGGGGGGGGGGGGGGGGGGGGGGGGGAAGGGGGAGTGCGAGAGAGAGGGGGGAAGGAGAGGGTAGAGATAGGGAGAGAGGGAGGGAAGTATGCATATATATATATATATATATATATATATATATATGTATATATGAGAGAGAGCGGTATAAAGAGAGAGAGAGAGAGAGAGAGAGAGAGAGAGAGAGAGCTCTAAAGCTCTCTTCAATCGAGACATGTGGAGGGAGATTTTTTTTTATTTTTGCACTGCAAGTAAAAATCAAGAAAAAATCTCTCTAAAAAGCTCCCTCAAAAAGCTCTCTCCAATCCTCTACTCGCTTTGCTTCACTTCAAACAGTACATAGAGAGATGTCATGTGAGAGAGCTACCACAATAGGAGATATTATTAGTTCTGTTCATTGATGGCTTAAAGAATAAGAATCTAAAAAAGGACCTACATTTGATGCATGATGTTTGAGCAAGTCACTAGAGAAGCTCTTTATCTAGTTGACAATTGCAAGGCCTACGGAGAGGTGACAGATGATGTAGAAGATGCAACTAGTAGTGTCTCATCTCCGAAGAACGAATCCATAGCCAAGCTAGAGATTCAAACTCCTATTGATCCAAGAATTGAAATTCAAGGAGATGATTTAGAAGAATAAGCTAGGGCTACAGTCAGAACTTGAATGTACGACAACCTCAATTGAGGAAATGTGAAACTTATGGAGGGGATCATCCCACCCAATGGTGTAACACTCAGCCAAAGTCACAATGTGTGCTAGGGCAACAACCACCTATTTTGAATGATGGTAGATCGGTAGTCAAGTATACTTAGTCATCGCATGTGCAATAACCCACGAGAAATCAGTACTCCATGGACAAGAACATGCACATGTTCATAGCCAATCAAGAGTACGGTTCAAAGACCATTCTGACTAGGTAAGAACAACCATTAGCTGCACCATTAGCCAACAAGTAGGACCATTCTACAAGTGTGGAGGTAATCATTGGACATAGATTCTCCTAAGAACGTGGAGATATTTCAATATTTTCTAGAAATCGTTGTTGCACACATGGTTCGTGATTGTCCAAAAGATCCAAACAACAAGGGGAAAGCAACAATGAATGTGCTAGGAGTGATGCAAATAGGATAAAATGAAAGTGAAGAGGTTGCAGGAGAAAACATCTTTGGAAATTGAACTGAACCAAACCAAAGAATTACTTAAACATGATCAAGAGAGTAAGAAAGACACAAAGGGATCAGTTCTACCTAACGGTCATTGAAGGTGAAGAATAAGAGTCAATAGTGAAAGGGAGGAGAATCTTATGCATTATGGATTTGAATTCAACAAAATATTATCAAATTAAATCATAATTCACTTGTGGACACAAGGTTTGCACATAAAGTCAAGAGTGGACCACTTGGAAGACTTTTGGAAGGGAAAAGACAAACATACATTTTTATTTTTCTCTATTTTTTCCATTTCGAATTGGAAAAAGTTTTCAACCAGCAAAGTTGCAGGCGTTGAGCTGATCTTACTAGCCCTATTTGTTTTATAATTTTTGAAGCTATAGTTTGGGAGATATGGCCAAAATGGTGAAGCCTATCTGTTCACATGGGAAGAAGTCATGGTTATCCAACTCCACACACATAATTTCTTATAGGTTTCTCTCCATTATTGCTTGATTTTCTCTTATTTTATCAAGATTCTCTCAAATATTAGAAGGAAGCTCTTGGAATCAAGCTATGGAAGGAGGCATGGAGACAAAGCTTGCCATGATGAAGGTTATTAGGAATAAATTGGTCAATAATTAGGGCACACGGAGCTCTCTCATTGGGAGAATGTCTCTAGCTGAGGTTACTTTGTAATAACTCCTCTTGCACATAATCTCTTCCTTAATCACTCTCTTGGCCTATAGAATCAGGACTTCTCTTTTGTTAGCGAACACACACAATCAAGCTCTATCACTCACACTCTCATATGTACATCCTTGCGTATGCACCTCTACGCACGCATAGTTCTACTATGGCATAGTATCGGTTATGGTTATTTGTTTTGGTTTCTTAATGGCCAAGAGGTTTGATCTACCATGCACACATGAGTTTTTGAGATGTTGATTATGTGAAATTTCCCTCATGAATGTTTGTAAAGTATTTATTAAGCCTACATTCATGAAGCTCTAATGATCTCTTCCTCTCCCTCTCTCTCCTTCTCTCACATCTTCCTTGTGTTATGGTGTTTATGAATCCTATACTAAGGAAGTTCTAATGATCTTTTCCACTCCCTCTCTCTCCTTCTCTCACATCTTCCATGTGTTATGTGCCGACCCTCCCTTACCATGCGTCCTAGCTGCATTCCAAGCTAGGTGGTGTCCCTATTGTGTACCTCCCATAATGAGACCATCATGCATAGTCTTGGTGTAAAGGCGACCGGGTCTGTTTTGCACCTCCACCTCTCATTTGGTGCCCCCATTGAGGAGGTGTTTGCAAAGTCCTTCAATCAACAAAGAGTAGCAATGCATACCATCAATCATGGACGAGTGGCTACAAGAGTTTTCAAATTGGAAGACTGAAGAAGAGGAGATTGTAGAAGCACTCAAGGCCTTGATCGAAGTGCTACTACCAGGTTGTAGCGTTAACGATATCCAAGAGGTAAGCTCCCCATCTCTCATTGCTCGTGCTAATCGCAAATCAAGAGAATTAAGAGAGAAGGCTACGGAAGGTCATCACTGCTATCAACCAACACATTCTGTCAATGAGTGCCAATAGAGGAGGTGAAGAAAGAACATTGAGTTTTTCTTTGAGAACCGCATCAGCACTCTCACATCAGTCAGATTTTTTGTAGCACCAATTGTGTCCTCTCCACCTGTCAGAGAAGAGTTATCAACTACATCAAAGTACAAGCCCTAACGCCTAAAGCATTTGGTGGAAGCAAGTGAGACTACTCTCTCTCTAGGCCTAGAGAGTTCAAGTTAAGTACGACCACCCAAGTGTCACTACCGCATGCAAAATGGAAAGCCAATTGAGGTAGACTCTTCTTGCCCAGTCTATTTTGAACCCAATATGGAGGATTATGTGGACTTCAACAAGAGTTAGAGGCCTGTGGTGAAGATGTCACCTTGTCAGCACTTAAGGTATGCAACTCTAGTGGTCAAAGCCTTTCCCTACACCCAACATGGATAATAACAATAGGTCATAAGTATTTCCTTTTCGTTTCTTACAACACATGCATGTAACGTGTATATTGCCACGAAGATATTCTACTAGCAAAAGATTGTTTCCTATTTGAAGCAGAGATGCTTGATGAAATCCTTAGATCCCCACGTCCCATCATCTTGCCCATTCTTAATTACTACCATTCTTTTGATGTAAGAATCTTTCTTCTATTCTAGCCTTGCGCTCTTCTTAGCTCTTGCTCAAGTTTTTTATCCATGTATAAACCTTATTAAATCACTAAGTCATTCCACAAAAAAAACACACAACAAAATAAAAGTTTGTGATTGTCTACTCATTGATTTACTACCATGGCAAGTGTCTCTTTTCCCACATTCAATGGCAAGAAGGGATTTAATAAATCACCATCGATTTTTTGGATAACTTTGACATCGCTTGTGTGGTTTCCAACAAGGATGATGATGCCTCATGGCTATGAATCCTTTCTCTACTGATGAAAGTAGAGATCAAGTCTTGGTACAATGCTTTCCCCAAGCTACCAAGAATGCATGGGAATTACTATATGTTGCATTTGTGAAGAGGTTTGGTGGAGGCACAACCTCAGAACAGTTATGGCAGCTGCTGATAGAGTTAAAGCAAGGAGGTCTACTAGATTATGCCACTTACAAATCCAAGTTTGTGGATTTGTGGGAACAATGGGTTGACTCACTGGAGGAAGGTGAAGGAGCGTCTAATTTCTTGAAGAAGGATAGTCCCACTTAAAGATAAGAAGCTGGACATGCAAGCAAGAGTCAGGGAGTCACAGGAATCAAAATAAGTATGAATAAACCTGCTGCTCAGAGAACCCAACCACAAGAGGCATCAAAACAGTAGCAAGACCTATTGAGCCTCACCACTACTTAGCTCAAGAATCTATTTGTGCATTTGGTGCAACAAAGGCATGCACACAACCGCATCAAGAGCAAGGGAGAGGAAAATGAAGGCAAAACCAAGAATACCACTGCTACAATTGTAGGGAGGATGGCCATAGCATGTATTCCTACCCACACCCAAGGAGGTAGAATTTCAACAGAGGAGCAAGACAAAAAAATGCTCTCTAGTGAGTTGTGTGGAAAGCAGTGTGAAGATTATATTTTGATGCTAAGTACTCAGGCTACTTTGAGATTAGCATCACTGAAGAAGATCAAAAGAATACAACCTTCATCACACCATGGGGATGTTTTGCTTACAGAGTTATGCCTTTTGGTCTAACCAATTCTCCAACCTTTCTTTGATAAATAAATCCGTGTTTTTATGATGACTTTTGCATCTATAGCTCCCACTCTCTTCATTTGGAGAAACTTTATGAAGGTCTAGCAAGGTTGCATGCTTTGGGTGGCCAACTCAACATGGAGAAATGCCACATTGGTGACAGCAAGGTTACTCTTCTTGGCCATGTGATCTCTGCCAAGGGCATCCAAGTAAGGTTCAAGCCTTGGTGTCTTTGCTCTCTCCCACCACAACAAAACAGTTGGTCTCTTTTCTTTAAAAGGTGAGGTATTTGAGTAGCTTCATTCACCTGCTCTCTTAAGTGATTTTCCCTTCACAACAAGTTACCCATCAAGAAATCTTCACTTGGAATGAAGAAAATGAACAACAGCTCAATGAGGTAAAACAAATTCTAGCCTCACTTCCCACCATTGCACCTCCAAAGTGAGACGAGCTGTTCTATGTAAACCCTAGTGAGGGAAATGACACACTTGGGGTAGTATTGATGCAAAGGATCCTCAAACTTTGTTCATGCATCCTATCTACTTCTCTAGTCGCATGATAACTCCATCAAAAAAGGGATACACTGGAGTGGAGTACATGGTGCTTGCATTAATGTTTGCTACCACCAAATTTCGCTCTTTAATGGGTTCCCATGCAATTCGAGACACTCTCTAATGGATCGGAATCTATCACTCATTGAAAGCCAGAATACATGTGAGGCATGTATCCCAAAAGTGTTAAGTGGCGAGTACTCTAAGAGGTCTCGCCACTAGAGATTTTGGTCGTTTTACTTAGTTTTGTTCGTTTTGTTAAAAAAAAAAAAAATTTAAAAAAAAACCCCTTTTTATGTGTGTGAGATGGAATAGGTCCTGTGATAGCTCAAAATAATCGTATCATTCAAAGAAATTTGGCGTGCTTTATAACACACAATTTGGCTACCAAAAACTCTCGTGACTCCCAAAATAAACGAATTCTAGCTGGGCTTGTAGGCAAAAGGGGGAAAGTCAAAGGAAGCTAGTGGAAGGAAAGGGTGAAGCCTAAATCCCACATGCTTCCTTTTGACCTCTAGACTTGGGGTATATATTCCTTCACTTGAGAGGAATCTATGGAGGTCTCCTCTTCTTATATATATATATATATATATATATATATATATATATATATATATATATATATCAAAGATCAAGACCGAGCCTGAGGCCAAGGCTAGGGGAACGATCTCGATCATTCTTTTGATGAACGATTTTTTTTTGGTACAAACTGTCTGAGTGTTTTTCTTTTTTCCTTTTTTCTTTTTTTGTTTTGTTCTTTGATTCAAAGATTGCAGAGACTGTGGAATTTCAGAATTATTGAAATGCAAAATTATAGAACTGCATATTTGCACAAATGCAATAGAAATTCAGATTTTTCAAAAATATAATACCTAGGCACACAGATCTAGAGCAAGAACAATTCTGACAAAAGATTAAAAAAGAAAGTTCAAAACACACATCTGCAAAAACAACCACACAACATACTCTTCCCAATCTTTCTTTGTAAACAAAACGAAATATTAACCTCAGCAATGCAGTATGCAGGCTACATGCGGAGCTTGGCACAAAGCATTTCCCTAATAGCAATGCCATAAATGTCTACTTTTAGGGACTTTCTATATGTCGTGTGTGAGCCGCAGGGCTACAAGGCTACACGGACACAACCTAACAGATGCAAACAAGCTTTGTGTCTATAGAGCGGTGTGTCACTCACCTCCTACAGTGCTACAAACGAGGGACTCCGTGTGTGTGTAGGGAAGAAGAAGACACCGTGTTGCCACATCGTCCTTCTCTGTGCCTCCATGCTCACTAATTCTCCATTGCTCTCTCTCTCTCTCTCTCTCTCTCTCTCTCTCTCTCTCTCTCTCTCTCTCTCTCTCTCTCTCTCTCTCTCTCTCTCTCTCTCTCAGACAGGCAAGAAGAGGTGAAGCAAGGGCAAAGCTTGAGAATTTTTTTAAACCCTAGTTTACAACCTTATCTAGGGCTTGCCATCCTTTTCACATACGGGCTCCCATATTTTTTCAGTCAGTGCTACATGGGTTTGTTGCGTCTTTCATCGACGATCACCAGCCTTTTACTATAAACCTCTTGGACCAACAAGCCTGGTCCATGACTAAACATACGCACAAAAGAATAATGGTGGCATCATGGGTTAGCATAATGCTTCTTTTCAATTGCAGCTTTATTCTTCAATCGTGCTTCTTTGAGCTTTGATTTGGCTTGCTCAATATTTGCATGACACCACTCAAGTTGGAAAATACGTAAAACAAGCAAAATTTGTTGTAGACATACCTTCTTCCCATGGCAACACAATCCAAGACATAACTGCTTCATCTGTAGGCATAATGGTTTGCTAAAAATACATCAAATCAAATGGCATTAAACCTGCAACAAAACTATGTGTATTACAAGCAACCATAAAGCAAAAGGTAAAAGTTTAGGCCAATCACCAATATGCCCTTAGCACGCCTTTGCTAGAGCTTTGACAATAAGTGGGTGTCCCCTTTCACTTTTTCCATTACCCTCCAGATTGTATGTTGTATTGAGAGCTAAGTTGATGCCAAACGAGCAAAGAATTCACAAGCTTCATCCGCATATAGCTCACCTCTGTCAACAATGATTTTACCAACACAATCGTACCTTGAAATTACATCTTCAAGCAAAAATTTGCACACATAACTTGTAGCTTTGGTCCGCATATCTCTCTTTTCAACCTGATTAGTTATATCTTCCTTATAAAGAACACTATATCTCATTTTACAAACACCTAAAGGATTTGTAATCAAATCCACTACCCACTTGTAATGCATAGCTAGTGGATAAGTAGGATATAATCCATCTTGATGTCGTACATTAGACTACCGTTGGCATACTAAGAAACTCTCCACAAATTGAGAAACATCTTTGTACATACCTTTCCACCAATAGAGGTCTTTGATCTTGACAAAGGTTCAAAGACATTAGAATACTGTTGGCATATTAAGCAAGTCTTCACAAAGTGAGCAACATCTTTGTACATACCGTTCCACAAATAGTGATTTTTTATCTTGACAAAGGTTTCCCATATTCCTTTGTGTCCATCCCTTAAGTTTTCATGAAACATTTTAATCACTTGTTGTTGATCTGCTTTGTTGCAAACAACCCATTGTGGTACTCCTTCTGGACGTTTTGACTGCTTCCATAAATGCCATGTCTAAGGAAGTAGTCATAATCCTTCTTTCGGATCTTTCTCTACTCATGGTCACTCCATTTTTCTTGCTTAGTAAGAGTTCTAAGGTAGTGGCCGACCAAAATCCACTCTCCCTCATATAGCTCTTCAAAAAGAACTTCAAAAACATGAGCAAGAGTACCACAACTCACATGTAAATGAGAAGAGGTGTAAAACTTTTAAGCCCACATCATCACTTGTGGTAGGCATATCCTTCATCTTCATACCTGGCCCTTGATAACATATCTTCTATTAGATTATCCATATATGCAATATGGGAAAACTCACGGTTAAGATACTTAATGTAAGCTCCATTGCAACATGGCAATGTTTGGAGTAGAGTAGTTTGCAATCATCCCTATTAATGGCAAACAATCTGTCTCTACCACAACTGAAGCCCTAATAAAATCTTCTTTGTCAGAGCTTAGGGAAGTAGCAACACCCCAAAGTTATTTCTTAACATGTGGGTAACCTCATTCAATAGAATTAAGCACCTTTTCTCCAAGACAAACTACATACTTGTGTCCTTTTGCATCATCTTGACATATAGCCCACCCAATATCTATCGACTAGTGTCAACAGCTAAGATCACTAGGCTTGCCCACTTATAATCAAACTTTCTCAAGGTAGAAGCCTTGAGAAGCATCTTCTTCAATTTTTTGATGGCCTTTGTATGAACTTCTTCCCATACAACCTTTTTTCCTTACTTAATAGCTAATAAAACACCTCTACAACATGATCAAATTGTGGCAACCAAATAAGATAAAATACACCCAAAAACCTCCAAAATTTAGTAATTGAAGTTCATGTTCCTTTCATCCTTTGTATAGATTCATTTTTAACTGGACTCGATCGTCTTCCATCTGGTCTACATATATCACCTACAATCAGAATCTCTTTAGCACTGAGGTGGTCCAAGGGAGGAAACAAGAGAATCAACCTCTAAACACTCCACAAGGCTCTTGTGCTACTCAATTAGGTCTAGGGAAACCACAAATACAAAAACACAAACAAACCCACAACCAACCCCAAACAAAAAAGGGGCACCACCTAGTTATCGATTGTGGTCAACTAGGACGAAAGAGGATTTTGTCACTACCAAAAGAGGCACAATAGAACACACAAACAATCTTACACAAAGACACACACCAAGTGGAGAAAGAATCAAGGGGAGAGAGAGATAATTGGATCTTGTGCAATACCCAGTTTACAACTTGCAAAGTGATGTCGTTTGTTATCACTCTATCATGGAGCTTGCATAAATTAAATCCACGCTTAGTGAATGCTAAGCACTGCCATCACACACACATTGTCTTAATATTGTGAGACACCTCTCACCACAAGTACCCTCTTAAAATTAACAAGAATTAATCAATGGAAACACACTATAAATGCTATCACACAAGCTTAATTGACATAACTTTAGGATGCAAATCACTTGAATTCTCCAAAACATGTTGTGATGTGTTTTTGCGGAATGATGTGGACTGCGCTAAAGTCTTTAAGGAAAAAAATATATGCTTTGGGACCCCTTGGATGTAAATAAATCATGCTTGTACAAAGTGTACAAAAGTGGTGTGTGCTAGTTCTCTCTACGCATGCGGGCCAAGTGTGCGAGGTACATAGGTTTTACTGTTTTTGTACATAAAACTGTCAAGACTTCAAAGAGTGAGTAATTGATTTAAAAATATGAATAAAAACTTAACTTTTATCAGCTTGGGGTCGTGAGTGAGGAGGAGTTTTCAGCTATAAAGAGGGAAGCTCCTGTTGTTGCACCCTTTCGGTGAAGGGTGGGGGTGCCCCTCTTGCCTTGCGAGAGCCTGGTGTGGAAAGTTGAGAGTGTGTCTCTATAAATTGGATGATGAAATTGGGTACTTAGCTCTACATATTGACCTCTCTTCATCTTGGTTTGAGGTATGGCAACTATGTTGTGTGCAGTTCCTTGTGATGCAGCTAGTCGAGGGTAGACTCGACACTACAATTCCTTGCTTGTACATATAAAAAATGGAAATATTTTCCCCAAGTTTTCCATCATGTTTTTTGAGTTTTTTTGCTTAAATTTTTGGGTTTATAAATTGGGCTTGATTTGGATGTGTTTTGGCGGAACTATGTGTACATTTGGGAGAGCCTATGGAGTCTCTACTAGCACATTGAAGGGCATTTGAAAAGGAGTGAAGCCTTAGTTTTATAAGAAAAAGTGTACATATTTTCATGTTTTTTTCTTCACTTTTTTCCTTGGTTTTTTTAAACCCTTTGCTTCCTTTAGTGCATCCAAGTATAGTGGGAGTTGTAGCGTTGTAGAGGGAAGCTAGTCGAGGCTAGTCGAGGTTGAGAGTGTGTGTGATGTCAACAAAATTTGTACACGAGGATCAGCCCGTATTGTTTTGAGAAAGGTAATCTCTTCACATCTTTTATTTGTGTTGGTTTGAGGTGTTGTAGAGGCCATCCCCCCAATCCTTCACTTAAAACGGTGCCCCCATGGAGGAAGGGAGAGTAGTGTTTGCTGCTTTGATTGCCCGGTTGGATAGCACTTGGGAATCAACTCTTGATCTTCCTAACTTTGGTTCCAAGATGATTTTGTAGGATATTGATCGCCTTAAGAGGTACTTGGAATCATGTGATAATGTATTTGAGACTTGTAGACAAAAAGATCACCATAAGCAAGGTTTTCTCTTTAGGTTGGCTTGCCAATATAGGCACTTTGAGTTCTTTCAGGTACTTCAAAAGCATGTTATGGATGATGCTATGTATGAGGCATGTGGTAATTGGACAAATGTAAAATATGCTCTCTTGGAGTTTAGCAAAGTTTTTGCATGTGGAGAAGCAGGTCATGTTAATGAATATGCATCTCTATGGGATAAAGAAGACATTGTGTTTGATAGCACATGAAAATTGGACGAGGTTATGCAAATTGTGAATGTGAATTTTCAGTATGAAGAAGATCATTTGGGTAAGCCTATGGTAGATTATGCATTGTGGAAGCTTGAGATGGGCTTTGATGAGAAACTGGTGATGCATGAGAGTGAGGTAGCATGCAAGCATGTGGAAGATGATTTCATACATGTGGTTTATATGTATGATGAAAATGAAAATGCTTCTTTGGTTTCTCCTCTTGAATATGTACATGCTGATGTGGATGATATTGGTGTTGACTTAAAGTTCACTCATGAGATTGATAAGAAAATGGATGGAGGGCTTTGGCTTTGGAGATCTTGCTGAGATGGTTTTTAATGTTGATTTGCAGCCCACATTTATGCATGATGTTATGCTCTTTGACGATGGTATTTCTGTTAATTACTTGTTTGGTGAGCTACTTGTTGTTGCAAGCTCTAATGTCAAGCAAGAGAGAATTTTGGAGGAAGTTATGAAGATAATGAAAGAGGGCTATGGCTTTGAAGATCTTGGTGAGATGGATGGTCATATGCTTTGTGTTAGTAGCTTTGATATGCTTACTAATTTGGATGATGGCATGCCTTATAGTTTCAATTATGATGGCAAAAGAAAGTTCTCTTTTGTGATTTGGCATGCAAGGATACTTTGAATGTCTTGACTAGACACATTATGGTTGAGAATGTAAAAGCTTTGATGGTTAGGTTTGAGATCAGTAATTTCTATGAATTGAATCATGAAAATTCTATCATGGAGTCAATGCAATTTTATGTATATGATAGAGGGAAGATACTTATAATTCATGTCAACACCATATGGGATTTTGCTTCAATGGAAAGAGCCTTTGGCATGTTATATGTATGGTTATTGGATGAAACATGGTGAGAGAAGCTATATCTTTTTCAAATATCAATTTATATAGGTGAGATTTTTTTTGTGATTCAAAATAGAAGAATGCCTATGAGAAGAGTATGTAGATGGTGTGTAGATGAAACACTTGAAAGTGTTCCATGCTTGTTGGGGGGCGATATGTGCCGTGCTTTTTAGGAATTATGTGAACCGTCCCAAAGTATTTGAGAAAAAAATTTATGATTTTTGAACCCTTGGATGTAGATAAATCATGCTTGTAACAAGTGTACAAAGGCGGTGTGTGCCAGTTGTCTCTATGCATGTGGGCTAGTCGTGCGAGGTACATAGTTTTGTTGTTTTTGTACATAGAAGTGTAGAGACTTAAAAGAGTGAGTAAGTGATTTAAAAATATGAATAAAAAATTAAATTTTATCATCTTTGGGGCCATGAGTGACAGGGAGTTTTCAGCTATGAAGAGGTAAGCTCCTGTTGCTACAACTTGTTGTGAAGGGTGGGGGTTTCGATGTAGGGGTGCCCCTCTTGCCTTTCGAGATCCTGGGAGTGTGTCTCTCATCAATGGCATGATGAAAGTGAGTACATATCTCTGCATATTGACCTCTCTTCATCTTGGTTTGAGGTGTGGCAGCTATGGTGTGTGTAGTTCCTTGTGTTGCAACTAGCCAAGGGTAGACTTGGCACTGCAATTCCTTGCTTGTACATATGAAAAAGGGAAATATTTTCCCCAAATTTTCCATCACAATTTTTAAGTTTTTTTGCTTAACTTTGTGGGTTTTCAAATTGGGCCTGATTTAGATGTGTTTTGGCCAAACTATGTGTACATATGGGAGAGCCTATGGAGTCTCTACTAGCACATTGAATGGCATTTGAAAAGGAGTCAAGTCCTTGGTTTTATAAGAAAAAGTTCATATATTTTCATGTTTTTTCCTTCACTTTTTTCCTTGGTTTTTTTAATCCCTTTGCTTCCTTTAGTGCATCCAAATATAGTGGGAGTTGTAGAAGTGTAGAGGGAAGCTAGTCGAGGTTGAGTGTGTGTGAGGTCAACAAAATTTGTGCACGAGAATCATCCCATATTGTTTTGAGAGAGCTATTTTCTTCATCCTTTTTTATTTCTGTTGGTTTGAGTTGTTGTGAAGGCTATCCCCCCAATCGTTCACAACATTACATAAGTGGAAGGATAAAGATTCTAAATCCAAAGCACGCTTTGAAGCACTAAAACCTCAAATTTTTGGATAATGAAAGAGGATGTACAATAGTGGTTTGAGGTACCACACCCTCTCACTTTTGCAATGTGTAGCATCAAATCTTTCCTCATGCGAAGTGTGAATCTCACAAAGTAGTTGCTGCACTTAAGTCTCTCCTCATGCTTATAGTCTTGGAGTGCTATGTGAGAGCTTAGAGATGATTTACAAGAAGAAGAGGCCTATTTATAGCTAATCAGGTTGAGATTATGATTTTTTTGAATATCAAAATATAGTGGGTGTTTTTTGTCTGCTTGAGTCATGGATGTGGGCTCAAGAGAAAGGTATTATTGATGGTAGATAAAGGTGAAATTAGAGAGTGAATGAGAGAGAGAGAGAGAGAGAGAGAGAGAGAGAGAGAGAGAGAGATTTTTACTGTGTACATGTCTTGAGGTGAGGTGACTTTTAAGGTTAGGTCATTGGATATTTTATGCTAGTAGGTTAGTGGTTAGTGGTTAGTGGTTAGTGTTAGTAATCACTAAAATTTAATGATACATTTATAATGGATAGAATGAGTTGAATGGTTGAAAGAAGATGGGTGAATGAAGTGAGGAATCCTTGTGATCGTGAATCCTTGAAGAAGTTGGACTCATCCTTGTGTAGATTATAAAAAATGAATGCTGGTCTTTACTTCTTCTTCTCTTATTTACGTAGTCGCCGCCAAGCTTTATCACCAACATGAAAATGATGATTTGATTGATGAGATCCCCCAATTTTTAGAGGTTAATCATGGTTTAAATTCTCAATTTTATGTATGTAGAGAAGGGGTAAGATGGAATTGTAACTTGGAAGTGATAGAGAGAGACATAGATATGGTGTATGTACATGTAGAAATTCATATGAGAGCTATGGATGTGAGAGGGATGGGTATTGGTGAGGAGGGTTAGAGAGGCCATGAAAGGTGCAGGTTTGAGTGAGGGATATAGAGGAATAAGTGTGTGCATGTGTGTATGGAAGTGTGGAAAGGTGAACGTGACTCTTGTGTGAGAGTATGGGCAGACCGAGGTCCACCAAAAAAATCATACTTCATTGGTGCTATCTCCAAAAATATGAAAAACTTTGAGAAGATTATTCAGCTTGTGGACTAAATTTTTTCATTTGACAACTTCTTCAAAATTGGAGTGGAAGTGGACGACAAAGATTCCACCAAAATACCTATTTTTCCTCGCTGCTGCTTCAAAAGTCTTCAATGCCCCCCATTTTGTTGAATTTTCATAAGGCTCCAAGAGTGAGCCCCTCCTTGGATGAGAGCATGACCTAATAGATTCTTAGGGGTTTGAAAACATGCATGGAGGAGGATTATTTGAGGAATATAAAATATATACATGATGGGAAAGAACAAGCTAGTGCATAGACTTTTCATAAACCATGCAACGGTGAACACATGGGATCCATGATAGTGAAAATAAAATATGATAAATATAATAAAAATAAAAATAGGAGAATCATGTGAGAAGGGACTCCCATTTTTTTATTGATACAATATTATTTACTTGAAGTAAGAGAAAATACATATAGAAAATACTTAAAAGCAACAGAGTGAAGGGTAATTTCAGGGCATTTTTTTTAGAGTGGATTCACACCAAAATTTAGACAAGCTTGGATAAAAAGGTTTATTGATAGAATAGAGAGTATACACAATTGTAAAAAAAATTATGGTAATGGTGAGTTAATGTATATAGCAAACTTAGGTAATAACACACATCTAGATATAAAATATTTGAATAAATATCAAAATAATAATAATAAAAACACATATATTTAGGCCCTCTTATTCAATTAAATATTTACACACAAATGGGTCATAATAGATTCTTATTTTTATTTTTATTTTATTTTTCTGGTTGTACTAGCTTAGTGACTAGCTAGCTGAAGATTTTCAAGGAGATATGGGGAAGGTCCTCTAAGTCACACATGCCTATGTACAATGAAAATGTGAGGATAGCCATCGTATTTAGGTGATTTTGGTAGGGTGAGTTATCTTACTATGGCAAATATGGATAGCCAAAAAATGCTATCATCACTAAAAGTTGATTTTTACCATGAAATTGTCAGATTAACTTCTTCAAACCTAGATAAAATGGCATCACAATCAGCGATATCTTGGGCAGCAAACCATTGGCACCCCCTTTAATATTTTACCTTATCTTTGAGACCTTCTTCACATCCTTTGATTGGTAGATCATCAATGAAAGTCATAGTAACACAGTGAATAAAATCTCTCAATACCTTATTCATGCCATTCATCATATGATCTACAAAGTTAATAGCACAATGTGGTAGAGTGCACATCCTCACCAAACCAAGAGGTGTACACATTGTAGTAAGATCCCTACTCTCCAAAGCAAGCTAAAACTAGTTGCACCTTGAGTAGAGATCACCCACATCATATATAGCCTTTCCTGCAAAGGCTTCAACAAACTCATCCACAATTGTACTTGTACCTACATTATGAATTGTTACCTTGTTGATCGATTACATGTCTTGAATAGACCTTAGGGTATCATTCTTCTTTGAAACATTAAATCATCTATTGTAATATGGTGCACATGATGGTACCCATCCATATCTTCTCGTTGACCAAGTCAATAAGCTTCAACAACTGAGCTTTAGGAATTGGAATAGGGCATAAACTCCATGTTATGTGAGGAACAATGAATAAAATTATAGGTGAGACAACACTTGGATCTACACACCCAATCTCACATAGCTCAAAGACAAAGTATTTACCATGATTTTCAATCATACCTTGAAAGAATTTGATCTCCTCTTCATTATGGAAATCATCATCTCCAAATTGCAGCTACTTCAATGTCTCCTTAGTGAATTCATGCTTGATGTTTTTGGCTCTCTAAGCATAGGCTCTTGAGAAGCTTCTTCTATCACTTTGTCACTTCCTTTTGGCAAGGTGTAGCCACCGGCCGCACCTTTTTGCAACAATTTTATACTTTATCTCTACCTAGACTTTCACTGCTTCACCCAAATCCTCCTTTACCTATGTAGTTGCTTCGTATATGTCCACGCTTCATACATGTCCATTGAGTGTAAAGTTTGACAGCTTCAATTCCACTTTGTAACTTGTATTTCTTGATCTCTTTTACCTCTGACATAGTATCCACATTGGAGACCTCTTTAAAGCCTTTCCAAAAATAACATCATCTGGTTCAAGCACATCACACCCCTACAATTTACTTTGAACACTTGAAACATATTTCTTTTCCCATTAAGGAAAGTCATTAAACTTCTTGTAAGGCATTGAACCCTCAAAAAAACCTGAAGAGAATGTCTCTCTTTGTAAGAACTTCCCCTCATCTATACCACCATAGTCTTTATCTATCATGGAATCTCGAGAAAGTCCTATGGAAACCCGTGTTCCCTAAACTCTTTGCAAACCTTTGTCCTTGGATGATCTCATAAATTGTCTTTGTTCTTAGCATGATCAATACATACAATCAAAAATTGTACAACTCTTTTGACATCTCAACTCCAAACCCTTGCATAGGCCAATCCCTCATCTGGCACCTTTGTTTATATATGCATAGCAGTAATGTATGGCTGCCCCAATATGAGTGGATAGGAAAATTGCTCTTGTACAAAAAAAATGTTGTTCATCACAAACATCCCCAATAGTTACATGAAAAAGTTAACATTGTAGATATTCACCATAAAGCTTGCATGGAAGCATGTTGGCAGCTTGAATCTGTCAACCGTGGTCCACATCAATGGACCACTTCCCCTTTTGGTGCAAGCTCTTGGCAATAAGATTGATTTTGGATCCATGGTCTACAAGTGCTAAGATCGTTCCTTCAATGTCACCAAGCTTCAGTATGGTTTTTGTTTTTGATCTTGCCCGATGGGTCCTTGAAAAATTACTCCTGGGTAAAGTTTCATCATTTGGTTTTGGCTCTTCATCTTCAATTTATTCTTCATAGGTGTCCTTCAATGTGGAAAGTCATTTGGCTCTTAACTGCTTTAGGCTCTTTCTCACTTGGTACTTATCATTTTCTTTTGATAATATCAATGATTTCTTTATGAAATTCTCAATTAGCAATTCCCAAGATGTCACCTAGTGTAACCTTGAACTTGCTATTGAAGATACGGCCGTCAAAAACCTTCTATAGATTTGTAGCTATTCAATGTTAGATTTCAATTTGTATGAAGGACCTCTCTCTCATTCTGTTTTTGTTTGAAGGTATAGATCTATGACATTGTGTTGTGCTTAATTCCAATTTAAGAGAACTCCTCTACAAATTCACACACTAGTTGTTCTATGTTGGTAAAATCTCAGATATTCAATGGCTAGAACCATGTTAAGGCCATTCTTTCCAATGTCATCCATATTGAGTATGGAAATCCACCACCTGATTAGCTCTGAAAACGTGTTTGAAGAGTGAGACATGAGCATATGGATACCTTGATCCATTATACTTTGTCTTCACGCATTTGGCCACTTGAGATGGTCTCATTTGTCATGGTTCAATCACTAATCTGACCAATTCAAGGTCTCTTAGAAAGACATCTCTCACTCTCTCTTCTTGTCTCAAAGAAAATCCTAGTGGAATTCTCTCCTATATATGCTATGGCATTGTTTTTGGTTGAAAGTGGGTAGAGATCAGAGTACCCTTGTATGTATAACTTTCTAGGTCAATTGGATCAACAAGTTTGTACTCTTGTCCATACTTATCTACCATCAAAACCTGCATAAAGTTTCTAATGGAATGTCAACTCTTCAACATTGTGTTCTACACTCTTGTAGAAGTTATGTTGATCCCCATTTGTGAACCTATACAAGCTCTCATGGTCTCTAGAGGGTATTTTCAGCTCAAACTTGAGATTTGAGATGTGCTCAAGTAGTTTGACTTTAGATTTTGATAGTAGCTAGACAGGGTAATGCATAGGCTCTATACTAATTTTCTCCAATTTTTGAGGCTGTGGTACTTGAATTGCGATCCATGTTCCACCACATTTGGACTTGATCTTTGGAGGGCTTGTTGCACTCTATGCCTACAAGTTACATCTTAAATCCTTTTTAATTTGGAGATATTTTGGTAAGTCAAATGCCCAACCCTAGTTTTGTTCTTTAGTGTTTAATCTAACACTTGTTTTGATGCCTTTTGATGCAAATTTTCTCAAGTTCTTCCAAAGTTGTACTTGGGGATATGTTTCCTTATATATGCATACACTTTGGGAAAGTTTCAGGTCAAGTTGTCACCATAAATACATGGATTGTGATCCATGTTTGGAGGACAAATCAAGTTTTTTTGGTACTATCAAGATTAGCATGATTACTAAATATTATGGTATCAATTTTTTTGGGTTTGGACCGCTAGATTGGAAATTGAACAATTCTTGCACTTTCTCAAAGTACTTGGAGGATTTTGGGATTTTTACTTGGCTTTTGAAGTCCAAATGAGATGAAACTTTGAGATTACGCTAAAAATAGCATGTAGAGCAAAGTGGTTAGGTTTTGGTTCCAAAATTTGGAAAGATACATGGATTGCGATCCATGTTTGGAAATCTTTTGACCCCAAATTTGAACCACTTATAGATTAAGGCATTTCTATGCTATCCCCAAAATCTTTCTGGATTTGAATTAGAAATAGTCAGCCAAAAGTGAAAACTTAGGTTTGTTTTGGCAGTTTTTCACTTTGAAGTGTTTTTTGGCCCTTCTGATGAGTTTTTTGGACTTTTTTGGCAACCCTCCTTTGGGAAGTTTTGTTCACAATGGTATTTGCTACATGCTAGTAAAGTTTCTGTCCCAAAAGTCAAAGGGGATACATGGATCGCGATCCATGTTTGGTCACTTCTAAATTTGAAAATTGGTGAGCTGATAGCTTATGATGTTTGTAGTCTGCTCCCAAAATCCTTTTGAATTTGGATCAATTTTTGCCAATCAAAAGTGAGTTTTTGTCTTTGTTTTGGTACTTTTTGACCATTCTCTGTTTTGGCTATTTTGATCAACTTTTATAACTTTTTTGCCGATGTGCCTTTCAAGGAAAGTGTTTATCTAAGTCTCAACTACCTACTATTCAAATCTCAGCCAAAAAATATGATGAGGTACATGGATCATGATCCATGTTTGACAGCATTTTGGCATGAAATTTGGTCAGTTGGTTGTCTATGCCCCCTGTAGAGTCTAATTCCCAACCTTTTTTAAATTTAAATCACTAGAATTTGAAAATTTTTGATTTTGGTCAACTTTCCTTTTTTTTTTTTTTTGTCCAATTATGGTTTTGGGTGTGTTTTTTATGTCGATTTCCCTCCAAAGTTTTGGATTATGTTGCCTGGAAGAACTCTCAGTCCAAAGGTATTAGTTTTGGGTCAAAGTGTCATGGAGGTACATAGACGTGATCCATGTTCCTCCACCAAACATGATGAAAATCTCCAGTTTGCTTCCTATGAGTTTGATAAGCCCCTTTTGCACCAAAATTTTGGGTTTTGATTAGCTTTTAAGCTTTGTCTATCAAATTTACCAATTTTCAAAGTTATGGTCTCTTTTTCAAAAATATGGTTTTTGCCCAAACTTTCAGCCCAAATTTGATGGTAGAAGCTGTTAAAAACCCTACTCCTAGGTACTGAAATGAATCTATGAGCAAAAATAGACAAAACGGTTTAAATTGAAGGTCAAATGGATTGTAGAATGGTACTTTCAAAGTATCAAGAAAACTGCTGAATGAAATGCCTTTCATATCACACTTGCATCACCCTTTTCCTATCAGAGTAGATCTAGCAAATCCTCGACTTCTAGCCTCTACCAAGCACTAAAATCCATGTCTAGATGCTTCACTGCTAAGGTGTAGATGGAATGGGTAACAATATCTTTAGAAAAGAAGGCTATAAATACGACTAGGTCACTCACCATCGGGGATTTCCATATACGAACAAAATCTTATGAGCGATGTCAGCAAGTCAAAAGGGATATACTTCTTGTAGACCCAATGTTTGGAATGTTATAAAGAAATCCAAAAGATATTTCTCTTGGAAACTATGCAATGAAGAAAAAATCAAGTTTAAAATTCAATAAGCGGCTCTATATTCAAGGATTAGATGATTGAATAAGAGATAAGTATTTAAGGGTTCCACAATTGTCAAAATTAATTATACTTTGATTGTGTAACTATACAAAAAATAAATCAATACTTGATACAAAAAACATACTTATGTTCGCCTTCAATTGTATACGATTTGATTTGATAAGTATCACTATGTTTCCAAGAGAGAAGACATTTTCCTACAATAGAAAATTAAAATACAATTTGATGCAGAAATATAATTAGACCACAAAGTGTATACAATTTCATAATTGTCGCCATATGTGTGAGAGGGAAAAAATATCCTCCAAACAAAAACAAGCCTCCCAAGGGCAATCTATATCAATGGCATAGAAATTCTTCTCTACTCAAAACCAAGGCAAGGCCATTAAATGTATACCGCACAATCCCACAATTATCATCAAGAGACAAGGAAGAAGGTATCTCTCTATACCCAAACAAATCAGCCTATACAAAACTCACCTTATGCCATTGATTGCAAAGCTTGGCAAAGCTCTCTATTTGTCATTGCAACTTGGTGGGAAAATTATTTTTTATTCATATCAAGTTTTAGATATTTGATAAAGATAAAATAGATATGCTTGCAAGCCATGTGCCTTTTGCCCTCACATAGCCTTGCGTTTGAAAGTCCTCACAATTGTAGGATGAAAGGTAGAAATCACCACATTGTACAATTATTCATTCCTTTTGCTCCATGTTGGTGATATGCTGAACTCCACATTCTTACTTGCATGAAAAATATTTATATGGTTGATTGTACAAACCATCTCAACAGCTCTTTGGATCCGTGCATCCATATCCTTAGTAATGGATCTATAGTTAATCACTCTCTTTCCATCATGTTGTAGAGGAGAGATATCTATATCACTAAATAGAGAGCTTATTCCTTCCATTTGTACACTTGTTATATTTGTTGTCCCTAGAGATGCATCCCCATTAGAAGTCTACAAATCAGAGCCTGCATCCTATAGTGCAACTATTTCCATAGGATCCAAGCATGTCCCAATTGCAATCGGGCAACTTGTAGGTCTTTCAGTCACAATATTGGTCAGAGGTGTTGTGTGGTTGATATTATCTCCACAAAACCACACAAGTTGTTTCTTTTGAACTTGTGATGTAATCTATACCACCCCCTAAAAGCATGGACTAGGTCACCCACTAACTTGAATTGACCCTTTTGGTCAATTAGTTTATTACATTTTTTCCTTTTTTCACAGAGGTAGCCTTGACATCTTACTTCACTTCCACGATTGGTCCTATGTATTGACCACCTACTTGGATGAATGTTTATTTCAATTATCTCACAAACTTGTTTACGCTCATCTTGTTTTTTCCTATTTTGTCGCATGTTTTGTGCGGCATACTCATATTTTGGGTGATGGGAGTCACCTTCCTTAATAGGTGTTTCTATTGTGCCCTATGGCACTTTCTCCTTATTGTCCATGTATCATCATCAATGGATACTCTCTTTTTGGGTATATTCAGTTCCACCTCTAGCTCATTGGTTGGATCAATAACATTGCTTGTTGTTAGTGGAACTATAGACATTGAAGATCTCCTTTTTCATTTTTTGTAGTCCTAGACCACACTCTTTGTGTACATCTTGGAGAAAGGAGTCATACATTGATTGTTGCAAGAGAGTTATGGCTAGATATCCTTGACAAGCAGTAACAAGGAGACATATTTAACGCCACCATTTGATGCTAGCAAGCTACCATGGACTAACTCTATCAAGTTTTCCCTTAAACCATATGCCTATCTAAATCACTCTACATTGTCTTTTTTGTGCACATAATGAAATTAACTTTACTAACAAATAATTGAGATACTTAACTAAAAGTCTCTTTCCTTTTAGATTGTCTCCAATGAGCACTAGACCTTATCTGAAAGTCTCTTTCCTTTTGGGTGTTCTCCAATGAGCACGAAGATCCTTATTTAAAATACTCTTTCCTTTTGAATGGTTCATCGTTATAACCTTCGCTTGTCCAGCACATGTGCCAACTTTGCTAACAATCACAATCTCCTTTGCTATTTCTTGACCTTGATCTACCAATAAAATCTTCCTTGTTTGGGCCTCAACAAGTGCTTGACTTATAGCACCCTATGCCACAGATTGTATATGATAGCCGAGGTGTATAAGGTTCTCTATTGATTTGTTTACTTTAAACTATCAAAGGAAAATAGTAAATAAGCTTACACGAGTACTCCAAAATGCACATGGGTGGCATAGAGCAAAAGAAACACTTTAAGCTCCCAAACCCATTTGCATTGCTACTAGTGGGGCAAACTTTAGCAAGTCAGTCAACGTCCCCGGCCAACGTCCCAATGATTCTCATTCAATTTATGTAATCATAAAAACACAGAGCATAATAATATCAATCCAAAAATGGCCATTAATCTTATTCTTTATTCCACCAATTCTTTGACCTACTATGTTGAATGGAAACTCAAATAATACGTTTCCATCATATCTTTTTGGAAGCTTTGCAACCTATTGTATCTCTACCACCAATGAAAATCTTACTTTACAAGAGTTTCTTTTAGGAAGGTTTCTAAGAATTTTTATCATACTCAAACTTGGAGTTTGACTCCTTAATGCACCTATCTATACTGATGACTCTTCATTTGAGGCGACTCTTCTTGTCAAGCTACCATGCACCACAAAAGTTCTCCCAAAATGACTATCAATTCGAAACATGCTGATGTCTCCTCTTTTGGTATTTGGCATTTCAATTTCCAAGCCATTTTTTTTGCTTCCAAAGATTTGATCAAGTCGAATACTATCTTCTCTAAACCCAAATACTGCTGATAGCTCTTGCCTTAAGACCTCACCAACACCATTCTATGTGATAAATTTTGCTTGCTATGCTTTCCTTTCATTTCTAATCACAACACTATTCATCTTATTGCATGACACTTCCTTCTTGCTCTATTCAATTACAAAAACTTTATATCTTTAAATCTATGCTTATCATTTGAGAGTAGGTTGTTAAATGCATACACAATTTAAAAGGAAGTGGGGCAGTTGTTGCCTCACATGATAATTTCTCAAATGTACAGGTTATAATATGTATTTTTCCTCAAAAAATCTCTCTCTCTCTCTCTCTCTCTCTCTCTCTCTCTCTCTCGTGCGCCCACGAGGAAAATGTCTCAAATTTAAGACCCATCAAAACAAATAAAGAAATTTAAAAAGTTTGAATTTATCTCCTTCTTTGAAGCAAAGAGGCAAAACAAATGACAAATCAAGATAGGACGAGACACAATTGTAAGGTACACAACTCTACTGAAAAAGAATATAATTCACACTTTGCTACCCTCAAGCTAGTGGTGAGGGTTCAAATCCCAGCTAGGGAAGCAAGGGAATCCTGAGATTAGGGCCCCGGTGGCCTGTAAAAACTAAACTCAAGATCCCCATATTAGTTTTGAAAAATCTAAACTTGGGATCTCGATTTTAGGTTTGGTAGATTTATGGTCCAGATCAATCTTTCATTTGGGACCATTGATCCCATGGTGAAAACCCCATGGCACTTAAAGGGGAGGGAGAATTTTTTGCCTATGCGAATTGGTTCATCACCCTCATTTTGGTCTAAATGTAGCTCCTAGACTCCTGAAGGGTTTTGCCAGCAAAACCCACTATAAGAACGCTTTTTCCCTACAATGTATTTTTTTCCAAGCCATTTGAAGGGTTTCTTGACCTTTTTTCTTATGAAGCCTTACACATTGTTTCCTTCCCTCAATAGGGTTTCACCAGCGAAACCCATTGGGAGGGGAACAAATATGTGTGTGTGTGTGTGTGTGTGTGTGTGTGTGTGTGTGTGTGTGTGTGTGTGTGTGTGTGTGTGTGTGTGTGTGTGTGTGTGTGTGTGTGTGTGTGTGTGTGTGTGTGTGTGTGTGTGTGTGTGTGTACGTGTGTGCATGTTTGTGTGTGTGCGTGCACATGTGTGTGCATGTGTGTGTGTGTGTGTGTGTGTGTGCGTGTGCGTGTGTGCATGTGTGTGTGGGTGTGAGTGAGTGTGTGTGTGTGTGTACACAATTTTATACTTTTTGAATTGGTGACAAGGGAATGATTTTGTGTGAATGATCAAGGGAATGATTTTGTGACACTGTAAGCCATGCAATGAGGTTATGTCTCTTGGTCGGAATCTTCTTGCACCAGCGCTATTGGCCATGCTGACATCCCATTGCTCACTTGTTATCCCAGTAGCACGTTGGAGTACATAATATGCAATGCATTAGAGCAGAGAGTGCACGGGGTGTGGGTTGTGGATCATGAGTAATAGCAAGATCTTTTGATGGGCCTCATTTCTTTCTTTGATATACTCGAGGTTGTTAGATAGTGTGTGGATGTAGCCTCAGTACCTCCGCCCTCCAATTACTAATCCTCCCATACTTCTAGGCAATGTTTGGAAAAAATGTGTCTCAGCTTAATAGCACACCATTTTCAATTTTTAAAATGCAAGTTAAGGGCAAGGAAAAAGGAAAAACTCCGCCCCAAGATAAAGAAAAATAGTATAAAAAATAACCCAAATTTTATAAATCTTGCAAAAAGGAAATTTTCATGTTTGGGAAAATGATTTTTATCAAACACTACTTTTAGGTGAAATTGTGCAATGGGGAGCTACATGCCTCTTAAATGTATGTCCTCCTGCTATAATGAATACTGATGAAATTACTAAAATGTCCAAAGAGTGAGAGAGAGAGAGAGAGAGAGAGAGAGAGAGACCTGATGTACATGCACGATCAATCTACATTTCCTTAGCTAGGTCAGTGGCACCACAAGTCAGCCAGTACACTCCGTGTAAATTTGGAGTGTTATGTCTCTTGGTCGCTATCTATCGTGTTCTGCATTGTTTGTTAAACGAGTAGGAATAAATACAATGTTTTTGTTACAATATTCATTGTTTATTTGTTTAAATATCTTAACATCAGTATAGTATGCTTTCATAAGCCTACATCCAATTACACTTGTAATTTGTGAATAGGCTACACCCTAGTGACACTAGCTGGCACTTCGAGGATCAATACAGTTTTGGTCAGTTTTTTAGCTCAGTCAGGTCCGATCCTTTGCTCAACCTAGAACCTAGTCCGACTCTCATTACCTACAAGATTTCTCGAAGCCTACTATCAGCTGAAAACTTCCATTTTTCGCTTGCTCATTGTATAAGAATTAATGTGCTAGATGATCTAGAAATTAGTAAAACATTAAACATTAAAGCCTCCTTAAAATTTGTTAGCTGCTCAGCTAACAAGATCCAGAGAAAGAGCATCAAATGGGATGTCACTCATTTTGCCCCTTTGTAAAATTGAAAATCCCCACAAAGTCCAAAGCCATTGTATTAATCATTTACTGTTCTTATGCTCTTTAAGAATTCTCTTAAAGGAAATGCTCACTGTTGTTATTTCAATTTCCTCTACAGTCAATGTTATAGCCATATTCCATTACATTGATATCAGAGCTATTGTTTTCTCTTAAAGGAAATGCTCACTATTGTTATTTCAATTTCTGCTACAGTCAATGTTATAGGCATACTCCATTACTTTGGTATCAGAGCTATTGGTTTCTCTTTTCTTGCTTAAGAAGAGAGGTCCTTAAGTTGTCCATGAAAGGTTGGACATGTTCATTGCAAGAGGGTAAGTGGGATAGGATCTATCAACTTGTTTGAAAAGGACTTAGTTCGAGATACATCGTTGGGAAATATATTAATAATGGAGTCTTTTGGGGCTTGCCTTCAACTTTTTGCCTTCAACTTAACCATTATTGAGCTACTAGCAAGCTCAATAGGAACGATAATCAACCAAGCAATGTTAGACCCTCTCCACTACTCTTTGCAATCAACAGTCTCTAAACCACGGGTGTGGCTGCTTGTTGAGAGCTAATTTTCAAAGGTAAAGAAGAGTAGCAACTAATGTTCCTGAGGGTACCAAAGCACAAAGTAGCATATACATAAGTTTATTTAGCATGGTTGACAATAATAAAGAGGGATAGAAGCGTGTTAATGTGTCACTGAATTTTTTGTATCAGATAATGCTAAGTAGCACAATTTTGATATATACTAACTAGTACAATAACATGATTACATCTCCAAGATATATGACGCATGATATATCAGTAAAAAGCTCTTAAAACAAGGAATCCAAATGTACAACCTTAGATAAATTTTGATATTATTTGTAAAAAATTTACAGGATGCCCTAATATTTTAAGATATGCTAATTTGAAAATGCTAACTAGCACAGAAAGCGTGTCAAGTTAATATGCTTTCACCAGAGAGTAGAATGAATATTGACAGTTTAGATTTTGCACATGAAGGTGCTACTGATGATGCCCCAATGTTTGTGAACTACCTTGTCACTAGGTTGCAACAAGCTATGGGCAACCCTGCCTTGCAAGCCAAAGTTATTCAACAACTTCGTGCTTATGGGATTTCCCTACCTCTCCAAGAAGAGAGAGAGAGAAAGATTAGGAAGCTGGTTGTTGAGACTTCCAAAAGAAGACTCTCGCTGATAAGAGAAGTGGAGGAATCCAATGAACTAGAAAGGAGTGAATCTCCAAATTCCTTTGAAGATGTGGCTCCATGAGGATGGCGGTCTTGACGATCCCCAACTCCTCCCAAGAGGAAAAGATCATCATATAGTCCTTCTCCTTGTCACTCCGAAAGGGAAGGGATGAAAAAAAGGAATAAAAAGGCAAGAAAGAGGTCACCCTCTTCTCCTTCTTTGTCATCTTCCTCCTCTTCCAGTGAAAGCAACGGCTATTCTCGTAGAGAAGACAAAAGAAGAGGACATCACAAATCCTATGGTGCTTGGAAAAGGTCCTACAAGCTTAAGAAGTTCAAAGAGGGAGGAAAGAGTATCTCGTTTCTCACATATGATGGCACTTTTGGTGCTACTGCCAAAGTTTCTGCATTCATCCAGCAATTTGATGCAGCCTTTTGAGATGAGGGCTTCACAGAGTCCTCTAAGCTACTTCATGTAGCTATGCACTTTCAAAAATCTTCTCGACAATGGTGGGCTAGCCTTCATGGCAATGGTGAAGCTCTAAAGAGATGGAAAACTCTACGGGTTTCCATCATGAAACAATTCCTTGCAAGCGATGCCAAAGTTAAAGTGCTCACCGAATGTTGGAGTTTGAAGCTACTCTCCAACAAGTCTGTCCACAAATATGTGGACAAGTTTTGGGATTTACATCTCAAAGCTACAGTCTTTCAAAAGATAGACTTTTTCAAGAAAAAGCAACAATTTTTTGTGGGATTACCTGAAGAAATGGCCGAGTATGTCAACTCACAACGGCCTAGCACTATCACCAAAGTCATCCACCACACTATGGTTGCTTCTCGCCTTAATTTCCAACAAGGGGCTAAAAGGAATGCCAAGCCCATGGAAAACAAAGACCAAAATTATTCAAGAGGGAAGAACAATACTCAAAACTCTTCCCAAGGTAGCTCCAACAACAACAACAACAAGACCAAGGAGAAGGGAGTTTGCAAATGTAAAAATAAATTCTCTCCTGGAAGAGCTAGAGGCTTTTTGAAAGGATCATAAATGTTTCAAGTGTGGGGAGCAAGGGCATGATTACCGTTCTTGCCCCAAAAGAAATGCATGCAATGAGACTTCTAGAGCTTCCACAGTCAAATCTCCAAAAGAGGATGCTCATTGCAAAAGGTCATCCCTTTCCTATGCTTGGGGAAAGGTGAGGGAGCATGATTCCTTCATCCTTTTTGAACCTGGCTCTACTCACAAATTTGTATCAATGGAGTTGGCCACTAAGCTGGGCATTCAAGCTTTTGAGATCAGACATATTGTAACTGCCAATGGAGCTTTCAAGGGACACCATGCCTCCATTTATCCCTTGATTGGGAAGTTGAGGCTTCATGTCCAAAGCTACATCAACGAAGAAACTTTTTCATCTCCCCTCTCCAACATGAGGATGTTATCCTAGGGGAACCATGGTTCAACCGCATTGCTGCCAACATGAAGTTCCCTAAAAGGAGAATTTATTTTACCTACAGGGAAAAGAACATGTATATATATGTCAATGAGTCAAGTCATACTATATCTCTTGTAAATTCACCTGCTTTTGATAAGTCAATGAAAATCTTGGTTTCCTCGTACATAATTTTTGTCAAATAGTCTCTAAATGATGCTAATGTTTTAACAAAACAAAGTGGTAGGAATCAATAAGAATTAGGCTTGTCTAATTTTCTAAATAGATTCCAAGATGTATTTATCAATGACATCCCTATGGAGTTACCTCCATAACAAGGGGATGATGACCATAAGATATAGCTTCACCTAGGAGCTCACCACCTAATAAACCTCCTAATACAATTTCTCAAGATCAAAAAGAGGAGATTATGAGGCAAGTGCATGAGCTGGTAGACAAGGGGATGGTGAGGCCTAGCTCCTTGCCCTTTTGTTTTGAAAAAGAAACATGGCACATATCATATGTGTGTCGACTATAGAGCACTAAACTGGATCACTATCAAAAGCAGATTTCCCATACCGAGGGTAGAAGCTCTGTTTGATAAGCTAGAAGACTCTACCTACTTTAGTAGGATTGACCTAAAAAGTGGCTATCATCAAATAAGGATAGTGAATGAAGATATTGTAAAGACTTCTTTTCTCACAATGTTTGGTCTTTATGAATATCTTGTCATGCATTTTGTCTTGACAATGCTTTGGCACATTCAACCTTCTAATGGAGAAAAACTTTACCAGAGTGTTCTTTGATTATATCATCATCTACTCCAATTCTCTCAAGAAGCATAAGCAATATCTCGAGGTAATCTTTCAAGCATTGAGGGAGAATAAACTTTTCATTAACCAAAGGAAGAGTGAATTTTTCCTTCAAGAGATTCAGTACTTAGGTCACATAATCTCTCAAGACGGTATCCGTATGGATCCATCAAAGTTAGAGGTAATAAGAGGATGGCCTAACCCAGGGAATCTACATGAGCTATGAAGATTTATTGGTATGTGTGCATACAATAAACGTTTCATAGAAAAATTCTCTCAAATAGCAAGACCATTACATGACTTAACAAAGAAGAACATTAAGTATGCATGGACTCATAAAGAGCAAAATGCTTTTGATAAGCTTAAAGAAAAGATTACCTCCCTACTAGTGCTTACACTACCGGACCTCTCAAATCCATTTGAGTTCCAATGTGATGCTTGTGGAAATTTCCTTGGATCCATCTTGATCTAAGAAGGGCATCCCATAGCATATGAAAGTTGAAGACTCAATACCGATGAACGAGTGTTGGGCATATATGAAAAAGAGCTACTAGCTATTCTACATGCTTTAGACACATGGAAGCACTATCTATTGGGGTCTCCATTCATCTTACAAATGGATCACCAAAGTCTCAAGTACTTCATGATGCAAAACAAGCTTTCTGACAAACAATTGAGGTGGGAAAATTTCCTTTTGCAATTCAATTTTCATATTGCTCATATTGTTGGTAAGCATAATCAAGTGGCCGATGCACTATCACGACAACCAAGGGAAAATGCCATGTCTATAGCAACTCACAATGATCTATCTTCCATGATAGATGAGTATTCTATTGACCCTGATTTTAAGGACATAATTTCAGCCCTTGCCTTAGGGAAGAAAGAGGAACCATTCACCTTGCAAGATAGTTATCTTCTCCATGGAAACAGGCTATGTGTTACTCACTCTCTTCGTGTGAGAAAGTGATGTATGAATCCCATGCTCCTTCCTATGTGGGGCATAGAGGGATTCAACCTACTTTTTGAGGAGTAGAGATGTATTTTTATTCGACCACCATGGAAATGGACATACAAGAACATGTTTCAAAATGTGTGGTATACCAAAAGACAAAGTATGATAGAGGGAAGCAACCTGGATTACTCTAGCCATTGCCAATCCCTAATTCTCCACGGGGGAGTATATCCATGGATTTTTATATTTGGGTTACCTAGTCTATCCATGGGAACATGGGAATATGGACAATAGTCCACAAGTTTAGCAAGCAAGCACACTTTATTCTTGTCAAGAATACTATTAATTCACACCAAATTGCAACCCTCTTCATATCCCAAATTTTCAAACACAATGGATTGCCAACATCCATCATGTCAAATAGAGACTCCAGAATGACCAGTAATATTTGGAAAGGTCTCTTTGAAAATCTAGGTACAAGGTTGAATTTCTCTTCGGCCTATCGCCCACAAACGGATGGCCAAAGTGAGATAGCTAACCTTACGATTCTTGATCTACTAAAGACTTATGTTACAGAAGTAGATCAACGCTCACAATGGGAGAAGTATCTACCGCTTATAGAGTATGCGAACAATAGCACTATCCATACTGCTACAGGAAAGGCTCCTTTTGAAATCATTGAGGGAAGACCAAAAAGTCCCTTGTTACTTAAGGTACATGGGAAGATCTTCGTTGCCAATGAGTATGGCCGAGATCTACAAGAATCTTTCCAAAAGATTAAAGAGGCTATATCCATATCCCAACAAAGGAAAAAAGCTGATGCTAACAAGCACAGAAGGGCCTTATCTTTCAAAGAAAATGATTGGGTCTTACTTAAGTGTCCCAAGGATTGATTAAGGCAAACTACGGGCAAAAATCATGTGGGCCACCAAAAGTATTATGCTAAATTAGCAAAAAGATACTATGGTACTTTTTTCGAATCTTAAAACCAATCAATGAGATGGCCTATCAACTCAAGTTTCCCAACCATTGGCTCACACACAATGCTTTTCATGTGAGCCTACTAAAGCCTTACAAAGGAGAGCCACCAACAAAACCAATTTTTGAAGACCCCCTCGAGATCAAAGATCAAGAAGAGGTGCTACAACCCAAAGCTATCCTTCGACATGAGGACAAGGTACTACGACATGTAAAGATTATTTGAAGATATCTTATTAAATTCAAAACAATTCCTTTTGAAGATGCTAGATGGATGCAAGGAACACAGCTTAAGGATAGTATGAACCTTGTCAATGCTTACAATGCTACAGCAGAGTAAGAAAATGTATATGTTTCTTTTAAATGATCAATGTTTTTGTCTTATAATACTAGATCTCTCTTTTTATTGTGCACAAATTTGAGTAGTATACATGCTTAGAATCATGTTTGTGATGATGATGTCTCCCAAACACCAAGTAGAATTTTCCTATCTACTTTGGAGCAGACATGCTTGTGGCAGCTAAGTCTCCCAATCACCAAATGGATTAGTCATCCATTTTGGAATGATGTTGTAGGGTAAAAAGGGATCCTCTACCCGCTAAGAAAAGTGACTAAGGCTTTATCTTCTCTACCTCATAGGTCGAGGACAACTATGATTTCAAGAGAGAGGTAATGTCACAAAATCTAATATCTAACTAACCCAAATGATTTTCTCATATTGAACTGATCATTTAATGTGGGTAAATAAACGGGAACAAGAGTTAAAATATAGACATGTGCTTTTAGATCTAGCTCAGCACGGGACCAAAGGTAGAGAAGGCAACGGGTCCAAAAGGGAGATGGTCTATCAAAGAACAATGACCAGATAATGGAGCTTAAAATACCTTAGGGTTAGCTTCATTAAAGACCTCCAAAGGTTAGTGTTAAAATTCCTTAGACCTAGGATTTTAGGCAAGTTGGGGCTGACCTTGAGGTGGGAACCCTGCCCAAGCATGAGGTGCTTGTCATGCTTGATGACTAAGGTGCTTGAGGTGTTTCTCATGCTTGATGATTAAGGTGCTCGAGGTTCTTTTCATGCTTGATGATTAAGGTGCTTAAGGTACTTGGGGGTCAAGGTGCTTTAGGGGCTTGAAAGTCAAACAAGGGCCTACAAAAGAGGGGGCGATCCCAGAGTGTAGGCGATGGGGTTGAATGGCCTTTCCCTCACCCAAAGGAAACTTGTTGCAGGAGCAAATCACAACACGCATAAATTGCCTGCAACACAACCTAGATCAACATAATGTCAATCAAGGACACAGATGACTTTAGCTTGACAGGCTGAGACCATCCCACGCATACAACACTCTGGAAGGCTAACTAAACCACAATCTAGAATCTCACTCCTCTCAACTACACCACCCAACCCACATACGCACAAATGGAAGAAAACTCGTCAAACCATACCAGAATCGTATGAAACTTAAGGAACATCATCCCCTCACTAGGATACACCTATCCCAAGCCTCTACACTCAAAACCCTCACTTTAGACCCATCTACAAAAAACGTGTATGAAGACAGTGCCAAAGTTTGAAAGTGTCCAAAACTAAAGTTTTTTGAGTACCTATCTGTAGCTTATGTGGCCACGGTTCTAATGACTACTTGCACATAGAAAACAGACATCATCTGATATACTTACGGCCACATATAGCTCGTAGATGCGCGAGCCGATTCGCTCCATTCTACAAGGAATGCTTGGCGTTGTTGTGTAGTTCTCACTGATCCTAACATGATGGTGCAATCGGTGTTAAGTATGGAGCCTGATTTACCCTTGTAATTTTCTATGGTAAAAGCGCACATTTGTAAGGCCCCCATTATGAGGAGAAGCCATCGTGTGTGAAGGAAAATCACTCACCAGAAACCAAAATTTTCACGGACAAGAATCAGTTGTCGCCGGAATATTCTTTTTCGTCGGAATATTATGGCCGGACGGCAGCCGGAAAATGGTCGGAAAGCAACCGGTCGGTTGGTCGGTGGCCGGTAGTCAATGGCCGATGGCCGGTGGTCGGAAGTCAATGGCCGGTGGCCGAATTCAAAAGCGGACTTGTCTTCTCAAGGGCGGCCACACATGGGCGGATTGGAGGGTCCGATTTGGACTTATTCGCACAAGGGCGGCTACACATGGCTGTCTCTCATAAGAGAGGGTAGCCCTTTTGGCCTATAAAAGGAGGCCATTTCTATACACATTTCATAGTGTGAAGTTGATGCAACAAGGTGAGTGTGAGGTGGTGAGAGTGAAGCAAGGCGGGAGCTCCATTAAGGGTATAATCCCTTTGTAAACTACTTCTTGTTTTGAAGTACTAAAGCCATTGAGTGGCTGCTTTCCCGTGGACGTAGCCCACATTGGGTGAACCACGTATATCGTGTGTACTCTCTCTCTCTCTCTCTCTCTCTCTCTCTCTCTCTCTCTCTCTCTCTACTCTACTCTATAATCTCGTGTATATAAATCTGTCTCTCTCCATTATGTAATCTACTCAATTATCTATTTAGCTACGTCTTATTTCCTAACAACTGGTATCAGAGAAAGGTTTGCTCGTAGCTAAATTATCTCAAGGAAAGGATTCCTTGAATTGAGTGGGAGTTATGGCGGAGGAAGGGAAGCTCAAGATTGAGAAGTTCAACGGCAAAAACTACCAACATTGGAAGATGCAGAATGAAGACTATCTCTACCAGAAGGACCTCTATTTGCCACTAAGCGGTCTTGCGAAGAAGCCCGCAACAATGGCAGATGAAGCATGGATTGTCCTTGATCGAAGGGCACTGGGAACAATCCGGTTAAGCTTGGCGTCAACGGTGGCCTTCAATGTTTCGGAGATGAAGACCACGGAGGACTTGATGAAGTCACTTGACGACTTCTACGAGAAACCATCGGCATCCAATAAGGTATTTCTTATGAAGCGCTTGTTCAATCTAAAGATGGCAGAGAATGGTTCAGTTGCAGAACACCTAAATGACTTTAACACAAACATAAGTCAACTTCGATCAATGAAAATCAATTTCGATGACGAAGTGCGAGCTCTCCTTATACTATCATCTCTACCAGATAGTTGGGACAGCCTTGTGATGGCTGTAAGTAATTCTATCTCTGGCACTAATACTCTTAAGTTTGATGATGTTGTGGGTGTTCTCCTAAGCGAGGAAATGCGAAGGAGAAGCACAGGAGAATCATCAAGTGTTGCACTATCAGTGGAAACAAGAGGAAGGCTTAAGGAGAGGTTCAAAAACCAAAAGGGTCGTGATCGCTCAAGGCGGAGCAAGTCACGCACAAAGTCAGTTCTTGAATGTTGGAACTGCGGCAAGAAGGGCCACGTCAAGAAGGATTGTTGGTTCAAGAAGAAGAAGGAGACAGAGTCTCAAGAAAACAAGCCAACATTGGAGGCCAATATGGCAGGTAAAGTAGAGCAAGATGCTCTAATTATCTCATTAGACAATGTGCCTAATTCTTGGATAGTAGATTCCGGGGCTTCATTCCATGCGACACCACACAAGCAACATTTCCAAGACTACACCAAAGGTAATTTTGGGTATGTATACTTGGGAGATGATGAAGCTTGTGAGATTGTCGGCAAAGGTACAGTTTCTGTCAAAACTACTAACAGAAATGAATGGAAGATTAAAGATGTTAGGCATGTTCCTTCTCTTTGCAAAAATTTGATCTCTACAGGACAATTGGACGATGAAGGTCACAACATTGCATTCGGAAACAAACGGTGGAAGATCTCAAAGGGATCTTTGGTGGTTGCCAAGGGTGAAAAAGTCGGTACACTTTACTTGTGTACTGTTAGCACTCAACCTTCAGCTTGTGCAGCAACTACAGAAGTTGACAGTGCGGTGTGGCACTACCGACTTGGGCATATGAGTGCCAAAGGAATGCCAATCCTTCAAACAAAGAAGCTTCTACCAGGTTTGAAAGAAGTGGACTTAGAGTTCTGTGAAGATTGTGTTTATGGTAAACAAAAGAGGGTAAAATTTCAAAAATCAGGAAATGAAAGAAAAAATAAAAAACTTGAGTTGGTTCATTCTGATGTTTGGGGTCCTGCAAGTAGACCATCACTTGGTGGCTCATTGTACTATGTAACATTCATAGATGATGCGACTAGAAAAACATGGGTTTATGTCATGAAGAATAAATCCGATGTATTTTCCATATTTCAAAGGTGGAAAGCCTTTGTGGAGAATGAAACAAGTACCAAGGTTAAATGCCTCAGATCCGACAATGGAGGCGAATATTGCAGCCAAGCTTTTGAAAGATTTTGTGCTAGCAATGGCATTCGGAGGCAAAGGACAACCCCAAGGACACCTCAACAAAATGGGATTTCGGAAAGGATGAACAGGATAATCATGGAACGAGCACGAAGCACGCAGCTACATGCAGGCCTACCGCTTGAGCTTTGGGCGAAAGCTGTAAGTACGTCTGTGTACTTAATCAATCAGTCACCCTCAACGGCATTGGATGGGGGAGTTCCAGAAGAGGCATGGACAGGTAAACCGGTGAATTATGCATTTCTCAAAGTGTTTGGGTGTGAGGCTTTCATACACATAGATAGAAGCCTAAGATCAAAGTTAGATGCAAAGTCCAAAAAGTGTTTCTTCATTGGCTATGGAGAAGGAGACTTTGGGTATCGCCTATGGAATCCTAAAGATGGTAAAATCTTAAGGAGTAGGGATGTAATTTTTAACGAAAAAAATATGTACAAAGATTACTTGGAAAGAAAACAAACAAAAGAAACAGGTGATGAGTACATGGAGCTTGAGGACGGTGAAGACTCAAGGACTGCAAACGGTGACAATGTGCAACAACGTCAACCAAATGAGGAGCCTCAACCTATTCCCCGAAGATCTACAAGAGCAAGTAGACCTCCAGAAAGGTTTGTTCCTTCCTTCAACCATCTCTTGATCTCAGATTCTGGAGAGCCGGAATCATATGAAGAAGCTATGCAACATGAATCCAAATAAGAATGGACGAAGAGCATGTAAGTGGAGATGGACTCACTACATCGCAACCAAACATGGGATCTGGTTGAGTTGCCTAAAGGTAAGCGGGCACTTCAAAACAAATGGGTGTACAAGCTAAAGGAAGAAGAAGGTGGGAAGAAAAGATACAAGTCTAGGCTTGTGGTAAAAGGTTTTTCTCAAAAGAAAGGTATTGACTTCAATGAAATATTTTCTCCTGTTGTAAAAATGAACTCAATTAGGCTTGTCTTAAGCCTTGTGGCTACTCATGATCTAAATCTCGAGCAAATGGATGTAAATACGGCATTCCCTCACGGTGACTTAGAGGAGGAAATCTACATGCTTCAACCAAAGGGGTATGAAGTAAAAGGTAAGGAGAAAATTGTTCGCAGATTAAAGAAGAGCTTGTATGGTTTAAAGCAAGCATCAAGAAAATGATACTTGAAGTTTGATCGATGGATGTTGGATCATGGATTCACAAGATGCAACTCGGATCACTGCGTCTACACGGAGAATTTGGGAGATGGGAAATTCATCATCCTAATGTTGTATGTTGATGACATGTTGATTGCAAGTGCTAACATGCAGGACATCAAAGACCTAAAAGAGGAGCTATCCAAATCTTTTTCAATGAAAGATTTAGGTGCTGCAAAGAGGATACTTGGTATGAAAATATCAAGGGACAGGACGAAGAAGACAATAAAGCTATCTCAAGAAGATTACATCAAGAAGGTACTAGAAAGGTTTGCAATGCAAAATGCAAAACCAGTTTCTACACCTTTGGCTGGTCATTTTAAACTAACGAAGGATATGTGTCCAAAGACACAAGAGGAGATAGCCTATATGTCTAAAGTTCCATATGCTGTAGCGGTAGGTTCTCTAATGTATGCTATGGTCTGGACAAGGCTAGACATTGCACATGTAGTGGGAGTTGTGAGTAGGTTCATGGAAAACCCACGTAAAGAGAATTGGCAAGATGTGAAGTGGATACTTAGGTATCTAAAAGGGACAACAACAAATGCTTTGTATTTTGGAGGAACTGAAATTTTTCTAGAAGGGTATGCTGATGCAGATATGGCAGGTGACAAAGATACTCGAAGGAGCACTACTGGCTATGTGTTCACGGTTGGAGGCACAACAGTAAGCTGGGCTTCAAAGCTGCAGAAAGTGGTTTCACTTTCTACCATGGAAGCAGAGTATGTAGCAATGACGGAGGCAAGCAAAGAAATTATGTGGCTTCACAGATTCTTAGAAGAGCTTGGATTCAAACAAGACAATTGTGTCTTGTACAGTGATAGCCAAAGCACTATCCATCTTGCGAAGAACTCAGCCTTTCATTCAAGGACAAAGCACATTGAGGTGAGATATCACTTCATACGCACTCTTTTGGAAGAGGGACAACTAAAGCTAGGAAAGGTGCATACAAGTGAAAATCCTGCATACATGTTTACAAAGGTGGTCAACAAGGAGAAGTTGAGCTTTTGCTCATCTTCAATCGGCATTCAAGGATGAGAAGCCAGAATGGAAAGCAGTCACAGGTTTAGTTTGGAGATCAGTCTCCAAGTGAGAGATTGTTAAGTATGGAGCCTGATTTACCCTTGTAATTTTTTGTGGTAAAAGCGCACATTTGTAAGGCCCCCATTATGAGGAGAAGCCATCGTGCGTGAAGGAAAATCACTCACCGGAAACCAAAATTTTCACGGACAAGAATCAGGGGCAACTTTAAAGGCCTTGGGGGCGGAGGCCCCCGAGACTTTTTTTTCGCCGGAATATTATGGCCGGACGGCAGCCGAAAAGTGGTCGGAAAACAACCGGTCGGTTGGCCGGTGGCCGGTAGTCAATGGCCGATGGCCGGTGGTCGGAAGTCAATGGCCGGTGGCCGAATTCAAAAGCGGACTTGTCTTCTCAAGGGCGGCCACACATGGGCGGATTGGAGGGTCCGATTTGGACTTATTCGCACAAGGGCGGCTACACATGGCTCTCTCTCATAAGAGAGGGCAGCACTTTTGGCCTATAAAAGGAGGCCATTTCTATACACATTTCATAGTGTGAAGTTGATGCAACAAGGTGAGTGTGAGGTGGTGAGAGTGAAGCAAGGCGGGAGATCCATTAAGGGTATAATCCCTTTGTAAACTACTTCTTGTTTTGAAGTACTAAAGCCATTGAGTGGCTGCTTTCCCGTGGACGTAGCCCACATTGGGTGAACCACGTATATCGTGTGTACTCTCTCTCTCTCTCTCTCTCTCTCTCTCTCTCTCTCTCTCTCTCTCTCTACTCTATAATCTCGTGTATATAAAGCTGTCTCTCTCCATTAAGTAATCTACTCAATTATCTATTTAGCTACGTCTTATTTCCTAACAATCGGATCTCCGATGTGATAAATGAGCGGGGAGTAGCGCCAGGACAAAGCTCACACTCTCTCTCTCTCTTCCTCGCTCATACATAGTCGACAACAGCTTAGAACTTTATTATGATAAAAATTCTTTTTACAAAATGACCTAGGTACCTTAGATACTAAGGCTACCATAGGTTAAACCTAAAATAGAGTTCAAGGGGTAAAATGGCTTTGTATGTACAATCTGGAAGTGCCATTGCACCCCGGCTCTCCAACTAGACTAGCTACTCATTACAAATGATGTTTTGAACATAATCCGTAGCATTTTATAACTCTCAAAAAACAAGGCTTTGTTGAGTTATGTTGTGTTGTTGACCCACGGGTCAACACTCCCCCCCTGCAAATTCATGTCATCCCTGACATGACCTTGTTGTCAATGTTAGTGCGGTCTTTGTTGTTGTTTTGGCTTTTGTTTGCTCCATTGTTTGTACTTTTGTCAAACCACAACAAGAACTATGATCCATGAAAATCATAATTGATGACGAACTTTATGTCCTTCACATCCATGCCCCGAGCTACAACATCTGTTGTTGTCATTATAGGGCTATTGCTAGATCTAAATTCAAAAAGAATCCAATCTCATTCAGCTTGACTCTTGTCATCATGGATAGATAAAGCTCCATCCATTACTTGCTCCAGCAAATCTGTCAATTGTGAGTATTTCTCATTCTGAGAAACAACTTCTACAATATGTAGAATTGAATGATTGTCTTCCAGATCTTGTGAGCCAATGACAACCTGGTAAGGATTTTGTAGAAATTGTCTAGCTAAACCTTCAACTTCTTTAGTCCAATGCACTCCAATACAAAGTCTATTTGTCAGGCCAAATCTTGGAGGTAATTTGTCTTATTTGAGGTTGAAAACCCATGTCCAGCATTCAATTTGCCTCATCAAGGAAAAGATATGTAATTGTGCAAAGGTTGGTTTGTCAACCATTTGTGTTTGATCTTATACATTGGTGACTCCTTTGTTCCTGCATCAAGGTGACCCAAGTCGCATTTGCCACTATTAGCTTTTTTGTTCTGTGTAAATCATTATACTACTTCCACTTGATACATGACTTAATTAAAGCATGACAAACCCCAATTAGCTCCCCAAGTTAGTAACTTGCATTAAAAGGGCTTTATCTGACATCATTCGTGATAGATGCCCATCTATGAGCTATCATGGTCCATTTGTCCTCAAAATTCATATACATGATGTACAAGGTATGTAGGTGGCTATCATGACTTAAAATTTGAAAAAAATGCATCTTTTGCTAGGGGTTTTCTCTTTTTGTTTTCTTTTTGTTTAACCCTTAGCTTGTATCCTCTATTCATAGCCTCCTGACAAAGTTTGGCTTGATTTGAACTTGTCTTAAGCACTTTTTTGGATTTTAGTCTGGAAAATGATTGATGGGCACCTCTGGCACCTTCTGGTTTCTAAACACATGTAGAACCAATGATGATGACCAGAATTTGGCTTGATCCCTGGTTTCTCATGTAGACATCTGCCCCTTTTGTTCTTGTAAGTACAGCTAGTCCCTTTTGTTTGTTAGGTTTCATTAAGTCACATACAAGATAGAAGATTTACAATATAAAGGTCTACTTCTTGTATACAGCCTTGTAGCCACATGAAATGTCTGATAGGCAACTTTACACTTAATGGCTGCTTTCATTTAGTCAATCACCAACTTTCTTTTTCCTTGTAGTCCATCTCATAGTTTTATGACCATTCTATTATAGTCGAAGGTTGATCAGTGTTCTTTTCTTCCCTCTGTCATTATCATTGTTCTTATGGTTTTTGAGACATGGTTCGTGAAGTTTTGTCATTTTTTTGCAGGCATCTCTTCAGTTTGTTTCACCTCGATTATGGATTTTTTCCTCTCTTTTTTTTGGAAAATTTGCAAAAATAACAAAATAAAACTAAAAATCAACTCAACCAAAAAAGCAAAATCATTCTAATAGAATTTTAAACACTATGTACATTGTACACATGTCCCTAGGGGCTCATATATGGCTTTTGTCCCCATACTCCTCTTGTAACTCTACTATAAGGGTATACACTCTGAATTTTGCCAAAAAAATTATCACAATCAAACGCAAATATAAAATATAACTCACAAAACATTGCCCTCTAATATTAATAATACTAGGTTCGCATTTAGAATACCTCCCCCCTCCTATTTGAAGTCCTCCGGCGCGATAGGGTATCACCAAGAGTATGTGTTGTGCTTGGGCAATCAAAAAGTGTGCCTATGTAGGCCCTGTAATGTAGCCCTATTATGCATATACAGTCAATTCATGGGAAAAATTTATGTTGTGCAAGATGTGGGTAAAAGAAATTTTCTTATTGGAATTTGGTGGTGAAGCTTCCTATTCTGAGCAATGTGATGTTTTTTGAAGCTCATGTGTCATTTGCGTGATTGAAGATTGTAGATTTTTTTTTTGCAACTTAATTACCTGTTGATGCTTCTTTGGGATCCAATTTATCCTTGTGGTTGGTTTTTGTATTTGGCATTGTTCCTCAGCAGTGGGTTCTTTCTTGAAGTGAGTGACTTGCTCTCTTCTAATTGTACTATAACCGCAGGAGGAATTGAAAGAATTCAAGTGGTGACTCCAGTGATAGCAGTGTAATTGGTTTCCTTTGGGACCCACTTCTTTGTGATTACTGGCTTTTTTGTTGATGTTGCTTGTTTGAGAACCCATACTTGTCCCTGCTTCGTTTGTGTTTGAAGAGACTTCTTTGGGATCCACCTTGTCTTTGTGTGAGTCAGCATCGATCTTTGTTGCAGCCCTTGTACAATTGGTTCTACACGAGATTCAGACTTTTGGAGTTGATACGTTAACTATTTTGGAATCCAAAAAAACTCCTGACCTCTTTGTGCTTGATCAACTTCTTTGAAACCCAAAGCTGATATGTGAAAGCTTGCAACTTTGTGATTTTCTTGGATGTTCTTGTAGGCTTCGGCTGTTTTTTTGTTGGCATTGGATCTTGTGATTTTCATCAGAGATCTTTGTCTTCTTGATCCATACCTGCTTTTGGACAATCTAGCTCTTTGGTATCCAGATTTGTCAAACTTTTTGGTTCTAACTTGTTGTTCTTTTCTTTTGGCCTTCTTTGGTTGTCACGGAAGCTAATGGTGATAGTGATGACTTGATTTTTTGGTAGGGGATGTCGTAAGAAACATCACTGTCACTGCTATCCTTAGAAATTTTGGATTCTAGCACTTTCCCTTTGTGGCTTTTTATGGAAATTTATTGTCTGTTTGCTCTTGGATTGTTGTTTCTGGGATGACTTTTCTATCCACTTGATTAGCTCGTTGACATGGCTGTGTTCTTCTTGATTGAGTCTTTTTTGCATGTATAGGAGTCACGGATGTGGATGCATTTGAGTTTTCACCACCCATCAAAGATTTTAGAATCCACTTTTGATGCACTCTATTCTTGTAGCGGTGACATAGGTTCTTGGGTCTTTGATGTGGACAATCAAAAAACCGTTCATTAGTTTGTCTTTTATGTCACCTGCTAGGTTGTGTGGATTTCCAATGTCGGCATCTTCTTAAAGCTCCAAGTGTTCTACGGAGTCATAAAACTCGTCTTCTTCTTTGTCTTTGTTTTCTTGGATCACACTCACTACAAAGTAAGGAACGACATCATAGCCATCTTCATCACAAAACTTCGTTGTTGGACCATCTTGAATAGCACACTACCACACACATGCAGAGTAGCCAAGATGTGTTCCCATTCAAGTGGCTCTAATTCTTCCTCAAGAAAGGGTTCTGGGATATAATCCTTATCTTCAATTTCCCTTTCTAGGATGAATTACTCTCGCTTTAAGCTTTTGCATTGTGAAGCTCCACACATCCACAGTTCTTTAGGCTTACCCAACCATGCTAGAAGTTCTGATCCTGCCATAGTAGCGGAATCAAACTCTTCTACTAGGGTTCTTGTCACATCCTTGTAACTATGGTCTTTCAATTTTATCCTTGTCGTGGTTTCCATATGTCTCAAGTAGATATGGTCATAGTCTCAATCTTGGACCATTTTCAATTGGCGCATGAATGGTCTTCCCAGAATGATATCATAGTTGTTCTTCTTGCCAAAGTCAACAATAGCAAAGGTTTGCTCATATTCAATGCCACAAGAAGTAACAACTGATTTTTCTAGCAGTCATAGGGGCCTTTTTGTGTGTCCGTATGCAAGCTGCAATTTCAATCCAGTAGCCCTCACTACTGGTTTTCCCCATTTTTTCCAGATCTCTTTTGTTGCGATGGAAACGCCAGCTCTGCTGTCAAGGATTTCCATGGTTTTTACACCTTGGAATTCCACAGGAAGAGTGGTGTTCCCATCTTCTCCCTCATAGTATTCGCCTACCTTGTTTAATGGCACTGGCCTAGTGTTTAGCTGAGGCATTTCTAGCTCTTTGATCCCTTCCTCAATTTGAGTCATTGGTTTTTTAACACAAAATTTCTTTAGGGATTTTCCCATAGTAGCCCACATATTTGGTCATATTCTAAGCAACTCGGGTACTGTTATTGTTCAGGTGACTAGTGTCAACAAAATGTCTATCAATCCTTATGAATTGATGAACTTTTTTGGAAGACAATCTCTATGATGGGACTGGAATAACATCTAACTTGGCCTCGTGCTCCCCCGTGGATGGTAGTGTTCTTAGTGAATGGGGTTGATTGTCCATAGACTGTACAGATCCTTTGTCTCCCCAATACAGTTCCACTTCTAGGTTCATTTGAGATTTAGCCTCAAATTCCTCTATTGGTGGAAGAGACACTCCTCTTTTATCACCCGTCTAGTTTACTCGTCTACTTATCTCACTTCCTTCATTGGCCTCTCTAACTTGTTTCCACAATTCATCAAGACCATCTATTTCTTTACAACTGTCAGGTATTGTAAGACCCAGGAGCTACGTAATCAAGATTCTTCGCCCAACCCCCCATTATATAGCCCTTGGCCACTGAATAGAATCTCCCTATCCGCCTTTAGTAGCCGTCCCTTGGCCCGCCGAGTCCTACTTGCCTGGGTTTGCCCTTGGCATGACATTACTCCCCCCTTGGAGAAGCGTTTTCGTCCTCAAAAACACAAGTGGTAATATCTTCATAAGAACACTGATGTTTTCTTTATTGGTGTCCCATACGTGGGCCAATTGTCCTTATGACTGATAATTGGTGCAGTGAGGAGGTTCAATGAAACCAAGAGCAATATCTTGATTTTCAACATTGTCCTCCTTTTTCAACCACTTGTATCTAACCAGTTTTCAGACTTTTTGAAGATATTGAAAAATGCAAGAAAACCGTGGTGCAACTTTCCATGAAGTTGTGATCCAGATTTCCAACTCGCGTGAGTTTCTTGAAAAGCTCATAACTACTAAGGGATAGAATAGGGAGTGTCCCCATGTCAAAATTTTGAAAATTTTGGAACATATAGAACTACATGTTCACTCCTAATGAAGGTTACATGCCAACATACTTTGTCAGCACACCTATTAAGTCCTTGACTTATGAAACTATTGAAATGGTATCCAACCCCACCACAACAGGTGTTCAAAGTTGAAACCTAACTTAAGCAAATTCTAGAATAGGGATAGAATCGCCCATTTAGAAAGCCTTGTGCTAACATTTGCGCTTAGCAGATCCTTTAGCAAAGAATACGTATAAGCTGCCCATCCAACATAGGATGAATAGCAGCAGTAAGAGTGAGGTACTTTCCCCCAACCACTTACAGATAGTCTTCCACAACTGTAGATAAACTATGACTCAACCATTGAGTACCCAGCCATATACTCGATATGGAATGAAGATAACCAACTAGGTTGAAAGCAGCGTGGAGTGGAGTAAGCTCATAGAGTTTAGACCAACCAACCACAGACACCCATACTGAGCCATTACCTTGTATGGCAGGGTGTAAATGCATAATAAATCTGCAAGAGAGATTGCAATGGTAGTGCAAAAGGGTGCAGAAATAATACAGTCCATAAATTTGCATGCCGCTCCGAATAAATCTTTGTTAAACACTAGGGCCCATAACACCTAGTGTGCATGCATTTAACACAAACAGATCCAAACCGCAATTCCATGACAAGACTTTCCATGGGACGTACATGAAAGCCTTGCAACATAAGCTGGACCATAATAGAATGTAAAAGCTCAGTCACACCTAGGTACAATCATGAGACATTATCATAAACGTAGCATACTTGGCTATATGTAGAAACGACCCTCCGTTAAGGTGGTTTCACAGCACTTGTAATCACAACAAGTCTGTACTTAGTACCCGACAAGTTTTGGCTAGTGAAATTGTTCCTAATACGGTGTGCTCCAAATGGTCTAATGAACGGATGCGACCAGCACGTAGGGACTTTGTCGTGACACATCATTAGGAATTAGGCGTCAGTGTCAGTCCCAGAGACTCATATTTGCCACATGTGGAATGTGTCTCAAGTAACAATGGCAGAGAAAATGACATTCGTCGAGCACAAATTGTGCTTTTGTGTGGAGGTAACTATGAACACTCCATGGCGTGAGTGAGAGGGACCCTCAGTATCATTGCTCCACATTGGCTAAACCGAACTCCTTGAGTTCCTAGACCATGTTGTGTCCCATGTGACAACATGTGCCAAACAGAACCGTACCATGTAGGTCTGTAATTGTTTCAACAAGATTCAAACCCATTACAATATCTTGATGAACACATAAGGGAGAAAATAACAATATTTTCTCAAAATGCTATGCTCGTCCATGACCTTGTAACTTGGCTAAAGAGCAAGCTGGATGAAAGCCTTCTAGCTCAAACATCCCGGTTACATAATGCAAACAAGCTTAATTGGAAAGGAAAATAAATCCAAAAAACATGTACTTACCACTAGGTGGAAATTACTTGATACGTACCCAAAAGTCAAGTACAGCCCTCAACCTTTAAGCGTACCATAGCAAAATTTATTTGACCTCCTAATCACTAAAATTAGAGATTAGTGAAGATAAAGAAATTGAACTTGTAACCCTGGGTGTTGCCTTGGCAATCCAACCCCTAGGTATATCTAGCCAAACCAATCCCCTTGGTGCAAAACAAAGTGTGAAGGTGTCCAAAAATGACGATCAACACTTATTGTGTGATTTAATAAACACATATGTGGTCGTACCACAAAACTGTGCTCCTATATGCACGCCTAGTACTATAGAGAAAATGAGAGATCCATGTATTAGGGCGGAACCCCTAGCTCTTATGGACATCCATGCTATTGGAAATGCTTGCCACATCTATACGCCATGCTATAGATCAGCCTATGCGAGAGTAAGTTTATCAAAACTCGGCTCAATCGTCGCACCAAAACATGTAGTGCCTACAAAATACCCATATGTAATGACAAGACTCTTGCTTGGCATTTAACATCGATGTGGAGTCCACGCGGTAGGTCTGTTCAAGCTGGAGAACAATCACCCAAGGAATGCCAATAGTTGGGTCTTACCCGAGATCTGACAATGACTCTTAGCCAGCATATGTGACTCTTAGCCCTTTGGCAATTAGTGTTCAATCGACAAACCGATGAAGAATAACTTGGATGGCATCTTGCCCAAGTTCTAGCTGAGAGTTAGAGCACCTTGGCTAAGGCTGACTCACAAGCAAAACATGCTCATTATTCCTTGAGAGAAATAATAAAGAGAAAGAATGAGAGCAAGAGGGTCTAAAATCGTATGACGTGTATAGTTGGTGCCCATGCTCATGTGCATCTTATGCCTAGCTTGCATCTTATCCTCTAAACATGCAATAGTCTACCTTCATGACGCTCTCATCGTCAGAGGTAACCAAAACCATATCGGGACCGTCCTACTATGTAGGGGGCAAGGAGAACATAAATATGGAACTTTGCCTATGAAGTAAGGCCTAAATTTAGGTTCCTTTTAGTGTTGGTATGCAATGACAGCAAACAAAAAGAAAATTATGGGAAACAATTCATAACTAATATTGTCCTTGATGACAGAGTGACTGTGTGAGAGTAGAAGCGTACTTTATACCACCTGGTTAGCATGCCTTGCATACAAAAGTTGAAGCCCTTGGCTACCGTGACAACCGTAAACGTAAAAGTCAACACCATAAGTGCCTTGCACTGGCTAGACTTGTAGGGATTTGGTGAGATGATATCTCGATTAATGTAGGTGCCCCAAACTTGGTTGCCACTGCTCTTGACGCCAAGTCAATCGTAGCACGAATTAAAAGCCTTACTTCATGTGAAATTTGCCAAGCATTTTGCTTTGCACAACAAACAATACAGTCCAAAGTAAATGCAAAATGTAAAATTGTGTGACACATGTATCATATACACCCTAATTCAATGATCTTGTATGCACCTCATAATGTTTTTGGTTGATCGTATAAGTCGAGATTATGTAATTGGTCTTACCAAAAATTACTATACCAAAAAATATATTGGGGCACAACACTACCCAATTCAAAAAACGTACAATACTCTGAAAATCCACATTCAAGTATGAGAAAATGTATGAGCATAACATGTTCAAAAGACATAAAACTATTGTGCCCAACACCAAAACTAGAGTTTATGTCAAATCACGAACTCATGCATCATGCTTACGTTGTCGTACATGTGGACACTACTTTTTTTAATGCTCTCCTAAGCAATAAAAGCATATTTTTTGACTCTTTACCCGTTGAAAATCGGATTGTGATAGTCGCTTCCTGACCATGTTGGTCACGACCAGATCTCTATCTACAACCGATTTCTCTTGTGACTGTTGGACCACTTTGGTCATAACTGGTGAGCAGACAACCCCTTGGGTTGCTGGCAAGTGAGAAGCTGATTTTGGTAACATATTGTAAATTAATCATGTGAGATTTTCCGCTTGCGTAGCAATATTTGGACCCGTACGGCTAGCTTGCAAAATCGAGCATCAAAAGTTTGCCAGTCTTGTCGAGTGACAAACTCCCTGGCATCCGGTAAGTCACTATCATCCTCCAGAATATCAAACAGGCTCTGAGGAGGAGGTGTAGATATTTGTGGAGAGAGAGAGAGAGAATGCATGGGTTTGCATCATCCATCCCTATTGCCATGTGGGTACCCTCCCTGAGAGTATCCGGCCACGTGGCATCCATAAGTGGAGCAGACTCCAGGTATTCAAAGTCAAACATGTTTTGATCATCAATTTCCGCATTCATGGAAAAAACGTGTTGTGTGAACAAAAGACAAAACAATATCTTGGAGTGAAGAAATGCTTGTAGCCATACCGAATGCAGAAACTTGTAGCAGAGGCCGGTGATCAGCTATGCTAATTCCGCTTGCGGTCATAAAAGAAGGTGAATTCCAAGTTGCAGTAGAATTCGTGAAGAGTTGAAGTCGTTGAGGAACTTCCAATCGCCAATGAAATTGAAGGTGTCGAGAAATTCAAGCTTCCCAAATAATTTGCTTGCATCGTATGCAGTCCGGCAAGTTGCAAGTTGTTGAATGTAGACTTGATGAACGGTCGTGCAAACGTTCATCGGCAAATTTTGATCCATAATTTTTTATTTTCAGAACCTGCAGAGCTCCGAAAAATGGTAAAATTTTCAAGTGCCGCTCCTTCCGACCCTTTGGAGTGACAGAACGAGCAGAAACTCAAGGTCGAGCGCCATCCAAGGCAAACCACAGGACGGGCTCCTTAGTTGGTCCAAAGGGGTTGGCCAAGTGGGGATGGCCAAACCCCCTAGATTAAAAAATTTATTAAAAAAAATATGAGGAAAACCTGCTCTGCAACGAGGCTGCTTGCGCCTTACAGGAGAAAGAATATGGCACTCGCTAAGACCCAAATCTGAGGGGCAATAATGCGACTTTCCAAGCTCCCAAGGGCGCTCCAATCAAGCCCAAAAACGTGTGGTTTTGTAGAGGTTGAGCTTCGGTGCTCTCCCCGACTTAGGGTGGCTACCCATGGTTCTGAGACTCTTCCTCCCCGGCTTAGAGCGGCAGCACATGAGCCAGAATTTGGATTCTTCTTCCTCCTCGGGCTTGGGACAGTAACCGACGACCCAAGAGTGGCATGCAAATTTGCCCTGCTTCTTGCATGCAACATGCAAAACGACCAAAGCAAGTCCTACTTTCCCTTTTCTCTCACCAAGCTCTAATATCAATGTAAGACCCAGAAGCTGCGTAATGAAGATTCTCCACCCAAACCCCCATTATATAGCCCTTGGCCACTGAACTCCCTATCCACCTTTAGCAGCTGGCCCTTGGCTCAAGTCCTACTTTCCTGGGTTTGCCATTGGCATGACATGTATAGCTGTGTGAAATCCCTTAGAAGAGTTATCTATGGTATTCGACACTATCCTTGGCTCTAATGCAGGGTCCTTGAGCGTTTTTCTGTGCTCGTGAGACTGGAATCTAGCTCTTTTCGTTCCCGGCTTAGTGTAAGATTACTGGTGTAGGTGGGCAAGGATCACATTCTCAGGTTTTTCAATTGGTGGTCCTAGTAAATCTTGGGCGTTTGAATCATTTTCTAGCACACTTCAAGCATGTCCTTTTCTAGTTCCGCATATGGATATGTTGTCCACCTTTGTTTTTGGGTTTGGTTGTTTTTGAGACGCACTTCATAGGCTTTCAAGAGGGCGTCTAATGGCTCATTAACCCTCTGGACCAACGGTGATCCTTATGAGCTAGCACTTCTTGGCTCACTTTCCATTGATGGTTATTTTGGAGGTTGATACCTTTGTGCAAGAGAAGGTGTAATAATTTCCCCATGTTGTCTTATCTTCTCTTTAGCTCCTCAACTAGGGATTTCTGCTCTTGTTTCCTACGTGCTTTCATCCTAGCCTTCCTAGCTTTCCAACTATCCGTTTGATCTTGGTTTTTTGACTAGGTGCGTCAGTCTTTGGTTCACCCAACTCTGGACTCGTGTCCGTTTCTATTTTCTCTCTCTGCGTTCTTAGCAGCTTCCTTTTGAGCTTGCGGTCTCATAACTACTTGAACTAGTACAATATTTTCATTTTTTTAAGCTATTGGGTAGCTCAACAATTCCTGAGACATTCATTGTGATCTTTTTGAATCGGTTTAGATTTTTTGGATAGTTGGGGATCAAGTCAATGACACCATAGTCAAGACAATAGGAATTTACTTGTGTGATCTCCGTCTGAGGACATTGTTTGACCAAGTGGTTGCCACGGCTTTTGTGATAATTTATCTCTGGTTTATGAGCTTCTTCTTGCAATTCCTCTTGGCTGTAAACAAGCTCTGCCCCAACTAAGCCTCTATTCATAATGAACTGCAATGTCCTTTTGTCCACCTCATACCCTCTGTCTTCAGGTCGAAATGCAAGAGGTGGAGATTTTATCGGCCTCACCATTCCATGTGTTTCTCTCATCTTCTATCGCTTTGAAGGGCAGTACCCTCTTTGGTTGTTATAATACATTGCAATTGGTACTATCGCTTGTTTATTAGATTCTTCCATCATTGACATGTATCTCATGTCTACAGGCATTCTAGCACCTGGCAATGTAGGTTGTTGTCCTAAGACAGACTGTGGCCTTGAAACTCCTACTGGACCTAGCATATTCTCCATAACAGATCTAGGTGGAGTAGGTGCTACTAGAACCGGTTGTACATACCTCTCCCTAGCATATTCCATGCCATAGTAACACTCTTCTCTCATATGGTTTGTCCATTTTCTCTCAATTTTGCACCACTTAAGATCCCTCGGATCAAAATTTACAAGCGGAGCTAACCTCTTGACCATTTTGTTGATGAAATTTTCTTGATTGATAGGTGCTGTTGGTTTTACAATGGACTCACTCATCTATGAATCACTGTGGTGAGAGGATGTGTCGTACTCTTGACTCTTACAATCGTTTTTGTAATGGAAATGGCCTATGAACTTTGAGAATATTGAAATTAAGAGAATTAGAGTGAGCATTTTTGTGAGATTACTTTGAGAACATAGAGAGTGAACTTAATTAGCAGTAGCAGCATAACCATAATACTTAATTAACTTGGCATGAACAATACTTTTGCAAGAGAGAGTTTAGAGAACTTGACAACAGTTGAGGACCGGGTTTATGTGGAGCCGGTCCCCCCTCCAATAGGCTTTTGTATTATAGATTCTCCCATCAAGAGAGAATTTTGCATTATAGATTCTCTCATCAAGAGAGACTTGGTACAATACAATCTTTGTGTTCCTTGTGACCTAGGTGATGCAATGAAGATGGAAAGCTTCATGCATCACGAGCATAACATAGACTTTGTAAAAAGCATTAACCATCCCTGGTCTTAGTCCTTAGGCATCAAACACCTTCAAAAGTGGAGAGATCTAGTGGGGAATGAGGATAGGGAAGAGGAAGAAGAAACATTCATAGGAGAAAGAAATATTTTATCACTTATCATCACTCTTCTTGCTTAGCATACATAATAGCATAGTAATGAAGATGGAGAAGATCGCAAGCTTAAGAATTGGAGCGTGTCTCTTGGTTAGATTTGTATTCCATAGCCAAGAGTGTTGGTCTAGGCTCTCAACTTCTCAACAAGCTTGGAGAAGGAGATAGATCTCTTGCACTTTTCACTTCACACAATGTGTGTGTGTGTGTGTGTGTGTGTGTGTGTGGGGGGGGGGGGGGGGGGGGGGGGGGGGGGGGGGGGGGTATACCTTCCAAGATAGCCCCCTCCTTGATTTGGTCGACCCCTCTTCTAGCACTAGCATCCACTTGATTGGACCTCCTCAAGCCTGGCCAATCACATTCTTAGTGCATATCAAGCAAGCATTCTAGCCTTGGGACAAGTGTCCCCCTTTCCCCTTTGAGAGAGAGGACTTGATAAATGCATAAACAAGTAATTTAATTAACTAAATTATCATTGGACCCCTTGGGAGGCCAACCAATAGGCTTTAGGCACACCATGAGGTCAACATGAAGAGGAGCTTGACAAGTGTCCTAGTTTCTTTCTTTATACCAAGCTTGCCTTGTGTGAGGGTGTGTGTGTTCTCTCTCTAGCTCCTACAAAGAGGGCTCGCCCCCTCATGAGTAGGGATGTGCTTTGACTTTTGAACAACTTAACCCCTCAATCACCTTAGTCATGGAGCACCTTAGCACCTTATTCATTAAGCACCTCAAGCACCTTAGTCAACAATCACAACACAAGCACCTCAAACTTGGGCCGGGATCCCACCTCAAGCATAGTCCTAGATTGCCTAAGGTCAAAGCACTTTTAAGACTAACCATTGGAGGTCTTTAAGCTCAATTAGCTAGCCTTGAAGGACTCCGTGAAGTCCTCGTCTCCAAAGGCCGCATCAAATTGCTAGATGAAGGCCAATACTTTGTAGATAGCACCAAAGTTGCCATCATAGGTGAGAAAAGACATACTCTTTCCTCCCTCTTTGAAATTCTTGAGCTTTTGGGACCTTCACCATGCAGGGTAAGATTTGCAATGTCCTCCCCTCTTGTATTTTCTAGGAGAATAACTATTGCTTTTGTTGAAAGAGAACGAAGGTGAAGAAGAAGGAGAAGAGGGTGACCTCTTTCTTACCCTTTTTTTCCTTTGTTTCCTCTCTTCCTTTTTGGAGTAATGAGGAGAAGGACTGTGGGTTGACCATTTCCTCTTAGGAGGAGTTGGCAATCATCTAGACTGTCGTCTTCATGGAGCCACATCTTCAAAGGAACTTAGGGATTCTAATCTTTCTCTTTCTTTGGATTCCTCCTCTCTTATGGGAAACAGTCTTCTTTTGGGAGTCTCATCAAGAAGCCTCCTAAGCTCTCTCTCTCCTCTTGGAGAGGAATGAAAATCCCATAAGCACAAAGTCGTTGGGTAACTTCAGCTTGCAAAGCAGGGTTGCACATAGCTTGCTGCAACCTAGTAACAAGATAATTGACAAACATGGGGGTATCATCATTAGCACCTTCATGTGAAAACTCAAAGTCATCAATGTTAATTCTACTCTCTAGGTTATTGTGAGCCATGCTAATTAAACTTATTTATAGATTACTTTGTGGTTTGGTACCCTCAAAAACCTTAGTCACTGCTCTTCTTAACCTTTGAAAATTAGTTCTCAAGCAACCACACCCGTGGTCTAGATACTGTTGATTGCAAAGACTACTGGAGAGGGTCTAACATTGCTCGGTTGATTATGGTTCCTGTTGAGCTTGCTCGTAGCTCAATAATGGTTAAGCCAAAGGCAAGCCCCAAGAGGCTCCATTATTAATACTATAGTTCCCAACGGTGTACCTCAAACTAAGTCCTTCTCAACCAAGATAATGGATCTTTGTCCCACTTACCCAATTTCAATGAACAAGCCCAACCTTTCATGGACAACTTAAGGACTTCTCTTCCTAAGCAAGAAAAGAGAAACCAATAGCTTTAATACCAATGTAATGGAAATGGCCTTTGAACTTTGAGAATAGCGGAATTAGGAGAATGAGAGTGAGCATTTTTGTGAGGCTACTTTGAGAACATAGAGGGTGAACTTAATTAGTGGTAGCAATATAACCATAATACTTAATTAACTTGGCATGAACAATACTTTTACAAGAGAGAGAGAGTTTAGAACTTGACAATATTTGCGGACCGGATTTATGTGGAGCTAGTCCCCCTCCAATAGGCTTTTGTATTATAGATTCTCCCATCAAGAGAGACTTGGTACAATACAATCTTTGTGTTCCTTGTGACTTGGGTGATGCAATGAAGATGTAAAGCTTCATGAATCATGAGCATAACATAGACTTTGTAAAAAGAATTAACCATCCCCGGCCTCAGTCCCAAGGCCTCAAACACCTTCAAAGGTGGAGAGAGCTAGCGGGGAATGAGGATAGGGAAGAGAAGAAGAAACGTTCATAGGAGAAAGAAGTAGTTCCTCACTTATCATTACTCTTGTTGCTTAGCATACATTATAGCATAGTAATTAAGATGGAGAAGATGGAAAGCTTAAGCACGGGAGCATGGCTCTTGGTTGGATTTGCATTCCATAGCTAAGAGTGTTGGTGTAGGCTCTCAACTTCTCAACCAGCTTGGAGAAGGAGATGGATCTCTTGCACTTTGCACTTCACACAATGAGAGAGAGAGAGTGTGTGTGTGTGTGTGTGTGTGTGTGTGTGTGTGTGTGTGTGTGTGTGTGTGTGTGTGTGTGTGTGTGTGTGTGTGTGTGTGTTTGAAATGAAAAATCTAACAATAGTTTGATTATACAAACTATTGAACCATACAATGGAGTAGACCAGAACTGACAAATGGACAAGGGTAATGGTATATGGACAAAGACACTAATACTATGTAGAGAGATACGTACATGTATATAATATCATGTAACTTGTTTGTATCAATAGTTTACATTAGCTTGAGATACTAATAATAGAAAATTGCTTGCTATAAAACATCTTGCCTCCATGTGTTATTATTGTTGTAATCCACTTCAAAGATATCCAGTCCCTAGAGACGACCTCCACCAATCCTACAAGGAGAGGGATCCAGCTGTTACCTACATCCATACAAAAGCATTTAGTTAGAACTAGCTATGCTTGTGTGTATTGCAGGTGTCAACACTAGGTCCAATTGTTATCCATGTCAGACCTACAAAGATAGTTTATAGCTTACCCTATAGACTCTCATATGTCAATTGTAAGAACCAAAAAATAGGCTTCTTCAAAAATTGGACAGCATCTTGTTTGTATTTTGAAGAATTTGTCAAAAAGCTATAGTAAATGCCACCCCTTTAGAGACCCTCATAGGAGGATTAAGGCTTTTAAACTATATAGACAACTTTAAACAACCATGCGATCATAGGAAATCAACATTATTCTTTAATTTATTCAATGTTCTTCACCATATCAAAATTTGAGCACAATGTCTAATTCTAAGCCAACCCCCATGCAAGAATTCTCAATACAATCTAAGTGTGTATCTTTTGTTCGAAAAAAACATTAGTTTTCAAACAATCAAGCAAATCTAACAATTCTAGATACCATTTTTGGGCCAAATTGAAATAGAATTGAAAAAGCCTTATGCACTTGACGTCCCTTGAGGCCCTCATTAGGAGGATTAAGGTCAATATGAAAATCATAATTAGTATCAAGTTAACACATGCTTCTATCTACGTCTCAACCTTATGAAATTTCCACTTATACAATCAAAAAAGTATCTACTAGTTGAGTCAAGCTTAATGTGTTTTTGATAGAAGCATTACTCGCTTGAATCAAAGTAATCAAAATCATAGTAAATATATATATATTACTTGCCTAACAAAAATCGGACAACACCTCGCATGTAATTAGAGCAAATTATCAAAAAAATCAGCTTATGCCATCTCGCAGGTGAGACCCTCCACGAGAGGTTTATGGTTTGCCAAACGTAGTGGGTATCAAGTGCGAGCAAATAAACCAATTTCATAGTAAGTGTCAACCACATCCACTCACATAAGTCTTGCAGCCATATCAAAAAAGTATGGCATAGAATCATAGAAAATGCCATTTGTGCTTCGATATTCCTTCTATATGAATTCAATTTCCATGGATAACATTACCTCAGTTTATGCCATCACTCAGTGAGATCCTCCACTGGAGGGTTACTGTATGCCAACCATAGTGGGTATCAAGTATGATCAAAAACTAGTTTCCTAGTAAGTGTCATCCACATCCAGCCATATAAAACGTTACCTCGGACCCATATCAAAAAAGTAGGGCACAGTCTCATAGAAAATGCTATTTGAGTTTCGATGTTCCTCTTTTGTGTATTCAACTAGAGTATATACCAGTACCTTAATGAATTTCAAAACCCATTCTTAACTAGATTTCTTAAGAGAACAAATACAATTTAGTTTATCTATAGAACAAGGTATAATATCTTGTATATTTGAGAAACAGTTTACATGGTCTCACCAACCACAATAGTCCAGAAGAATTTTTCAGAGAGGCAACTAACCCAATAATTAAAAAAATTTACATTATATCTAGGTTCCCTTCCGATTATTATTCCCTAAATCGCTGTCAAAAAATGATCAAAGTTACAATTTAACATAGCATTTCTAAGTAGGTGACAAACACCTACCTGATATGTCTTCTTCTGCATGTGTGAGGAGTATGTGTGCAGCCTCCTCCATTGTGTGTCAAATACACAGGCCAGTGATTTATACGATGTATTTTGCCAAATAGTTGAGCATCAGAGTAGCGTTTGGACCTAGCCACCATGAGCAAGAAAGTAGTGGTGTTTTGCTTAGCGTAAGGCCCGTAAATGACGAGTATCAAGAGAATCCTCGCAATCATGTATTAATGAACAATATCCATCAATCCCTCTGTCACTAATCCAATAGGAGTAATTGTATATGTGTAATTGTGTGTGTGTGTGTGTGTGTATGTAAGAGAGAGAGAGAGAGAGAGAGAGAGAGAGAGAGAGAGAGAGAGAGAGAGAGAGAGAGAGAGAGAAACAGAAAGATGAGTAGCAGTACGTGATTGAGTAAGGGACGTAGTAAAAAGCCTATCAAAAGGAGGACTCCTAGGCCAGTATACCAATAACATATCTTGAGGGAGCACCAGAGTATGGATCCTCATCCAGGGGAGGATGTAGGGCACAATTGTGCATGAGGCAGTGCATCTTCAAGTGTTGCATGCTCCAGCAACCCATACTCAAAATTATGCCAACAGTGTTGGAGAGAGTGGTGATTCAGGAACCTCATCATATTGAGGGCCAACAGTAGGAGGAATATCAAGCAAAAGTGGTTCCAAGCAATAGCTAGAGAAGGAAAAAATAACTCTACTCCTGTTGAATCCCAAGCATCAGAACTGTGCGAAACACACACACACACACAAAATGAGAGAAAGAGTGAATATAGGTATTAGGTGCACAAACAAAAGAAGGATATAAATGAGCCAAAAAATTTGTAGGTGCCATATGCCAGCTTGGTTGTTTACATAGCCACGATAGGTAAGAGTTAAATTTAGTCAAGAAGATTTAGAAACCATTCATGTGTTGCCCGAGTAGCGATAAGTCCCAAGGGGAGCCCTCAGAAGGAGGATTCACGGGAGGATGAGACGAGAAGAGTATCAAAAGGCCAGAACACAATAAAGGTTACATAACACAGCGTGTTTTATTCAATTGGAGACACATGGAGTGTATTAATTGATCCACTCTCTAATTAGATGGTGGAAAGGGGGAAGGGGGAACACACCTAGCACACAAACAGTTTGCCTCTCTATAGCCCAAGCATTCCGCCGCACCCCTATCCACACAAAAACACACACACACACACACAGACACACACTTTTCTCAAACGAACTCGCAAGTACACTCAAATCAATGCGCACACACTCGCACAGATCACAATATACCTCACACCCATAAACACATCAATTTCTTGTTTCCCTTCCACACAGTCACCTCTCTCTCTCTCTCTCTCTCTCTCTCTCTCTCTCTCTCTCTCTCTCTCTCTCTCTCTCTCTCTCTTCTCTCTCTCTCTCTCTCTCTCTCTCTCTCTCTCTCTCTCTCTCTCTCTCTCTCTCTTTGCACATCACACCCTCGGGGGGGCACACCTGCCTACACACACCCGGAAATACCGCGCAACAGAGCAGAAGAGAAGAGAGGGGAGGGGGAACAACATCAAAAGCAACACAACTAGAGATTGCTTCTTCTTCAATTGATGGGCTATGGTGGAGCATACAACAAACAAAGCTCTCTCCCACTCTGTTATGTATGTCGCCCTCCTTAACACAATAGAGCATAAAAAGTTAAATATTTACTAATCGGTGCAGAATTTGTCTACGTGCGTGAGACGCAAAAATGCTCAAAACGCCCTTTTCCTTCATCACCCAATCAGTTTTTACAAAAAAATAGTTTTGCAAAAATTTTACAGAATGAGACTTTTTCGGTCTCCCTCATGCAGAGGTGTGAAGTCTCTCCCACACTTTCCTTTCTTCCACTGACCACATGTTTTCCTCTACCCAAGTTGCATTGCATGTCCTAAGAGCCTTTTCCCATGTCAAAAAACCTTCTCTTCAAGCATGAAATCTCTACGCTTAGGTCTTCATAACCACATAAAACATGCACTTACTCGATCTCCTTGCTTGTAATGGGCCTTCATATCTGCTTTATCACCCATGTCTGCACCTATAAGCATACACATCCCTGCCTGTGTCCTCTGCTAGGGTCGACACACTTTGGCTACACCATCATTGCCCACCCCCTCGTTGAACATTTATGTTCAACCAAAAGAAGTCTTTATTCATGTACAAACTGTAAACACTCGAAAACACTATGAGAACACACCAAAAACCATATATATAGTCTTATTCCTGCTTATTGTCGTCAACTCTCAAGTGGGTTGCCCAACCCCCTACATCATAGCAAAGCCTCCGCCTGAATCAAAGACATAACCCTGAGGGCAACCATTCATGTGGAGTAACCTCCTGTAAAACTGCACCCATGCACATAACCAATGGTGCATATAGAATGCACACATCACTCCTTCACTGCTCCATGCATCCACAAGCATCCATTCCTCTTCAAATTGAGCACGATTATGCTCACCATCTTGTTCAACAGATGAATCATCCATATCGTCACCCGCCTCAAACCTATATGGCATACCTTCCTAACCATAGAAGATGGAAATCTCCTCCAAGAACTCTTGTAACTGTTGAATAGCCCACTGCATAGCTGTATCCATAAGCATACTCATCACCTGTGAAGCACATACCACTTTTATAAGCTTTTTCACAGCCATAGCATGTGGCTCTTCACTTGGTACAATCGGCAACACCAGCTCTTCGATCAAAGGCTTCTCTACCTGCATCAGCTTCATCTCCCTTCCATACCTGTAGTAGCAGCCTTGAGCACCTCCTCTTCAGAACCATCCAAGAAAGTAGAGCTATAGAGATCCACTAACTCCTCTCGTACGTTAGCTTCATGAATGAATTCATCTAATACAAGCTCTACTTCCATATTTTTAGATAAAAAAGAAGGAAGATCACCCCATACCATTTCATCTTGGAGCATAGCATCAACAGACTCCTCCTCCTTGTAGGAGTGGACATACCCATTTTGTTCAGCTTCATCACCATCTATCTCTGCGAAGCTCAAATATGGATCCACTTCATCTTCATCACAGGGTAGACTAATCACCTCAGCAGCACTCTTCTTGAAAAATCCTCGTACCTGTTGCACCACTATAGCATACTCGATGGCTACCTTTAGGAACATAGATACCAATAGGGTACCGCACACCACTTTTACTTGCATATCCTCTTTTGCAGACTTTGGCTCTTCAATTTGCGCTTCATTTACATTTCCAATTGACATGTCTTCATATACATAGTCAGGAATCTTTACTCTTACCAGCTTGACCTCATCAGAATCAGTTTGCTCGCCATAGGATGTAAAGTCTTCATACAGGATTTCCTCTTTGCTAGTCTCCCAAAACTCGGAGGTTGTATTATCATCATCATCGCCATAGGTTGACTCCGTGTCTGCATCTTCATCCTTTCTGATCCATGAAAAGTTGGCCACCTCCTTGGCTTTGCACACACTCTTTGTCGACTTTTGAGCTTTTGGTATCGGCAACCTGCCTGCGATCTACTACTTTTTCATGCACAATCTCATTAAGAACATGCTCCTTTACCTCTTTATGCTGCTCTGGAAACCCAACATCCAACATCTTCTACCTCTTTAGCACATAGACTCTCTTCAACAAGAGGTTTATCCTTGTTGAGAAGCTCGTCCACCATTGGCACAGGCACATCATAAACTGGAAACCTCCAAGGAACATAACCAACCATCTTGACGTACCGCCTTCAACCTAGCACCGGCTTCTTCAGGAGAGATCGTTTGTCGAAAGCGCTTCAGAAACTACATTCGTAGCTCTCGCCATGAACTTTGATCACCATCACCTAGACCATTGAACCATGTCTTTGTTGGTCCTCGCAGCAATACCGGTACCATCTACAGATTTTTTTCATCTATCAATCTACGCATTGACATCATCCACAATTCAAAATCTACTGCCCAATCCTCTGGATCTTCAATACCTGTGAAAATGGGGCCAATGCTTGGCTTTGCCATCTCGATCAATTTGCAACTGAACTCTTTACTTTGACCATTTGCCAATCATTTGGCGACTTCAAACTCTGCTTCACCTTCTACCAAGGAGCATCAGATAGCTCCTTAGTGGGGGCACCACTGATGGAAAGGGGGAAGGGGGAACACACCTAGCACACAAACAATTTGCCTCTCTATAGCCCAGGGATTCCGCTGCACCCCTATCCACACAAAAACACGCACACAAACACACACTTTTCTCAAACGAACTCGCAAGTACACCCAAATCAATGCGCACACACTCGCGCAAACCACAATCTACCTCACACCCATAAACACATCAATTTCTTGTTTCCCTTGCACACAATCACCTCTCTCTCTCTCTCTCTCTCTCTCTCTCTCTCTCTCTCTCTCTCTCTCTCTCTCTCTCTCTCTCTCTCTCTCTCTCTCTCTCTCTCTCTCTCTCTCTCTCTCTCTCTCTTTGCACATCACACCCTCCGGGGGGCACACCTGGCTACACACACTCGGAAACACCACGCAACAGAGCAGAAGAGAAGAGAGGGGAGGGGGAACAACATCAAAAGCAACACAACCAGAGATTGCTTCTTCTTCAATTGATGGGCTATGGTGGAGCATACAACAAACAAAGCTCTCTCCCTCTTTGTTATGTATGTCGCCCTCCTTAACACAACAGAGCATAAAAAGTTAAATATTTGCTAATCAGTGCAGAATTTGTCTATGTGCCTGAGATGCAAAAATGCTCAAAACGCCCTTTTCCTTCTCCACATTGTGAGTTTTTACAAAAAAGAACATTTTTGCAAACATTTTACAGAATGCGACTTTTTCGGTCTCCCTCATGCAGAGGTGTGAAGTCTCTCCCACACTTTCCTTTCTTCCACTGACCACATGTTTTCCTCTACCCAAGTTGCATTGCATGTCCTAAGAGCCTTTTCCCATGTCAAAACCTTCTCTTTAAGCATGAAATCTCTACGCTTAGGTCTTCATAACCACATAAAACATGCACTTACTCGATCTCCTTGCTTGTAATGGGCCTTCGTATTTGCTTTATCACCCATGTCTGCACATGTAAGCATACACATCCCTACCTGTGTCCTGTGCTAGGGTCGACACACTTTGGCTGCACCAACGGCGTGTGAACCTTCAAAATTGGCTTGTATGATCTAGACCCAATTAGTCAATATGCATCAATTATTAAGTATCCTACAACAGGATGTTTTTATCCAATGTATTCCTTATCAAACAGATGAGCTCATATTTTAATGCATAGGTATTTGTGAGCCAAGAAAAATTTAATGGCCTATTGAACATAGATTAATCTAGGAGGCATCTGACTGTAGAATATTAGGGTAGCTTCTTAATTAGCAATTCTTACTCAGCAATTCTGAGAGAGAAAAAAATCAATGGATCCTCTTATACTTATGTGATGTATCCAAAGCAGAAAACCATGTATTGTGTGTGTGTGTGTGTGTGTGTGTGTGGGGGGGGGGGGGGGGGGGGGGGGGGGGGGGGGGGGGGGGGGGGGGGGCCCTCCCCTATCCTTGAGGAGAGGTCAACAAGGTGGAGGATAGTCCACCAAGTGGACCTATCCCCCACCAATTGCAATAATTGTTACTTAATAAATCCAAAGGTTATGTGTCAATCATCTGTAATGTGTTTCAAGGGGTTTGATACGAGACTATCAGATTGTTATTTAATAAAAGGGTTACCCCAAGGAGGATAATATGGTAATACGAGATATACGTACCTAGAATCCCATGTTTCGGTCTATCAACGAGATTTGTAAACCATATGTTGTCATGTTGGTCACTGTAATATACTCCAATCCTGCATGACAAAGATCAAATGGGGGACCATCCCCCTATTTGTGGATTATTATTGATTATATGTAAGCTTGAAGGTGCTTGACCAATTTAGGAGCTGAAGAGCCCCAACCCATCCCTTTGGATTGGGTGGGTTAAGTTAAAATTAATGTAACTAATCTACTACCATTGTATGGTGCTAGCCCGACCAAAGGCTAGGTAGAAACAAGAGTGTGTGTGTATTTGAAATGCAAAATCTAACAATAGGTTGATTATAAAACTATTGAACCATACAATGGACCATACCAAAATTGACAAATGGACAAGGGTAATGGTATATGGACAAGGACACTGATACTATGTAGAAAGATACGTACATGTATATAATATCATGTAACTTGTTTGTATCAATAGTTTACATTAGCTTGAGATACTAATAAATGGAAAATTTCTTGCTATAAAACATCTTGTTTCCATGTGTTATTATTGTTGTAATCCACTTCAAAGATATCCAATCCGTAGAGACAACCTCCACTAATCCTACGAGGAGAGGGATCCAGCTGTTACCTGCATCCATAAAAAATCATTCAGTTAGAACTGGCTATGCTTGTGTGTATTGCAGGTGTCAACAACTAGGTCCAGTGGTTATCCATGTCACACCTACAAAATTAGTTTATAGCTTACCCTACGGACTGTCATATGTCAATTGTAAGAACCAAAAAATAGGCTTCTTAAAAAATTGGACAGCATCTTGTTTGTATTTTGAAGAATTTGTCAAAAAGCTACTGTAAATGCCATCCCTTTAGAGACCCTCACAGGAGGATTAAGGCTTTTAAACTACATAGACAACTTTAAATAATCATGTGATCATAGGAAATCAGCATTATTCTTTAGTTTATTCAATGTTCTTCACCATATCAAAAATTTGAGCACAATGTCTAAATCTAAGTCAACCCCCATGCTAGAATTCTCAATACAATATAAGTGTGTATCTTTTGTTTCGAAAAAACATTAGTTTCCAAACAATCAAGCAAATCTAACAAATCTAGATACCATTTTTAGACCAAATTGAAATAGAATTCAAAAAGCCTTATGCTCTCGACCTCCCTTGAGGCCCTCAACAAGAGGATTAAGGTCAATACAAAAATCATAATTAGTATCAAGTTAACACATGATTCTGTCTACGTCGCAACCTTATGAAATTTCCACAATCAAAAAAGTATCTACCAGTTGAGTCAAGCTTAATGTGTTTTTGATAGAAGCATTACCCGCTTGAATCAAAGTAATCAAAATCATAGTTAAAAAATCAATATTTACAAAAATCAGACAGAACCTTGCATTAGAGCAAATTATCAAACAAATCAGTTTATGCCATCTCGTTGGTGAGACCCTCAACCGGAGGTTTATGGTTTTCCAAATGTAGTGGGTATCAAGTGTGAGAAAATAAACCAATTTCACAGTAAGTGTCAACTACATCCAGCCATATAATAGGTTATCTTGCAACAATATCAAAAATGTATGTCATAGCATCATAGCAAATGCCATTTGTGCTCTAATGTTCCTCTTGTATGAATTCAATTTCCATGGATAACATTACCTCAGTTTATGTCATCACATAGTAAGATCCTCCATGGGACGGTTATTGCTTGCCAACCATAGTGGATATCAATTATGATCAAAAACCACTTTCCCAGTAAGTGTCAGTCACATCCAGCCATATAAAATGTTACCTCGGACCCATATCAAAAAAGTAGGGCACAGCCTCATAGAAAATGTTATTTGTGTTTCGATGTTCCTCTTTTATGTATTCAACTAGAGTATATCCATGTACCTTCATGAATTTCAAAACCCATTCTTAACTAGATTTCTTAAGAGAACAAACACATTTTAGGTTATCTGCAGAACAAGGTATAATATCTTGTATATTTGAGAAACAATTTACGAGGTCTCACCCACCACAATAGTCCAGAAAGATTTTTCAGAGAGGCAACTAACCCAATAATTTTTTTAACAAAATTACATTATATCTAGGTTCCCTTCCAATTATTATGCCCTAAATCACACTATCAAAAAATGATCAAAGTTATAAATTAACATAGCATTTCTAAGTAGGTGAAAAACACCTACCTGATATGTCTTCTTTTGCATGTGTGAGGAGTATGTGTGCAGCCTCCTCCATTGTGTGTCGAATACGTAGGCCAGTGATTTATACGATGTATTTTGCCAAATAGTTGAGCATCAGAGTAGCGTTCGGGACCTAGCCGCCATGAGCAAGAAAGTAATGTTGTTCTGCTCAACCTAAGGCCCGCACATGACGAGTATCAAGAGAATCCTCGCAATCATGTATCAGTGAACAAGCTCCACCAATCCCCCTATCACTAATTCAAGAGGAATTGTATATGTGTAATTGTGTGTGTGTGTGTGTGTGTGTGTGTGTGTGTGTGTGTGTGGAAGAGAGAGAGAGAGAGAGAGAGAGAGAGAGAGAGAGAGAGAGAGAGAAAACGAGAAACATGAGTAACAGTACCTGATTGAGTAAGGGACGTGGTACAAGGCCTATCAAAAGGAGGACTCCTACGCCAGTATACCAGTAACGTATCTTGAGGGAGCACCAAAGTATGGATCCTGATCAAGGGGAGGATGTACAGCATGCAAAGGGCACAATCGTGCATGAGGCAGTGCATCTGCAAGTGTTGCATTCTCCTTCATCAGCAACCCATACTGAAATGATGCCAACAGTGTTGGAGAGAGTGGTGATTCAAAAACCTCATCATATTGAGGGTCGATAGTAGGAGGAATATCAAGAAAAATTTGGCTCCAAGCAATATCTAGAGAAGGAGAAATGAACTCTGCTTGTGTTGAATCCCAAGCATTAGAACTGTGCGAAAAAAACAGAGAGAGAGAGAGAGAGAGAGAGAGAGAGAGAGAGAGAGAGAGAGAGAGAGAGAGAGAGAGAGAGAGAGAGAGAGAGAGAGAGAGAGAGAGAGAGAGAGAGAGAGAGAGAGAGAGAGAATATATGTATTAGGTGCATGAACAAAAGAGGGATATAAATGAGCCAAAATTTTGGTAGGTGCCATATGCCAGCTTGTTTGTTTACATATCCACGATAGGTAAGAGTTAAATTTAGTCAAGAAGATTTAGATACCCTTCATGTGTTGCTCGAGTAGGGACAAGTCCCAAGGGGAGCCCTCGCAAGGAGAATTCAGGGGAGGATGAGAGGAGAAGAGTATCAAAAGGCAAGAACACAATAAAGATTACATAACACAGCATGTTTTATTCAATTGGAGACAAATGGAGTGCATTAATTGATCTAGTCTCTAATTAGATAACTTGTGAACCTTTAGAGCTGGCTTGTATGATCTAGACCCAGCTGGTCAATATGCATTGCATATTAAGTATCCTACAATAGGATGTTTTTATCCAATGTACTCCTAATCAAGCAGATGAGCTCATATTTTAATGCATAGGCATTTGTGAGCCAAGAAAAAATTAATGGCCTATTGTACATAGATTAATCTAGGAGGCATCTGACTGTAGAATATAGGGTAGCTTTTTAGTTAGCAATTCTTACTTTGCAAGTCTCAGAGAAAAAAACCGGAAGATCCTCTTATACTTATGTGATGTATCCAAAACAGAAAACCATGTAAGCATGTATTGTGTGTGTGTGTGTGTGTGTGTGTGTGTGTGTGTGTGTGTGTGTGTGTGTGTGTGTGTGTGTGTGTGTGTGTGTGTGTGTGTGTGTGTGTGTGTGTGTGTGTGTGTGTGTGTGTGTGTGTGTGGCCCTCCCCCATCCTTGAGGAGAGGTCCACAAGGTGGAGGATAGTCCACCAAGTGGACTTATCCCCCACCAATTGCAATAAATGTTACTTAATAAATCCAAAGGTTATGCGTCAATCATCTGTAATGTGTTTCAAGAGGTTTGATACGAGAGTATCATATTGTTGTTCAATAAAAGGGTTACTCCAAGGAGGAGAATATGGTAATACGAGATATACGAACCTAGAATCCCATGTTTCAGTCTATCAACCAAATTTGTAAACCATATGTTGTCATGTTGGTCACTGTAATATACTCCAATCCAATTAGGAGAATATGGACCTTGCATGGGCCTTGTAAGAAATCCTAACTTTTAGGGATTAAGGCTAATGTTGTGTGGAGTTAAGGGGACAAGGGCATTGAAGAAGGTAGTTTTGAGTAGGTTTTTCTAGCCTGTTTTTTAGACAAATGTAGGATGTGGACCTAAAGGGTTACTTTCTCTCTCTAGATTTTTTAAAGTGAAGGAAGTATAGGGGTGTGACCACATCAGCAAAAATGTGGGTCACTTAGAGTCAAAATTTGACTTTTTTAAAAAAACTCATTTTCTCTCTCTAGATTTTTTAACTTAAAACTCCCTCCCAACATATATACATATCCAAATTCATTTTTTGACCCTTTTTTTAATCCACAAGCCTAGAAAGTCCATTTTTTTTAAAAAAAATTCCCCCAAAAAGTAAAAAACACTTTGTTCTCTCCTCCTCCTCCCTCCTCTCTCCCTCTCCTCTCCCTCCCTGCCCCTACCTTCCTTCTCCTCCCCAATCTCTCCCTCCCCCCCTCCCTCCTTCTCTCCTCCCATCTTTCTCACTCTCCCTCCCCCTCTCCCTCTATCTTTTCATCCTTCGCTTCCTCATGCAATATTTGCCATGGTGCTCACGGACATCACAAATCGTTTGCTTCCACCACCACGTACTCCGCACACCAAAATCATACATATTCGCTTAACCATGGCGTTTGCACCAAAGACCGCATGTGAGGGTGATCAAAGGTTATCACAGGAACGTCGCGCTGCTGGTGAGAGCAATGTTGACATTTGGGTGGACGGCCATTTGTACACTTACGATCCTATAAGGTGCTTCCTTCCATCTTTTAATAGCCTTTCAATATTTCTTCAATTTCTTGGGAGGGGAGAAGCAGGTATGTTATGCTATTGCAAGCAGTTGTGTATGGGTGTAGGTACTTCTTTGCATATGTGGCTGCACGAATGTCAAGCTCTTCACCTCAAGACGGCGGCATTACAAGAGAGTGTTGCCTCTTTGGAGAGGGTGGTTGAAACTCTTCAACAACAAATGCAAGAAAAGGAATCCCACATTATGAAGCTTGCAAACACTATCACATACTAACACCCCTTGGTGAAAGGGAACGCAAACGTACATATTCATCCATTGAAACTCTTGCACATTCGGGTGGAGCATGCAAACGATGAGTGACAGCCACAAGGTGATTTGGTCTTTACTTGCATGATGAATTCTTACTTCACACTATTTTCTAACATTTATTTTTATTGGTTGTGATGGGGGCTTTTCACAAGCCAAGCTCCCATACCCCTCTTCTCTCGTCCCCACCCCATGAAAACCCCCTCTTAGGGAGGGAGTGATAAAAGGCATTGGAAAAAGTAAGAAAAAAATAAAGTATGATTATGTAAATATAAGAGAAAGGTAAAATAGGCCACCTCATGCCTGCGGGGCAGCCCATCCCCACCTTGTCTCCTTTTTCTTCACTGCTGCCCCGCCGTGTGTCCCTTTTCCTCTCCTCCACTCAAAAGGTCAACCCCCTCTCTCTTCCTCTTGTCCTTTCTCCTTTATCTCTCCCCTCAAGCTACCCCACCTCTCACCAATAATGCATTCTAACTCACCAATAATGCACCCTAACTCACATGCAACTTATCCTATCTTCCAAAATAGTATACCCCACCCCCCCTTTCTCTCTCCTATCATATCCCATGACCCAAATACCCCCCCCTCTCTCTAAAGGGTGCCATGTCTCTTTTCTTGTAGCTAAATAACCTCCCCCACACTCACACACACTCAGTTTCACTGAAAAAGGTGCCCACAGACCCATCCCCACCCGGTGGTTACCTGATTTTTCTTGTGTTCACACACATCTGCACACAGATTCACCTCTGAACACACTCCCCTCTCTCCCCTCTTGTGATTACTTTATTCTCCATGTCACCTCTCACTTTTTTTCATCAACCCATCTCTCTCTCTTAGTCTCTCTCTCATGAGACTGCTGTTTTGGCACATATACACACAGCCAGACAAGTGGGGCCCACAGTCACATGGTCTATGTAGATAATGATTTCTTCATTTCTAAATTCTAGAATTTCTCCCCCCTCCTCCCCTATATAAAGAGGGGTCACCATCACACTATACACACACAACATCACCAAAGAACACACTATGCATTGTGTGTGCCTAGTGCACACACACACACACCCACACCATCACCATCACCGCAATCACCATGCTTGTCTTGAGCATGACCTCTACACCCTTGGCTATGGAAGATGAAGGGCAACTAAATGAAGGATGATGGCCATAACCCTCCTGCGAGTCTTCGCCATCAACTCCCACCTATCCGCCATGTGCTCTACCACTCTCTCCCTTCTCATTCCCCTACCCTATGCTCCCCATTTCATCACCTTATTCTCTAAATAAAGCTTGAGGTTTTGTGAGTATGTTTTCTTGCAATGTTTTACCCATGTGAGGTGTGCGGAATCGCCACCTAATCTTATGTTTGGAGTGAGCTTTTGTATGTGTGAAGGGTGTGCAGATTCACCATCCTTTTGTGATGCCTAAGTACTAAGCCGCTATACCCTCTCTCTCTCTCTCTCTCTCTCTCTCTCTCTCTCTCTCTCTCTCTCTCTCTCTCTCTCTCGATCTCATTCCCTTTCCTCTTCATCATTACTCCCAAGCATCCATCTCTCTTGGATGAAAACTTTGTTATGGTGGTGTGTTGTTTGCGTCCTAGCCGCTGAAGCTAGGTGGTTCCCCCTGTTTGCTTTACCGTGACAGGCTCGAGGCGCGCCATTCGGTCCCCGGTGTTTTAGAGACCGTCGGGGTTTCGGGGTTCGCTTTGCTCCCGTCATTTGGTGTCCCCACGGAGGAGGGCTTTCTAAGACCCTTCAGTTTACAATGCTGAAAGTGACGCCCACTATCAATCATGGACGAATGGCTGAAGGAATTTTTTAACTGGAGGACGGAAGAAGAAGAGACGAAGGAGGCACTAGCCGCCTTCATTGAGGTGCTACTGCCAGGCTGCAGTGTTGTCATCATTCAAGAGGTAAATTCTCCATCTCGTGTCGCTCGTTCTAACTATAAGTTGAGAGCATCAAGTGGGAGGTCGGTGAAGTGCCATCACTGTTGTGAACCAAGGCACACTGTCAATGAGTGCCAGCAACGAAGGTAGCGAAAGGGCTGAAGTCATCTACATCGACATTCATCGCAAAGAAGTCATTTACATCAAGGAAGGGAAACAAACGGTGAGACATCTTTTCGCTAAAGAAACTACAGTCAAAGTTATAACTCCAAAGTGGCCTAAAGGGGCTGCTCGAGCCAAAGGAAAGGAGAAGATAAGCCAGCCTGGAAACACATGACCCCGAAGGGAGAAGCATCTGGCCAAGCAAGTGCTTCAAGCTCAGAAAGCCGGGTTGTACCCAGTTTGCCAAAGAGGAAGTCATCCGAAGCTAAGCGGTGAAAGGTCGCCTACCAATTTGCACGACGCATGCGAGTGCTACCAATCCACTTCAACAATCCGAAGGAAGAAGTGGTAAGAAGATTCCCATGTCCTAGAGAAGAGTGGTTCGGCTACTGCTCTCGCTGTTTTGGAAAGAGAGTGGAGGATCTTCCTCCTCTCCCTATACAACTTATCCTGAAGAAGCTCTCTACCACGGGAGAATCCCAGTAGGTTGGGGACGAGTTGCAACTGAATGGAGTAGAATTCATGCAACACACCGACTACGGAAATTACCTGCAATTGCTGTTAGACAAGAGGCTGGGAGTGGTCAGACGCATCGCCATCACCCCGTACGTGCTAAGCAACGAAGGAAAGGTAGAGCCCATGAAAGGCGACGACCTCTTGTGGATGTGCCGACTCATCAACACCGGCACGGTAAGAGTATAAGTAAGTATTTCATCCTCTGTGCATGATGGAAAACAGGCCAACGGCATTCCCGTTCAGATTCTTGCAGCATATGCATGTGAATATCTATGTAGATAGGAAAGTCTTCTACCAACAGACGATCGTACACCTATTCGGTGCAGCGGTACTAGGAGAAATCCTCAATTCCCCGAACCCTATCATTCTCCCCATATTAGATTACCATCATTCCTTTAATGTTTCTATCTTTATCTTGTTTTAACCTATCCACCCACCCCTGTAAAAAGCTGCTATGAGCCGCTACTGTTAATGTAATGTTAAAATAAAAAATAAAAAAAATAAAAAAGAGGTTTGTAATTTCTTGAGCCACTACCATGGCAAGTGTTTCTTTTCCCACGTTCAGTCGAAAGAAGGGAGAGGATCTCACCACCGACTTTTTGGAAGATTTCGACATTGCTTGTATCGTCTCCAACAAAGATGACGACGCTTCACGACTTAGAATTTTTCCTCTACTGATGAAAGTAGAGGCCAAGTCCTGGTATAATGCATTGCCCCAGGCCACCAAGAATGCATGGGATGTGTTAATGGTTGCTTTTGTAAAGAGGTTTGGTGGAGGCACAACCTCGGAGAGGCTATGGCAGTTACTGACAGAATTAAAGCAGGGAGGCCTGCTGGAGTATGCCACCTACGAGTCTAAATTTGTGGACTTATGGGAGAGATGGGTTGCCTCGCTGGAGGAAGGTGAAGGAGCGCCTAGTTTCCTAAAGAAGGACCATTTCATTGTTGGTCTATGGTCGCCGCTTAGAGAGAAGGTGAAGGGAAGGTTTCCTGCAACATATGAGTTGGCAGTCGAAGTAGCCCGCCTTAAAGACAAGAAGCTACGCATGCAAGCAAGAGTAAACGAGTCAGAGGAAACAAGCTCGGCCCAACCAACTCCAGTGACTGCAACAGCCAATCATAGAGTCCAACCACAGGAGGCATCAGAAGAGCAAGATTTGTTGAGTCGCATCACCACCCAACTAGAGAGTTTATCTGTGCATCTGGTGCAGCAAGGGCATACACCTGGAAGGAACCGAGAACAAGGAAGAGGACAACGAAGGAAGAACCCAGAGTACCATTGTTACAACTACGGGGAAGATGGCCGTGGAATGTACTACTGCCCACACCCGAGGAGGCAGAATTTCAATAGAGGGGGGAGACAGAATCAAATCTCTCCACCAAGAACACCACCGCCACTCAGGCAACCAATCCCACCTGTTCAAATCCCACCACTAGCGGTGCAACCACAGCTAGCCACACCAGTTCAACGACAGTCACCAATGCAACCACCGCCACAATCACCACTTACAATCATCCTACGCCCACCATCAATTGGTACCCGCACACCAAGTATCATTGGTCTTGCAAAAGAGGTCAAGATGAAGGTAACCGAAGAAGGATCAAGCGAGAAGTTTATTCAAATAACTAAATCAGTGGAACAAGAGGTTAAAGAATCAAAAGATGCTACCCAAGTGGGGGAGGTAAGTCAAGAAAATTGTGTTACAAATGTGAGTACATCTTTAACCTTGGATGAAATAGGCACCAAAGAAATCAGTCGACAACATTGGGCAGTAAGGGTAAGAAGGTGTAAAGTGTTGATTAGGCCTCGTCAGAGTAAGAGGAATGCAAAGGTCATGAAAGATACAAGAGAAGAGGAAAACCAGCCTATTAGCAAGGCTTTGCAAAAGGTGGACAACATATCAATCAAAGGGGAGGGCTTTGAAAACGGAAGCTTGTGCACCAGCATGGACCCAGGACAGTGTAGCAAGCTAAAGGAATCTTGCATCAAGGTAGTTTCACTAGAGGACCATAACGAAGAGGTAAGTATGACTGAAGGTTTGGAGTTGGATATTGCTCCGGAGGCTTGGCAGCCGAGCAAGACTTTATTGTGTAGTGTTATAGACTTGGAGATGGGTAATGCCTCTAGTCTACTGAAAGATGTTATAAACTTGGAGATGGGTAATGCCTCCAGCATATGTGAGGATGTTCAGAGTAAGTGTGATGGTCAATATGTTGCCAACCTTTTAAGGATGTTCCAAACTCCTCCACAACACAGCATTGTGTTTGCATGGGATGCATCAGACCTATGGCTATGGCTAGCCGCTATAACATATAGAGAGAAGATCAGCATGGAGATAAGAGCAAAGGAGCCATGGATAGACAAAATCCTGATAGAATGCAAGAATGAAGACCTCATTCGCAATTTGGTACAATTTTTTACAAATAGTGCATCCTCTCTTTGGAGAAAGGTAAGTGGATTACGCTTGTATTTAAGCCGCAAGGTAGGTGGCTTGCTATTAGCATCAGTAAAGGAAGCTGACATGTTTGAGCACACCCAAAAGAAGCATGATATGCTTGCAGTTTTTTCTAATGGCAGTAAGCAGGACTCTGAAGACAACTTGAGCTCACCACACCAACAAGGAGGCCATATATGGTGGATTCTTGGTACACTCTTGGGAATCATAATTTTCAGTTCTGTCTTTGCAGGAGCCAAGATGCTCATTTCCCCTCTCGCTACAGGTGGTTACAAATTTGGTCCAATTTGGCATGTAAATTTTATTGTTCAGACACTGCAGAGAATGATCCTATTTTTCACTTGGGATCCAGGAGGACACTGGCACAAAGTTTTGGAAGCCATGGGCTTCCCCTTTAATCAACCGACACTATTCCAAGGAACAAGCTATCACCCGGACCTGTTACAGATTCATGAATATCCCATAAATCTCACCAATGGCCAAATGGAATGGCTAATTCAGAAGGCAACTCGATATCGGATCCTATAGCTAGGCGGAAGAAGAAACAGATGAGCTAGAGGCATGAATTCCTCTAGCCAAAAGGGGAGGGCTAATGATAGGGGCTTTTCACAAGCCAAGCTCCCATACCCCTCTTCTCTCGTCCCCACCCCATGAAAACCCCCTCTTAGGGAGGGAGTGATAAAAGGAATTGGAAAAAGTAAGAAAAAAATAAAGTACGATTATGTAAATATAAGAGAAAGGTAAACTAGGCCACCTCATGCCTGCGGGGCAGCCCATCCCCACCTTGTCTCCTTTTTCTTCACTGTTGCCCCACCGTGTGTCCCTTTTCCTCTCCTCCACTCAAAAGGTCAACCCCCTCTCTCTTCCTCTTGTCCTTTCTCCTTTATCTCTCCCCTCAAGCTACCCCACCTCTCACCAATAATGCATTCTAACTCACCAATAATGCACCCTAACTCACATGCAACTTATCCTATCTTCCAAAATAGTATACCCCACCCCCCCTTTCTCTCTCCTATCATATCCCATGACCCAAATACCCCCCTCTCTCTCTAAAGGGCGCCATGTCTCTTGTCTTGTAGCTAAATAACCTCCCCCACACTCACACACACTCAGTTTCACTGAAAAAGGTGCCCACAGACCCATCCCCACCCGGTGGTTACCTGATTTTTCTTGTGTTCACACACATCTGCACACAGATTCACCTCTGAACACACTCCCCTCTCTCCCCTCTTGTGATTACTTTATTCTCCATGTCACCTCTCACTTTTTTTCATCAACCCATCTCTCTCTCTTAGTCTCTCTCTCATGAGACTGCTGTTTTGGCACATATACACACAGCCAGACAAGTGGGGCCCACAGTCACATGGTCTATGTAGATAATGATTTCTTCATTTCTAAATTCTAGAATTTCTCCCCCCTCCTCCCCTATATAAAGAGGGGTCACCATCACACTATACACACACAACATCACCAAAGAACACACTATGCATTGTGTGTGCCTAGTGCACACACACACACACACACACCATCACCATCACCGCAATCACCATGCTTGTCTTGAGCATGACCTCTACACCCTTGGCTATGGAAGATGAAGGGCAACTAAATGAAGGATGATGGCCATAACCCTCCTGCGAGTCTTCGCCATCAACTCCCACCTATCCGCCATGTGCTCTACCACTCTCTCCCTTCTCATTCCCCTACCCTATGCTCCCCATTTCATCGCCTTATTCTCTAAATAAAGCTTGAGGTTTTGTGAGTATGTTTTCTTGCAATGTTTTGCCCATGTGAGGTGTGCGGAATCGCCACCTAATCTTGTGTTTGGAGTGAGCTTGTGTATGTGTGAAGGGTGTGCAGATTCGCCATCCTTTTGTGATGCCTAAGTACTAAGCCGCTATACCCTCTCTCTCTCTCTCTCTCTCTCTCTCTCTCTCTCTCTCTCTCTCTCTCTCTCTCTCTCTCTCTCTCTCTCTCTCTCTCTCTCTCTCACTTGATCTCATTCCCTTTCCTCTTCATCATTACTCCCAAGCATCCATCTCTCTTGAATGAAAACTTTGTTATGGTGGTGTGTTGTTTGCATCCTAGCCGCTGAAGCTAGGTGGTGCCCCCTGTTTGCTTTACCGTGACAGTCTCGAGGCACGCCATTCGGTCCCCGGTGTTTTAGAGGCCGTCGGGGGTTCAGGGTTCGCTTTGCTCCCATCAATTGCTAGAAACTTCATCCAGGAGACATGCGGTGGAACAAGCCTAGATGATCGAGTAGTTGTCTCAATACCCAAGATGTGATTTCTATCTTAAAATCACCTGGAGGTAAGCACATTAAGAATGCAATCACCAAGGACCTTATGCGTAAATTGAGAAATGTGGTTAGTGATGATGACGTGCAACAAGCTTGTGACGAGGCTGGAATCAGCACCAAAGCCAATCAAGCTATTTTCCAACTCTTAAATGATGCCCTCAAAGATCATGGCATTGCGGAAAATCTATTTTCCATTCCGCACAAGGTCAACCTTACAAAGAAGGCCACAAATGAAGATGTGTTCTCCCGCATTGGGACATACCTACACATTGAGAACACAATGCCAGCTTCCCTATATGCTTCATGCACAACAAAGGCAAGGGGAAAAGGTAAGAAACAATCCATAAGACCTTCGGAGAAGGGCTTCCCTTACACAATGTGGAACAATATTTTTGTGGACCTTAGAAGACTTCAACAAGCCATACTTAGATTTTACGAGTTACCTGAAGAAGGTGACACGCTATAATTTTTTCTTTTGGTTTTGTTCTTATCATAGACTTTGAAGTATAAGGTCTTGGCACTATTTATTTTGTAGTGCTTGGCACAAAGGTCTCTTTCGTGCTGAAACCTGGTGAGTGTCAAATAGTGAAAGGTCAAAGGTTAGAGAGGCTAAGTGTCACTTTAATGAATGAGGCCCTTTTGCAAACCAAGCGAAGGGATACAATCAAGCCATCTCCCACCCCTTCTTTTAGCATGCAATTAGAGAAAGACATTTGGTGGTTGGGTGCTATTGAGGTGCCCAAAGAGACCAAGGGAGTACTTTCATGGATTTTTGAGAGAACTCCATGGATCACAGAAGTAATACACTCCCAAATTGCACGTCAAAAGTTGGAGGTTGAGTGTTTTGGTAGCTATGATGTGGAGTGGCACTTAGGTGGGGACTTGAATACCATAAAGTGTTTGCTTGGCTGCAAACAAGGGGCTTCTTCTCTCATGCCTTGTCCATTTTGCACTCGAGGGTACAAACTTAACAGACAAAAATCACACAAGAGCACTGCAAAGGTTAGTTCCATGCTTCCATGGCAAGGGCATGGAGAACAGGGGTTGGATTGTCGCGATGTCGGGGATGAAGGTAGAGAATGGGAAGAATCTATTGTGGGATGTCCCATGCTCAATGCCCCGGACCGTGATCAAAAGGACCACGCTTGGAATCCAATCTTTCCCTCATCTTTCCATTTCCTCTATCAAATGTACATTTTTGTACATTACACGCATTCATGTGCATTTTTGATAGGCTATTGAAGCTCCACATTGACTAGGCTTTCACAATGAAACCATTGGAAAAGTCCCAGGAAGCGATCAAAAGAGTGGAGGTACTCTTGAATTCCATTGGCTATCACGGTGGAAATGTGTCTATTGTTGCTACAAAGAACACAGGGGAGGCCCATGAAATTTCTCAACAAGTGTTAATGAGTGGACAAGAAGCCAAACACTTTTTGAAGAAAGTGTCCCAAGGAAATCCAGGTCGATATGCTGCTCCAACCAACAGGCAGGTAACCTTTGGGAGCTTTGGAAGGAGTTATGCAAAGCTACTACTGACAATAATTTAAATGGCGAGCTTGAAAACAAGCGCAAGCAAGTTTGGGCACATATTTTTGATAAAATGGTCAAGCTTATGGGCCTTAACAGCACAACAGAAGAACAACGCCAATCATTTCAAGAAGCCTTGGCAGATTTTACCAAGGTCTTCACCCTTTCTTGGGTTGAAAATAACATCACACATTACATGATAACCCATGTTACGTGGTGAACTTATTACAAGGGATTGTTTTCATTAAATAATGTGGATCGTTTACTCATGTGAACAGCATATCTTGTTTGCGCATGGTTCATTTTTTATGCACAAATATGGATCGCTTGAAATTTTTAGCACTCAAGGCATGTAGAAGTCCCATTATCGAGCAAGGGGGGTGTACTTCAAAAATACTCAACATGGTGGCGGAATGGTGCAATCCAATTATTTGGAGGAGATGTTCAACTGGTTCTTTTGCACAACATTTGCGTGTAAGCTCACAATGGAGCGTGCGCGACAATCCAAGATTGCTATTGAAGTGCGGAAATGGAGTCGTCAAGAGCATAGCAACAAGTGGGAAATGTCGCAAGGCCCCGCCAAGCATGCTGCATGGCGCCAATGCAGAATGTGACAAGGGTCAAAGTGGATCATGTGCAAGTGACTACACATGAGCGTAGGGTCCAACTCTTAACAACATGTTCATTTTAAAAATGAAAGTTTTTTTCCAAAATTAGTGTGAACAGGGCCCTTTTTAAATTGGCCCTTATAAATGTTGCATGCTCTCATAAACCACTCATTTCTTAAGCACAGGTGAGCTCTTACCATACCAAATGGCATGCACTAAACAAACCGCAAAAGAGCATCTGCCTGCCAACAAAAAGACCCTCCAAGGATGTGAGAAGCCGGTATAGCTTAAAGGCACAAGAAAACAGCCACGAACACCTGGCTGTTTCAGGCACTCTTCTAGCAGTGGGCATGGTAGTAGGTCACAAGAGTCATCGAGGGCTATAGAATCTTTACGTCCACAAGAAGAAACACCTAGACAAAGAATGAAGCGATGCGCCTAGCGCTGGAGAGAAGAAGAGGCCCAGCAAACACCAGAGTCCGATAGGGAGGAGCCGTCGCGCCATAAATCACAAGCAGGACCATCCAAGACTCGGGTGGTCCATACAAACACTGAATCAAAGACAGAGCCACCATGGCAGCAAGCTGATATACCGCGCACACACCGGGTGCCCGTTGATTGGAAGACACTGCCTGGCTAGGGAGATTCCCACAGTGCACAAGATCGGGAGCCAAGGGAAGAGGATGAATTAGAAGAGGCTATAGATCCAGTCCTTAAGCATGTAAACAGGCGCAAGTCAAAGTTTTTCAAGAAGCCTAAACGCCGCCAGCTAGCAAATATGCAAGTGCCCCCAAGACAACCGCAGTGGCGGCGAAAAATAGCAAGGACGTTTGCAGAAATCCGGCACTACCAGAAGACTATAGAGATTTTAATTCGACGCACCCCCTTTGCTCGCACAGTGAAGGAGGTGCTTCAAAGCTATGGAAATCAGTATAGAATGCAAGCAATAGCACTAGAGGCTATTCAAGAAGCTGCAGAGGCTCACATCATTTCGGTGTTGGAAGATACCAACCTATGCACCATTCATGCAAAGCGAGTGACAATACAGCCAAAAGATATGCAGCTTACACATCGATTGCTACGGGACTTCAAGCATTAGCCAAAGTTACCCCTCTTTTTGTATTACACACCCTTATCTTTGTAATGAGATGACTTTGCAATGACAAAATGATTAACAGTGAGTCTATTGTGTCTATTATCCATGTGTTTTGTGTTTATTGCTTATGAACAAGAAGAGTTAAATATAAATCAAGCATTAACTTTTTGGGTATCCTATGGGTTAGACAAGCCTAGAAATTGTAAAACAAATGGTGGCCACAAGGGCGCGCAAATGGCCCATCCATCAGTTTTGGATGACCCATTTGCGCGCCCTTGTGGCCACCATTTTTTTTGCACTTTCAAGCTTTGCTTACCCCATAGGATACCAAAAAAGTTAACATATTGTGAAACCAAGTGTCTATGCAACATTAAATTAGATTTTTCAAGTGTCCAATGTAATTGGGCCTTTTGGTACAGGGAACTATTAGGTAGAGTTGAAGGAGGTGATAGTGTGCTTGAAAACTTAAATTCTGAGTTGATCTCACCTTTTCTAGTGTCCTTGAGTGAAAACATAGGTTCCATATGCAAAAAAAAGGGTGGCCACAACGGCGCGTAAATTGGCCATCCAAAATTGATGGATGGGCCATTTGCGCGCCCTTGGGGCCACCCTTTTTTTTGCACTTGGTAGGCTTCTCTGCCCCCCAGGATAATTAAAAAAATATAGATTAAGTGAAAGAAATTGTTTTTGCAACATTACTATAGAGATACCACTTCTTTTCACTCAGATGTTTTTTATAATTTCCCCATAATTAAGGTAAGTTGAAAGGAGTATCATGTGCTGTTTGCGGGTCACCGCGACGGATGTCCATAGCATAGCTCTCAAGCATCAACATAAATTTATCGATACAAGGGAAGCGACTCGGATAAGGCATGGAAACTCACTAGGGTGTCAATCCTAATGAAGTGAACTCGAAGAGATGCAATTACTAACTCTACAAGCAAATCAATCACACTAAAGCCAAGTAATTTGTCTATGTCCTTCTACACAGTTCTACAGTCATCACACCCGTTCACCATGCAAATCATATCGGAATCGCACGAAACTTGAAGGGAAGCTACAGGGGACTATCAGGAACATATCCTATCACTGTCACAGCATTCTGGAGAGGTACAACGATCGAGATCGTTCGTCCCACAGTACGCAAAAACAGTAAACGAATGATCCTAAAGGGTCGTTTTTAGGTCCCTAAAGCCTCTCCTAGGGTCAAAACAACATAAAATACGCATATAAACACTCAAAACAGCGATTTAAGGCCTAAACAGACGCGTTTGAAACCTTCACCGAATCTTGAATGCTTACACTTGAATGAAAGAGCAGAGTAAGAGGAACACAATGCAAGAAACAAAACTGAATTTGGATTACCGTAGCCGCAGAAACGATGATTACAAGTTGGAGCAAAGAGGTAGCTCTCTGTACGTAACGTAGTAGTCCCTTATCTTCAAAAAAATGATCTCCCTTTTCCACTAACCTTAGTGTATTATATACCTAGGGCTTTCTAAAGTGTCCGGCGGCCAACTTCTCATAGACCTTTACATACATCATTGGAAAAATTACATCTTTGACTCAGACTTGACATAGGCGATTTTCATTAGACTTTTACAGAGTTTGATGTATTAAACATTGGAAAAATAATGTGACCACATCAAAACTTTGGCTGGCTGACCCAACGGGCGCCTTGGCTAGGTGGGCACTTGTATGTTTTTATCACCTGCAAACACTCCCCCCTTCCTAGCTTGTGTCGTCCCTTGACACGACCTTGTTAGTCTTGTCATAGGGTTGTCTTCAGCTTTGTCTTTAAGGTTGATCTTCATCTTGGGAAGCGTGTTGTCGTTGATGACGCTCCCCCCTTCCTTGAGTGATGCATAGCTGTCATGTTGTTGATACATGATTTGAGCTTTGATTATCGAGGCAACGGTTTCTTCTTGTTGTGCATTCGCCTCTTGGTTGTCAATCTTAGTTGCCGTAAATATGGATGTTGAAGTGTTTGATCGTGTAGAACTGATCCTCCTTGTGGCGTGGACTTTATGATAGATATTCATTCAAGGTCCACTGTTATTTGAGCTGTTTGCAATAGGTCACCAATGTTGAAGCACTGTGTGAGCTATTTTTTATTTTTGTGGATAGCTCGCTTGCTAAATTTCTCATTGCTTGATGTTGTAGTCCATTCTTTGACTTGCCATTGTTGGATGGAGCTTTGTTGTCACCCTTGAAGATAAAAGATGCTCTTGATAATCATATGGAGACCTGCTATTTTTACTCCAAGTTGTTGTTGATTGATTTGGGTAGCCCTTTCCTTATTGTTGATGTAGAAGGAATATATACAAGAAGTTGATGATGAGGTCTAGATTAGGGTCTTAAAACCTGGATGACCAAATGGAAAAACCCAGTGGGAAAAAAGTGCCTTTGGTATACGCTCTTATTGGAGTTGAGCATTTGGACTGGAAGTACCTGTCATGCAAGGTGAGTGCTTGGGAGAAACAAAGGAAGAGTGCCTAATTTAAGTGCCAATTATGGGACACTCTATATGCTAATGAGAAGTTTTCAAACAAAAGCATGTAGTGTAAAAGATGGAGTTGATGGGTGCTTCAAGGAACAGATGTAGCACATGTGATATCCAAGGACATCTCAATAGCTTCCACATTTCCAAGAAGGGTTTTAATTTTGAAGCTTCTCCACTCATTACTCACTATGTATAGTGCGTGAGTGTCTTTTGGACTCTCTTTTTCACTTTAACAAACTTAAAATACATAGACTTGGACTCTTATGCTCACCTATACCAGCATGAGCGACACAACATAAATATGCTCAACTCCTCCACCTTGAGAAGTACCTAGAATAGCTAAGACTCTTAGACCATAGAGAATATTACTTGAAGCCTTGGGACTAATGCCTTGCTCATTTAGTGGCTCAGCTGTCCAACTCTTGACTTTTATTCCATGTATTTTTAATGGTGACTTAGACTTACCTGTTCATGTCCTGAAACCCAATGCCATAATTTCTTGAGATTAAGGCCTCTATCATTGTGTTGGTCTTTGGATGCCACCATTTTGTCGAGTAGGTTGGCATATTTTGGCTCCTCTTGACTTGCTTGTTGTATGTTGATACTTCTTTGTAAAACAAGTCCTTCAGCTCTGATAGGGCTTGATGTAGCCTTTGCATTAATTTCCATGAGAAGAGATTGTCGAGATGTGTGGGTTCTCTGTGATTGAGTTTCCACTAGTAGTTTTGGAACCCATCTTGTTTTTGGTCCTTGTGTGACCGTCTTTGGCATTTTATCTTCTTCTATAATTTGATGGACACTAGGCTTTGGTATCCAAACCTGATGATTTTCGTTGTAAAAGCCTTGCTTTTGTAATTGATGACAAGGTATCCATCTGTAGATTTGCAACAGCCTTGGTTGTAATTGTCTTCTGTTGGCTCTTTATTGTTGTTGATTGTCTTTGTGTGGGGTCCTTTGCTACTTGGTTGGTCTTAGTGGCTCTAGGTTGAGAAACTACTTTGGGTAACCATATTTGGGTGTTACCTTCATAGAATCCTTGTGCTTCGAGTAGCTTCACTGGAATCACCCGCTGATTCACCTGTTTGTGTTGGCTATCTTTGTTGAAGTCTGATTTCGGTACCCAAACTTTTCGCATTGCCCGCTTGGAAGGTCTTTTTGTTTGCCTTTTGTTGGTGTTCTTTCGCCTCCCTGAGTATTTTGTATTCCGTTGATAGCACGTCTTGTTCCTTATAGAACTCGTTGGTTGAGGTGGGTAGGTCCAGGCTGTTACTTTAGGCTTTTTGGCCCAAACATTAGTGTTTCCTTGGAAGTAGCCTTGAGCAGTGATTGACTCATTTGATGCTATCCACCCTGTCACCTTTTGTTGTTGTGGTTGAACCCGTGTTTCATGTATCCAAACTGGGTCTTTGACTTGGATGTGCTCTTTGGATACCAACACTTGGTTGACATTCTTCGGCTTCTTCTGGATGCTTTTTTGTGATGGAAACTTTGGTTGATAGACTTTTTGCTTTGGTTTCCATTGCATTGTTGATGGTGTGGCTCTTGATGTAGAGGCTTCGTGGGAAATTTGATGGAAGCTCGTTGAAGGTAAAGTCGTTTGGCGAGGTTGATATACTTCAATGTTTACTTTTGCTTTACCTTTTTCCAAGATGGTTGGCGATTTCTTCTCTGCATGGATTTGAGAAGCTTCATGGAGTCTTATCGTTGTTGTTGTTGAAGCTTTTGATTGTGGTCAAAAGAAGATGTTCCTCCAGCTTTCTGTCAGGACCAGGCTCTCTTTGATATGATGGGAGTTGATTATGTGGAAAGTATCTTTATACTCCCCAGTACTCAATTTGAGTACAGCTTCTGCCACTCCAAAGCTAGGAATCGGCATTTTTGAACTTGTGTAAACTGTTTCTTCTAGCTCATTGATTGGTGGCTTTCCCATCGTGATCCACGTTCCATAAGTCATTAGATTCTTTGTTGCTTCTGGATCTATTGCCGCCGAACATGTAACCTTGAGCCCTGTTTGTCCACATAAATTGAATTTGATCATCGTAGGAGATAGTCCATCTTCTTCCTTGTCCCTGTTCTTCTTTTGATCTTGTGTTTGTTGAAGATTTGCCATTGAACTTGGAAGCTTTTTTCCTTCATCTACTTTCATTTGCACTTTTTCTAGAGTCGCTTCTTTGTTTCTTCAGGTATGTCAATAATGACATATTCTTGTGGTTTTTCTGCTTTCTTCATGCGCACTTGGGCATCATGCTCCATGACGTAGCCATTTGTTTCACCTTTTTTGCCTTCACACTCACAAAACTTGTTAGCTTCCTTCAACACCTTTATCGTAAATACGGGAGTTATATCATACCCTTCCTCATCACAAAATTTAGTCGGGGTCACCTCATTCACACACACATCCAAGGTTGCCAATATTTGAGTCCATCCAAATGGCTCAAATAATTTCTTTGGAAAGGGTTCCGGTATGTAAGCTTCATCATCCATTGATCTTTCTAGGATGCAATCCTCCTTCACTGAGCTTCCACACTTCGAAGCACCACACATCCAAAGTTCTTGTTTGGTTTGTAGCCACGCAGGTATCTCTTTCCCATTCACTATAGAAGATTCAATTTTTTCTAACGAAGTTCTATTCACATCTCTATAGCTATGGTCTTTTATGCTTATTTTTGTGGTGATCTTTTTATGTCTCAAGTAGATATAGTCATAGCCCCAATCTTGAACCATCTTAAGTTGACGCATGAAAGTTCTTCCTAAAATGATATCAAAATTGATCCCTTTTCCAAAATCTACTATTGCAAACGTATGTTCATATTCAATTCCACAAGAAGTCACAATAATTTGCTCTAGGATACCCAGAGCTTTTTCCGTGTATCCATCTGCAAGTTGCAGCTTCATTCTAGTTTTCCTAAGCGCTGGTCTACCCCATTTTTCCCAAATGTTTTTTGTGGCTATGGCTACTCCATCCCCACTATCAAGTATAGCCAATGTTTTAACTCCTTTGTATTCCACAGGTAAGGTGGTGTTTCCTTCTTCTCCTTCGCAATATTCCCCCACCTTGTTTATTGGCACAGGTTTAGCGTTTGCACTTTCTTGTTGAGTTTTGTTTGATTGTTCATTTGAGGGTAGATCTTGAAGAGGTATCTTTAATCCCATCTTCCCCAAATTGTTGCCTACTTCATCCCATACATGTGGTCTAATCTTAAGCTGTTCAGATAGAGTAATGGTGCACTGTATTGGAGTTGACATCAACTCTTGCATACTCTTTGTATCCATCATCTTGGATATGGCTTTTCTCTGAGATGGCACCACTCTAGTCTCTGAGCCTGCCTCATGTTCTCCTATGTATGAGGGTAAGGTCTTCAAGGACTCTGGTTTTCTTTCAATTGAAACTTCCGTCCCTGCATCTCCGTTTAGAGATTGAATGTCTCCCTGATAGACTTCATTCCCTGTATTGACCTCAATTATGGGTGCAGATTGGAAAGTCGCACTTCCATCTTTTGCACTTCTAATTACTTCCCACAATTCATTTGGCCATGGCTCATCTATCTCTGGGATAGGTGCCATAAATTGTGATTTTGACCTTGCATCATTAGTGGTGTTGGCCACTACTCGATCATCTAGTTGAATTTCTAGGTTGTTGGTTTCTTGTGTTGCAGTCTTTGCTTGCACATCCTTTTGTGATTTTAACTCAATGTTTCTTTGAGTTAATGTTTCAACAACCTTTGACTTAGGCATTTCAAATCCAACACTTTTTGGTTTTGTTTCTGGAGGTGGAATTGGTGCTTCAGGCTCCATCATTGCCTGTGCAATTTTTACCAATTCCTTATACACTTTCAACCTCTCAGTCTCTACCTCAGCATGAGGATATTTCATCCCTCCTTGCTCTAGGGTTTGGTTGGGTTTCAATCTAGTCTCATATGCTTCCAGTGCAGCATCTAATGGCTCTAGGAATTTTTCTACCAACACAGATCCTCTCGAAGACGCCTTCCTTGGCTTCTTATCGCTCACCACCGTTTTTTTTTTCGTTCTTGTTTTAACTACTCCTTTGTCTCTTGTAATTCTGTTTGTAGTGCACTTTGATTTGTAATTGTTTTTGCTTTAATTCTGTCTCTTTTGGCTTTCCAGGATTTTCTCCCATTCCTCACTGACACACTAGTTGTTTCCCCTTGTTTGGGTTGTTGATCTTTCTCCTCATTAGCTTGGTCCTCAGCATTTTCTTTTGCTTTGGCTCTAGTCACTACCTTGATAGGAATTTTGGGTTCTGCCTCTGATCCACTTGGAGAGGGTAACACTCCCACAACATTCATTGTTGTTTTCCCCTGTTTGTTTGGGTGTTTTGGACAATTTGGAACAACGTGTGTAATGGCACACTCCAAACAATATCCAATTATCTCTACACGAGAACAATTATTGGCCCAATGATTACCTCCACACTTGTAGCATGGTTCATCTTGTTGAGTCATTGGTGGCACAATTGATGGTTGTTCTTGCTTAGCCAGAGTGGTCTCTGGTCTATGCTCTTGATTGGCTATGAACATCAGAGTGTCCTCATTCAATGAATAGAGTTTTCACATAGGTTCTTGTCCTAGCCTAGGTTGTGATACCTCAGCTCTTTGTAAAGCCCTTGATACAACCCTATTTTGAAATAATGGATGATTTGGTAAAGGCATTTTTTTTTCTATTTGATGTCCAAATAGTGTCCTCGTGTAGGTTTGATTATAGTAGCACTCACTCATCTCATGATTGGTCCATTTTTGCTCAATTTCACACCATTTTATTCGTTGTGCTACTTGCGCTGCTAGCTCATCTAGGTTGGTCATTAATTGAGACATAACCAATTGCCTTGTGTTGGTTTCACTAGATTCTAAAGGAGCATTATCCATAGTGATCTTTGTATCACCAATTTTCTCGCCATAGGCTTTACAATTGTCAACTAGGTATAACGCTTCTCTCGTGACTTGTTCAAAGGAAGTACATCCTTTTAAGTGCAAATCTTTCTTGAGAGTTTCATTTATCAAACCCTCTATGAAGAGAATTGATAATCTTTCATCCTGTGGTAACTCGCGTTCCGAACATCTCTCTATATATTTTTTGAAACGTAGCGATGCCTCCTTCACTCTCTCATCTTCTTTTTGCTTGAATGCATAGATTTGGGACACTGTGTTATGCTTGATTCCCCTTTTAGAGAACTCCACAACAAATTCTTGCAACAGTTGTTCAACGTTTGAGAAGGCATTTTTGTCCAACGGTTGGAACCAATTCAATGCTATCCCTTCCAAGGTTAAGCCAAATCCCTCATACTGTGTATGAAAATCAAAAACTTGTTCGGCTCTTAACACTTGTTTGAACAAGGATGCATGTACGTATGGATCCCCTAGCCCATCATACATATTCTTGACACATTTGGCCAATTAATATGGTCTCATTGGTTCTGGTTCAACCATGTATCTTAGCATGTTGGGGTCTCTCACAAAGACATCCCTCGTTCCTTCTTCTCGTCTTGGAGCAAATCCTGGTGGGATCCCCTTTGAGACATGTTTTGGAAATGTTGATGGATTTGTACGTCTAATTGGTGGTCTCTTGGTTCCACTCAATGAGGTAGGAGCTACAATCCCGTGAATAGCTATTTTGGATGTTTGAGGTCCATTTGATTCCATAGTTTCAATGTTCGCTTCTTACAAATCAGTCTCAAAAAATCCTGGTACGCTGACACTCGGTTGAAATTAGTAAGCAGAGATTGGAGTACCCATGTATGTATATCTTTCTAGCTCAATTGGGCTGATAAGTTTGTACTCTCGTCCATACTTATCTACCATTAGAACTTACACTCCCTGGTCATCTATGTATGTGAAGGCATAGAGGTTCTTGTAGTCTGTCAACTCTTCAATGATGGAATTTAAACATCTATAGAATTTGTTTTGATCCCCAATAGGTAACCTATAAAGGCCATCATAAGTGTAATCCGTTAGAACTCTCGTGGCTTCATTGGTTTTGATGAACCTCACGTTGGGTTTGTTGATTAGAGGATGCTTCTCCTCTAAGTCTCTAGCAATTTCCACTTTTGCTCTTTCAAACTCCCTCATTTTAGTTGATTGGTTTGGCTTCCAATGAGCTACATGATCATGCCTTGAGGTTTGGCTTGATATGATTGATAAGCCTCATGGTCTTGTCTCAACCCTCTTGTTATAGGTGTTGCAGTATTTCTGGCTGTTTGTGTAGGTGTCATAGCTCTGAGTTGAGTGGGAAACCCTAATGATGGATGAGTCGTCATGTTTAAGACTCACTCAATACTCTCAAGATGGTCCTTGATAAGAACACCTTGACTTAGTGCACACAATGCCTTTTTGCCCCTGGTGCCCCTGGTCAAGTCTCTAAAAAGTCAAGAATTTATGACTTTTTGGTCTCTGGAAATTGGTTCTGGGTACCCTAAAAGTTTGGATTTAGGAAACCTAGTAAAATTCAGCTATACCTGACTCAATTTGGAGTTGTCTATCAAAAGTTAGAGCACTTTTGGTGAACTGCACTTAAAACAGCACTCAAAATAGTTTCAGGATCAGGCCACAAGAACTTTGGCTTGTATCTTGGCCTCCAGAGGGTATTTTTAGCTCAAACTTGAGATTTGGGATGTACTCAAGTAGGTCTACAAACTTATGAAGTCAGATCCCCCCACTGTTTAGAGGTACACCGATCGTGATCATTGACCCCATGTCACAGATTTGGAAGATTTTTGCACAGTAGCTAGCCCTTAATGTCTTGATACCAAGTGTCTTTGTATTTTTGAATTTGGAGATGTTTTGACCAATGAAAACCCAAATCCCAGGTGGTTTTGTAGTTATTGGCCTGATTGTGTAAATGGGACTTTTGACCACTTTCTTTTGCTTTTTTGACCTTGCTTCTTTTGGAAAATATGTTGCACTAGATGTCAGCTACCTACTCATAAATTTTTAGTCCAAAATGTCACTGGGGTACACCGATCGCGATCGTAGTTCCAGCTCCTTTTTGCATGAAATTTTAGGAGTTGATAGACATGGGTATGATTAGTCTATTCCCAAACCCACTTTACATTTGGATCACAAAAACTTGAATTTTCTCAAAATTTTGGTTTGAAGGATCAGTGATCAGTGTTTGCCCTATTTGACAACTGTCTTTTGGTTTTTTGACCCTGGTTCTTTTGAGAAAGTTGTTTGTCTAGTTGTCAGCTACCTACTCACAAATTTTCAACTCAAAATGTCAGTATGGTACACCGATCACGATCGTACTTTTGAGCCCAAATTGGATGAAACTTGTGGATATGGTAGACAATGATGTGTACAGTCTACTCCCTAAATCTTTTTGAATTTGGACAAGAAAAAGTCATGTTTTCACCAGATCTTGGTCTGCTGCAATGTTTTTCTGTCTGTCTGCTATTTTTGGCTATTTTGGTCACTTTTTTGAATTTTGAAAACTCTTGATATCTTATATAACCTAAGTGTATGTGTGGGTAAAGTCTGGTCAAAATCTGGGACTGAGGTACACCGATCGCGATCGTAGTTTGGAGCCCAAATTGGATGAAACTTCACCAGCTTGTTCACTAGGCTATTTTAAGACTACCTACCAAATCGTTTTGAATTTGGACTCAAAAAAGTCAAAAATTTACAGTTTCTTGGTCTGAAGTGCCTGATTTCCTGAATCTGTCAATTTGACTTGATTTTGGTGTTTGTTTTGGCATTTGAAAGCTATCTGGGGTTGTCCTGTGTACAGGCTATCCCTCTGCATGCTTTCTTCTCAGTTTTGATGTGTTTTGGTCTACTGAAAGTCAATTTCTATGCCAGTTTAGCAGTTTTTTACTCGGATCTGTATTCAGTGGTTTTGACCTATTTTTTGTGGTTTTTGGCCCTAGGTCCTTTAGACTTTTATGTTTGTATACACCTGAGGATCCCACAGATGAAATCTGGTCAAAATCTGGGGCTAAGGTACACCGATCGCGATCGTAGTTTGGAGCCCAAATTAGACCAAATTTGGCATGCTTGTAGACACTGCTGTTTTAAGGCTATCCCCCAAGTCTTTTTGCATTTGGATCACCAAAAGTCAAGATTTTGCAGTTTCTGGGTCTGTCAGGCTAGTTTTACCCAAGTGACCTGATTTCCTTGATTTTTAATGTTTTTGGGTGTGGTTGCTTTAGACAAACTTGTTTAGAATCTTATCAGGAAGGCACATGTCAAATCTTGTACAATTCTGGCACTGAGGTACACCAATCGCGATCGTAGTACCTGGGCCAAATCAGATGAAATTTTGTCTGCTCCCTCTGACAAGTGTTTCCTAGTGTTTGGTGCTACCACTTTGTGATTTGAATCAATTTCAGCTCTGTTTGGTCAGCTTTTCAAAATTTCAGAGTCTTATGGCCCTTTTGCCAAAGTTATGGTTTTCTGGTTTCTCGACTCTAACTCTTACCCCAAATCTAACTAGAATGTGATTTACTTATCCTACTCCTAAGTGCAGAAATGAAAGAACATAAGAAAAATGAATCAAACAAAACAAACAGGATAAAAAACGGATGATGGATCAGTACTCAATCAATACAAAGAAATTTGAAGAGAAAAAATGCTTAAAGCAACCTCACTCACAACTCCTTATATCTCTCAAGAGTAGATCTAGCCAGTCTCCCGACCCTAGACTCTACTAAGCACTAAACCCCTGTCTAGATGCTTCACTGAAATGTAAATGGAATGGAAATTATCTTTTGAAACAATAAGAAAACTTTGAATACGTACTCGGTCACTCATCACCTAAGATTCATTCCCCAGCAACAGTGCCAATGTTTGCGGGTCGCCGCGACGGACGTCCATAGCATAGCTCTCAAGCATCAACATAAATTTATCAATACAGGGGAAGCGACTCGGATGAAGCATGGAAACTCACTAGGGTGTCAATCCTAATGAAGTGAACTCGAAGAGATGCAACTACTAACTCTACAAGCAAATCAATCGCACTAAAGCCAAGTAATCTGCCTATGTCCTTCTACACAACTCTACAGTCATCACACCCATTCACCATGCAAATCATATCGGAATCGCACGAAACTTGAAGGGAAGCTACAGGGGACTTTCAGGAACATATCCTATCACTGTCACAGCATTCTGGAGAGGTACAACGATCGTGATCGTTCGTCCCACAGTACGCAAAAACAGTAAACGAATGATCCTAAAGGGTCGTTTTTAGGTCCCTAAAGCCTCTCTTAGGGTCAAAACAACATAAAATACGCATATAAACACTCAAAACAACGATTTAAGGCCTAAACGGACACGTTTGAAACCTTCACCGAATCTTGAATGCTTACACTTGAATAAAAGAGCAGAGTAAGAGGAACACAATGTAAGAAACAAAACTGAATTTGGATTACCGTAGCCACAGAAGCGATGATTACAAGTTGGAGCAAAGAGGTAGCTCTCTGTACGTAATGCAGTAGTCCTTTATCTTCAAAAAAATGATCTCCCTTTTCCACTAACCTTAGTGTATTATATACCTAGGGCTTTCTAAAGTGTCCGGCGGCCAACTTCTCATGGACCTTTACATACATCATTGGAAAAATTACATCTTTGACTCAGACTTGACATAGGCGATTTTCATTAGACTTTTACAGGGTTTGATGTATTAAACATCGGAAAAATAATGTGACCACATCAAAACTTTGGCCGGCTGACTCAACGGTGCCTTGGCTAGGTGGGCACTTGTATGTTGTTATCACCTCCAAACATGTGCATCCAACTTCCGCTGTGTTGTTACTTCAAGCAAAAAAGACAGCTTATTGAAACATATCACCAATTACAACAATTTTCAAGATTTACAGATCACATTTAGAAGAATGTACAAGATAAAGAGATAGTTCAAAATATTTTTTATTACTTCAAAAAAGTTGATTTTACATCATGTATTTGAGGAGTTCATAATTTTCTTGACCATTTCCTGGCGCCTCTCTTGCACGTAAGGCAACTCCCCAGTCAAGAGGAACTATGCTATGGCCTTTGGGTCAGTTGAGCCAATGGAAGCATGTATCCCTATCTGGGCAAGCACTTTACCATGGAAGCCAGTGCCAAATGATGTGCATACAAGGGATCTACGCACTAGGAACACAGTTTGAGCAATGGTGCTCAAACACAAAACCTTGCTCAAAGCTTTCAACAATCGAGTCATAAAATGGGCTTGGGGAGTAAACTCATTATGCACAATGGCCACATCGCCAGGGGGGAGTTTTCCTACGTAATTCGCAAGGGAGGTCCAAAGCCCATCCGCTTGCCACCCGTCCTTGCTGCAAAATCATCAACCTCCACGATGTCCTGTCATAAACCAATCAAGGTTGAGAAAAAATACAATGAAGGATAAAAAAATAACATGAAAATTAGGATAGAGTTTACCTCCTGCTCCTTGTCATCCTCCTCCCTGTTTCCCTTTCCATCCAAGTCAATGCTCCCATGCACCACAGCTACTATGAGCTTTGGATCATCATATGGGGGCTGTGTAGTGGCATAGGCATCCTAGCGGCCTCAACCTTGGCTTACGTGGCTTGGAATTCTTCCTCAACCACGTGCAACTACTCTGCTGCCAGGACCTCCGTACACACAACTGCAATAGTGTCAGTAATAGAGTCCCCAAGTGGCAAGAGCTTGCTTTGAAGGGAATTTGGCGTATTGTCTAAGGGAAATTTGGTGTTGTTGCATAGCACGCTCAAGCATTCATCCATACGCGTGCCAAATGCTTTCTCCAAATCATGCATAGACACATACTCCTCCCCATCCACTACCACTGAGGAGAAGTGGCTTATTTCCACCTCTGAGATAGCCTCATCCGTCGATGGTAGTGGAACTATAATGTCACTAGGGCCAGCCACTACGATGGATTTATCTACCATTTCCTCGAGCCCCTTGGGGTACTCGAGCTGAAGTGTTTGTCCTTCTACTACAAGATTCATGGGGTCAACCACCTGCTCCTTGGTGTCCTTGATAAAGGACCCAACCCGAAGGTGTGGTAGGAAGAGCTCCTCCAAATCAGGTTCCTCGCTCACCAAGAAGATGAATGTTGCTAGCCAAGAAAGGTACTCCACCGCCAACTTGCGCTTCTTGAGCGCTGACACCCCTGGGGCTTGCTCGTCCAAGAAATGGCATGCGTTGGCGGAAATTTCTTGGAATCGTTGCAACCGCTTGGAGAATGGGTGATCACCTTTGTGTATGTAGCGCAAAATATCGCAAGGCACCCAGATCCCTTCATGTGGGGAGATAGATACAAAATATTTTATGATGTGCTCCTCCATGAACGCAGAAATCTCAGCAAATGCATCCATGTGAAGGGCAATTGTGGCATCAAGGTCAGGGGGATGAGTAAAGAAGATGTGGAGGTCCAGCTTACCTTTGTATTTGGTGTCCTCAAGGAAGAGGATGAAGCGTGACAAAGGGGTGGAAGTGGGTGCAGATGCAGAGGCTGTGGAGGCGTCCATGTCTAGCCTGGGGTGTAGATAGAGAGTGGAGGAGCTCAAGAGTTGCGAAAGTGAAAAATATGAATGAGTTATGCGGCCCCCCTTTTATAATGGTCCCTTTTTTGAAGACATTTTTTCAAAAAAAAAAGGCACTTTCACCAAAAAATGATCTCTCATCTCAATGTGAAAAATTATATTCAAAGACATGAATTGCCGAAGCAAATCATGTTGATTACATTGAGGATTTTTTTCAAAATTGCAAGAGTTAGAAAGTTATAAGAGCGATAGCATAGTTCCATCCATGCCCCAGTCCTCCTCGACCTTCAATTTGTCTTCCATTATCTTCCCAATCTTTGGACATTCATTACAATAAGGATCCAATGATCAACAAACTATGATGTATTGAAAATGTGGTGGAAGGATTCTCACCTTGTGACATTGTAAACGAAATTGCACTTGTTGAAGGGCCTCAAAACCCATAATAACCAAATGGTATCGCACATTACTGAGAGTCCAATGCTTGTTCACTTGGACTGCCTCCAAAGCATCGTTGGGTATCCTCACTGCAATGTCAAAGCTTGCAATAGCGCCCTCTACACTCTGTAAGGGAGTCCACACTCCAAGCTTGCAAATCCAACGATCATAGTGGAATCTTATGTACAAGGAGGTGTTGGGATTTCAAATAGCACATTCCAATACCTGAAGGTCCAACCTTACAATGGTATCGGTCCCCATTGTGCATGCCCTCCACAAAACCCCAGTCCTCTTCTAAAAGCCTTCCTAATTCCTCATGATCCACATCTTTACATGCAAGCATTGTGGTAGTCTCCACAAATCCAAACTCTTTAAAAATGTGCATAAAACAATGAAAAGGCAAACACCAACTCAAGCCCACAGACCCAGAAGCTTTCAAAGAGTATTTCAAAGAGTTTTGGACATCTATTATCATCTTTTGCTTGAAAGATGGTAGTGACCACAAATCTGGCACCAGCCACTCCATACTTAATAAGGAAGTTACTTTGATGGGTTCAAGCGTTCCAAACTCTTGTGTAGAAGTAGGCACAATATAGGAGTGAGAATAGAAGAAAATCCTTCTTTGAAGCAGTTTGGTTGGGCAAAGATGTGTGAACATTGTTGCTCCAATATCCGCATGTATAGCATTGAATGTGTCAGAGAGACTATGTAGTGGTGGCTGCTCCTCCACCAACGTGGATGGAAATATGACTATAAATGCATGGAAAATCTTAAGTATGAATCCATAATAGCATTACATTGTGATTTCACACCTAGCTTTGTATTCTCAAAACATGTACTTACAATGTGTTGGAAATCAAGGTGGTTGTTGCAATTGCATGCTTGACATTGAGAGAACATGTTGCACAATGGCTACGGTCCCCTTGTCTTTGCAGTTCTTGAAGCCAATTAGCTTTCCTTTCCAATGATGATCCAAGTTTGCACAATTTCGCACATGATGAGGGTCAAAAGAAAATGGTTGCATGTATACCCAAGCACCTTTGGTGAACTCTTGTGGCACCCACTCATCATCTATACCTCTTGTGTTGTGGCATGCAAGTGTTGTGACCTCATCCTTTGGCCGCCTTTGCAAAGTAGAGTTGGCCATGGTTGAACAAAGAAAATTAGGAGGAGGAGCAGGACCTTGCTTGTTGCTACAATGTAAGTGGGATAAAGTGATAGGAGAAGGTGGTTAACCCTTTCTTGGTGTGGCAATGGGAGGAGAAGGTGGATAACCCTTGCTTGGTGTGGCAATGGAAGGTGGTAGGGGAGGAGAGAGGAGCTTCCTTGCTGCAGCAATGGAGATGATGTAGAGAGAGAGTGCTGGAGTAGAGGATGAGTGTGATGGTTGCAACCAAGGAGGGGTTGGAAAAGGGGTTCTAGAGAGAGAAAATCACTTTTTGCCTAAGGACTACTTTTGGGGAGACTCTAGATAGTAGAAAACGATTTTTCAAAAGTTTTTTGAAATTTTGAGTTTTACGGTTTTTGCAGTTTTGGGTGCACGTTTTGACTTTTTGAGGTCAAAAAATGCTTTTTTGACCATAAAATAAATTTAGGGGGGTTTTACGAAAATAAGATTTGAGATTTCAAATTCAAAATTTTGGGATTTTTCAAAACCGGATCAAAAAGGAGGGAAGTTGGAGGTTCCATATGGCCCACCCCCCCACCCCACCTTTTCACTAGGTAACAACCCATTAAGAAGTGTAAGACTACTTTGTCCCCCTACATTTTTGAGGGCATAGAGTGTGTCCACCACCCTCTTCTCATTGGCTGGCCTCTAATTAACCTTAATCCCAAAGGGCCCCTAGAGGGTTCATATTTTTCCTATGCCTGCATGACAAAGATCAAATGTGGGACCATCCCCCTCTTTGTCGGTGGTTATTGATTATATGTAAGCTTGAAGGTGCTTGAACAATTTAAGAGCTGAAGAGCCCCAAGCCATCCCTTTGGATTAGGTGGGTCAAGTTAAAATTAATGTAACTGATCTACTACCATTGTATGGTGCTAGCCCGACCCAATAGGATGTTTTTATCCAATGTACTCCTAATCAAACAGATGAGCTCATATTTTAATACATAGGCATTTGTGAGCCAAGATAAATTTGAAGGCCTATTGAACATAGATGAATCTAGGAGGCATCTGATTGTAGAACATTAGGGTAGCTTCTCAGTTAGCAATTCTTTGTTGAGAGAAAAAAACCAATAGATCCTCTTATACCAATAAAACAGAAAACCATGTAAGCATGTATTGTGTGTGTGTGTGTGTGTGTGTGTGTGTGTGTGTGTGTGTGTGTGTGTGTGGCCCTCCCCCATCCCTGAGGAGAGGTCCACAAGGTGGAGGATAGTCCACCAAGCACCTCAAGCACCTTAGTTAGCAAGCACGACAAGCACCTCAAGCTTGGGCCGGGTTCCCACCTCAAGCACAGCCCTAGCTAGCCTAAGGTCAAAAGTACTTTTAACCCAAACCATTGGAGTTCTTTAATGAAGCTAACCCTAAGGTCTTTAAGCTCCATTAGCTAGCCTTGCTCTTTGACAGATCATCTCTCATTTGGACCCCTTTAACCTTGGCCCCGTGTGGAGATAGATCCATAAGCACATGTCTATATTCTAACCCTTGTTCCCGTTTATTCTCCCACATTAAATGATCATTTTAATATGAAAAAATCATTTGGGTTGGTTAGATATTAGATTTTATGACATTATCTCTCTCTTGAAATCATAGTCGTCCTCGACTATGAGGTAGAAGAGATAAAGCCTTAGTCATTAGTCAATGTTTCTTAGCAGGTGGAGGATCCGTTTTTACCCTATGACATCATTCCAAGATGAATGGCTAATCCATTTGGTGCTTGGGAGACGTAGTTGTCGCAAGCATGTCTGCTCTTTAGTCCATTTCATTCTCCCAAAGTAGAGTGGTGACAAATTCTACTTGGTGTTTGAGAGACGTCATCATCACAAACATGATTGAAAGCATGCATACTATTTAAATTTATGCACAATAAAAAGAGAATTAGTCTTATAAGACAAAAACATTTATCATTTAGAAGAAAATGTACATTTCCTTTCTCTAATGTAGATTCCGACAGAGTTGTCACATCATAGGTGAATCAAAAAAAGAATCTTCTAAAATATGAGGAATCTCATGGCGTGCTATATATCAGTAGATAGAGCTCGAAGAGGACATTCTAACTGTCAAACCTCAGCTAACTTTGTAATTTTTTTTCAAAAATTTATCCATGCGCCCATTTTGGTACAGAGAGGTAAAGTCAAACTCCTTAAAGGGCCCCTTTGTGAGTCCAAATTTTGCCTAATGTCAACGCTTATGGCGTGTACAAAGTAGTGTACTTCTGCATGGAAATATGTAAAAAAATATGTAGATACATGCATTTGGTAGATTTTCAAAGCTATTTCAAGGTTCAAAAATGATGCGACGTGTACACATTGTAAATAGTCATGCTTGTGTGTTGGCAGTCGAGGACACGTACATGCCTGGACAGGGTATCAAAGCCTTGGATGTGGTCTTGAGTGGCTTCTTTTGACTCTAGGGAATGTGTTTGAGATTTTTAGAATGTATATAATGCAAGATAAATGTGTGGGCACTCTCATCCTGCCTGGGAAGTTTGGCACATGCGGTAACTGTCTATTTGCGGCACTTAATATGTAGCGATGCGCAAACCGCCCTAGAAGTGGTCAAAAGTAAAATTTGGATATGTGGAAATGAAAACTCAGTATCAAGGACCAAAACTACAAATTTGGTGGATTTTGGAGTCCATTTGGTATTTTTCCTCTGAAAAATGCCCGTCCAAGGTCAAAATTGGGGCCAGAAAAGTCAAAAAATGGTCAAAATGGTGTGAAAAGGGGGAAAATTGACACACCACTCACGGTTCTATGAGTGTTTAGGTTGAGGGAAAACTTTTGAAGTGAAATATCATCAATTTCACCTCTCTATGTGTGGGAGAAAGCAGAGCTCCTACAGGTGGTCTAGTGTAGTCTCGTCGCATTCGCGTCCTGTTTTCGAGTGTGTGGAGGAGTGAATGAGAGCTTTTTCCCTTCACTTTTTCTTTTGTGAGAGTCTATGGAATTTTTGAGGTTTCCATGGATGTGTGTGCCCCAGGAATTGAGGGAAGAAGGTGCGGCTTTTTGCAAGACTATGTGACCCTGTATCGATGCTATTAGGGTTGAGGCTACTCCAAAGCGTCCAATAGAGTGGATTTTGGTGAATTTTTGGCATTAGTTTGAGAGAGGCCTTTTGTGGCTGGAGTTTTTGAGTTTTTGATGGCTTTTCTTGTATATGTTTGTCACCATCAAGTGTGATTTCAAGCGTTGATCAACTCGACTCACCTTGTAGTGTTTGCGGGTAGGCAAGGGCTTGTAGGTCGAGGTGTTTGGAGTTTGAATAGGGATTGTGGGGAGGATTTTCATTGAGCTCTTGAATGGTGGTGTGTGTGGTGTGTACTTTTAGTAAATTCCTTGTGTTGTTTTAAGGTGTCGGGGTGTGTGAGTGTGCGCACGGTGTCTTTTGCTTCATCATCCTTTGGCGATCCCGCTAGGGAGCGAAAATTGCTAGTTGTGCACCCAAATTTTGGATTTTGAGCAGTGACATATCCTTATTTTTTATGTTGAAGGGAGTTTCATGATGGTGGTGCCATTCCAGCCATCAGTTTTCACAGGTTGCGAGGATGTAGACAATTGGCTTGCGTCCTATGAGTTTGATTTGGCATGTTTATGTTGTATAATTCCAAGTGAGGTGCAAAAGCTTGCAGGTATCAATCTAGTGATCAGAGGTAATGCAAGAGAATGGTTTGAGGGCTTGTCACAGGATGACAAAATGAGTTTTGACAGGTTTAAGAGATGCTTCTTGAAGCAGTTCAAGAAGGTGATTCCTCACCAAGATGCATGGAAGCAGGTCACTAGTTCGTTTATGCAAGAGCATGAGTCTGTTGTTGCAGAATTTTGGTCTAGATTTGATGATGCTTGGAGAGTTTGGAAAGATGTTCTATTTCATGAGGAAGCCATGTCCAAAGAGGAATTTTATCCCACTTTTACAAATAGCCAAAGAATACAGGTATTCATGAGTCTATTGCGATTGGTTCTTAAGATGAAACTGCATTGAAAATAGTGTTTTGAAAAGAGAGATAATTGTGTGTTGCTACAGGCATGAAGTGCCCTTTGTCAATACTTGGTATGGATAGTGTGGATGACCTTTATGTGCATAAAGTCACAATTGTAGATGCTCATGTTGGCAAGGGTAACAATTTGGAGACAGGTGTAAATGCCCATATGCTCAAACTCAATGCAAATGAAGTAGTGTAAACAAGTTGTGGAAACCATACACAGGCCTATGGTGCATGATGTTAAGGACATAATAAATAAATGTGAAAGTTTGCTTGCTAGCATGGAAAGTGGATATGAAGAGAGTGAAATTGATGAGGATGAGAGAGCCTATGATGGTGACACATCTGATGCTAACAAGAGTGGTGCGGTGATGTATGCAATGATGACATAGAGTTGCTAGATCCATTGAACAATATGGTAGCCTTGCACAAAGAGCAACGTATGTTTTGGGAAGGAGCTTTGCAGCAACATGACATGGATGTTTGTAATAAAGATGAAATGATAGGCTATGGTCATGGAGTTTCCACATTAAGTGAGAATGACATAGGAGAGAGTGATGCTATGTTGGATTATTTGACCTTGGCTACATGTGCTTTACTAGAGCTAGGGGTTGGGCAACCCTCTAGTGGTTGTGATGCTAGGGTATTGGGTCATAAAGGTGATGGGAATGAAATCTACGTATGCAAGGACTAGATGCTAGTGCCATCTCCATGGGATGTCCATGACAATATGCGACCTGCGATTGTCAAGTATAAATGTCTTGAGGATGGGGTAGATAAGGAGGTTAAATGATCTTTTTCTTGCATGATGATTTGGTGGATGCATTTCACATGCTTCAATGTATTTTTGGGCCATATCCCCTTATCTGTGAAGATCGTGATTGGTAGTTGGTGAGTCCTAGGGCAGTTTGGCATGATGAAGACTTGGTTTATGATGTTTTGTATGGCTTTGTATGCATGTTTCCAGCTTTTCAAGTGGAATATGTCTTATGTGAAAGAAGAAGATACTGGTGATAGTGTTTTTAAAGAGTGTTTTCAATTTGTGAATGGAGTTGTTAATGCTTGGAGTGATGGTCTCTTGGGCATAGGAAATAAAGAGCATTGATGCATCAAGGAGATGATGTGAGATTTATGAATATTGATGGGATGAGCTCAAATCATGGGATGCATTCTGAGGTATCTATGGTTTTGAGTGATTGTGATAGCCTATGGTGTGAGATAGCATGTGCCAACCTTGGGATCCAGATGGGTGGTGGCATGCTGCCAAGAAAATAAATGCTTTTGCTTTTGGTGTGAGTGGCATGCTTGGCTACATGGGTGGTGTTATGCAAGTGGATGAGTTTTCCTATGATCCAGGAGGAAATTTGGGGCCACTTCTGCAGGTTTATGATGTTGTTTGATGCAAATGTTGAGCATAAATGCTCAACTTGGGGTTGGGCAATGATGATAAACCGCTTTTGGCATGTACAAAGTAGCGTGTTTTTGCATGGAAATATGTAAAAAAAGATGTAAATACATGAATTTGGGAGCTTTGCAAAGTGGTTTCAAGTTTCAAAAATGATGGGACGTGTACACATTGTAAATAGTCATGCTTCTGTGCCTGCAATCAAGCACACATACATGCCTGGACAAGGTATCGAGGCCTTGGATGTGTGTCTCGATTGGCTTCTTTTGGCTCTATGGAATGTGTTTGAGTTTTTTAGAATGTAAATAATGCAAGCGAAAGGTGTGGGCACTCTCATCCTGCCCGGGAAGTTTGGCACATGCGATAACTGTCTATTTGCAGCACTTGATATGTAGCGGTGCACGAACCACCCTAGAAGTGGTCAAAAGTGGAATTTGGATGTATCAATGAAGTTTGGGTATCAAGGACTAGGACCACTTGGTGGATTTTGGAGTTCGCTTGGTATTTTTCCCGTGAAAAATGCCCGTCCGAGGTCAAAATTGGGCCTAGAAAAGTCAAAAGTTGGTCAAAAATGGTGTGAAAAGGGGCAAAATTGACACATCACTCATGGTTCCATGAGTATTTAGGCTGAGGTAGAACTTTTGAAGTGAAATATTATCAGTTTCATCTCTTTGTGTTATGTGGGAGAAAGCAGGGTTCCTACAAGTGGTCTGTTGCATTCGCGTCGTGTTTTCAAGCGTGTGGAGGAGTGAATGAGAGCTTTTTCCTTTCAATTTTGTACTTGGGAGAGTCTATGGAAGTACTGAGGTTTCCATGGATGTGTGTGCAAGGAATTGATGGAAGAAGGGGCGGCTTTCTACAAGACTATGTGACCCTGTATTCGGTGCTATTGGGGTTGAGGCGTCCAACAGAGTGAAGTTTGGTGAAGCTTTTGCAATGTGTTCAGAGAAGATTTTTGTTTCTAGATTTTTTTATTTTTTGATGGTTTTTCTTGTATATTTTGGTCACCATCAAGTGTGATTTCAAGTGCTGATCAACTCGACTCACATTGTAGTGTCTGCGAGCAGGCAAGGGCTTGTAGGTCGAGGTGTTTGGAGTTTGAATAGGGATTATGGGGAGGATTTTCATTGATCTCTTAAGTGGTGGTGTGTGTGGTGGAATTTAAGTAAATTCATTGTATTGTTTTAAGGTGCCGGTGTGTGTGAGTGTGCGCACGGTGTCTTTTGCTCCATCAACATATTATTCATTTACAATTTTCTCTATGCTCTTTTTCACAAGCTTATCTTTCTTTCTTCTTGCGTTCACACATTTAGCATGCCGAGGGGTAATCGTGGACAATGCTATGAACGTGGTTAAGCCACTCAATGCGATAATGGCTCTCAACGTGGTCCACTAGTGCCCCATGTCCACCCCATCAAGAATGTGCATGCTAATTAAATTTTGAACACTATGTATGCAATGAGTAATTTATGCAAAACACAAAGTGCACACAACAACACATAGGCTTTCCATGCAACCAATGAAGACACCAGATCCCTATTCAATTACATGTATGAGTTTGATTATAATGCACACCCGACCAAAGAGGATGTTGAGCAAGTTGTCGTTACTGCCCACAATGAAATATGCACTACAGGGATCTTGGATATCACACTCTATAGGAGTGTTCAGTCTTTGAGAGGCATATGGAGGTTTGGGTAGAAGTGTGGATGGCATACATTGCTTCATAGGTACAAGAAAATGGAAGCAACAATGGAGACAATGAGGATGATGACAATGACAATGACAACGATGAAGGCAACTAGATTTGCCCACTGTAAGCTAGTGGTAGAACAATAAGCATGTAAACCTTGTAGCCATTTGGCAATATTGTATTGTTTTGTTTCACTTCATTTCTATCTTTTTGTAGTTTTTGCTTCAATTAAGATTTTTACTTTCAAGCCTTTCAATTTCAGTATATGGACGTGTGTTTACTAAGTCATGGCATAGCCGGCTAGGCCATATGAGCCAAAACAAAATGAATACTCTAGCACATTTTGGGTACTTATTTGTGTTGAGCTTCAATAATTTTTTTGAATGTAAGTATTGCATTTATAGCAGACAAACTAGATTTGTACTTTTGTTATTGGGTAGAAAGCATCTTGACCCACTTGAACTTGTACATAGTGATGTATTCGGTCCTATGTTGACCAAGTCTTGGGAGGGGGGCTATTTTGTGATATTCATAGATAGGAAGGTGTGGGCATATTCTTTGAGACATAATAACAAGGTCTTCTTTGTATTTTACAAAGACACAAACATGTATCTTTCTTAATTATGGAGCAGATGGAGATATGGGTTATCATCTCTAGCATCCAAAATCTCATAAGATCATTAGAAATTTGGATGTCATGTTCAGATGCATAAGAATCCTATCAATAGATAGAGTACATGAGAGTCACATTTGAGGGTATTGCCTCAGGTTTGGTCAAAATTTAGAATTCTAGTGAGGATTCTTTCACTAGAGAATCTCCAAATTGAGCAAAGAGAAATAGTCAAGGATTCAGATGCTTTACCAAGCCTCAAATCCACATGAGTGCTTTCAGTCAGGTCTAGATTATCTTATGCTAGCTGATTGTGGGAACCTTCTTCAAGAAGCCATGCAAATGAATGATAAGGACTATTGGGAGAAAGCAATGCAATCATTTGATTTTTAGTAATGAGAGTTGGGAATTGGTTAGATTGCCTACTGGCAAGATATGTAAAGAAAGAGGATGCAAGAGAGCTACACAAGACAAGCACACACCACACAGAGATGGAAAGCTTCTTCTTCTTCTCACAGAAAAGAGAGTACAAAATGACTAAGTGCTAAAACTGAAAAATAGCACATATGTACATGCGGTCACTAAGTGTGAACTCGCTAGAAGCGTACTAGGCTGGCACTATAAGTGTAGTCCAGCTGTAGAATCACTGGCAAAGATCCTCCGTGTCGGTCACCTAACGCACCAGTGAGTAAATGTCGTAAGCGGCCAAAACCCGTAGTGGATGCCATCTCAAGATGTAGAGCTCAACATCTCAACACTCCCCCTCGAGCTCTGCATGTCGCAAAGTCCAAGCATAGTCTGGAAACGTCAAAGCTTCTCAGCTCTGAGGGCCTTGGTAAAGATATCCGCTATGTGCTCCTCTGTGCTGACGTAGACCAAGTCGATGTCGCCCGCCAACACTCGCTCTCGAACGTAGTGGTAATGGACCTCTATGTGCTTGGTCCTGGCATGGAACACTGGGTTCCTAGCCAACTGCATGATACTGAGGTTGTCACAATGGATGACAATTTTCTGGTCCACCTGCACTCCCAAGTCCTCAAGTAATGTGCGTAGCCAAGCTACCTCGCACGCCGCAACTGCTGCACCTCTGTACTCGGCCTCTATGCTCGATAAAGCAACCGTAGGCTGCTTTTTGCTGCTCCAAGTAACAGCAGCACTCCCAAAAGAGAACATGAAGCCACTCGTAGATCTCCTATCAACAATGCTACCTGCCCAATCAGCATATGTATACCCATGCAATTCTAATGGCGCATCTGCTGCATAGAACAATGCGTAGTCAAGAGTCCCTTGTACATACCAAAGTGTGCGTCGTACTCCATCCAAATGTGGCTTCCTCGGAAGCTGCATGAACTGACTCTCCAAGCCTACTTTGTAGCTCAAGTTTGGCCTCGTGATAGTCAAGTAGATTAGACTACCCACAATCTTCCTGTACATCTTGACATCCTCAACAACATCACCCTTCTCTGCACTCAGCTTTGCATTCACATCCAAGGGAATAGAAATTGGCTTACAATCAGCCATACCATACTTTGAAAACATGTCCAAAGCATACTGTCTCTGTGACAGCCATACACCCTCTGGAGTCCTGATCACCTCAATGCCAAGAAAGTAGCGCAACTCGCCCAAATCTTTCATTTCAAACTCCTGTTTGAGAAGACCCTTCACATGGTCAATCTCCATAGCATTGTCACCCACAATAATAAGGTCATCTACATATATGGTAATGACCACAATCCCCACATCACTCTCACGTACATAGAGTGAATGATCAGCATGAGCTCTCCTAAAACCAATACTGACAAGATACTTGGCAATCCTATCATACCATGCTCTAGAGCCCTGCTTCAAACCATACAAGGCTTTGAGAAGTTTGCATACATGATCTGGGTAACCTGGATCGACATAACCAAGTGGCTGATCCATATACACTTCCTCTTTCAACTCACCATTCAAGAAGGCATTCTTTACATCCATTTGATGCATAATCCATCCTCTAGATGCAGCCACTGCTATGACAGCTCTCACAGTCGTCATCTTTGCCACTGGAGCAAAGGTCTCCTCATAGTCTATGCCATACGTTTGTGCATAACCCTTTGCGACCAACCTTTCCTTGTGACGCTCAATGTTAACATCAGTCTTATGCTTGGTTTTATACACCCATTTACAGCCAATAGATTTCTTGCCACTTGGAAATGGCACCAACTCCCATGTGTCGTTTTCTTCCAATGCAGCCATCTCTTCATTCATTGCATCATCCCTATGCACATTTCCAACTGCATCCTCAAAACATGTGGGCTCCACATCCTGTATCACCTTAGCCATGTAGGCTTGGTGATGCGCTAGATATCCATCATAAGTCAATTTCTGAACTGGATTTCTGACTCTATTAGATCTGCGCGGTCCTGGGTCACTCCTTTGCCCTCTAGCATCTTCTTGTACTTTCCTTACACCAGGTGTCCTGACATCCGGAATTCCAAATTCCTCATCAAGACTTTGTTCAGAACCATCTGAATCCATGTCTACATGTGAAAAACCTGATAATGCATCAGCCATAAAGGGAGGTTCATCAACCTTTTCCTTTCCTTTCCGTGATACATTCCCTGTACTTGCTAGTGGAGTAACCTGCGTACGTAGTCTACCATTCCATGGCTTCTCAACAGAGCCACGAGAAGAGGACTCTTGTGGTCCACTCAAAACCTGTGACTGTGGCCTCACATTTTGTACAACCACATCATCTTTTACATCAGCCCCAATAGTGCCATGTGCATTACTATACCTGCTGCTCATCTCATCAAAGACTACATCTCTGCTCACTCGTAATTCTCGTGTAGTAGGATTGTAGCACCTGTACCCCTTTTGTTCAAGGGAATATCCCACAAGAATACATTTCTCTGCTTTAGGATCCAATTTCCTACGCAACTCATCTGGTACATGCACGTAAGCTATGCAGCCAAACACTTTCAAGTGTGCCAAATCAGGCTTTGTACCTGTAAACTTTTCCTCAGGTGTTACATCATGCACTGCAGCTGTAGGTGTCCTGTTCATAATGTACACAGTTGTATTTACAGCTTCAGCCCAGAAATGATGAGGCATGTTCTTCTCATTCATCAATGCACGTCCAACCTCTGCAATGTGCCTGTTTTTCCTTTCTGCGACCCCATTCTGCTGTGGAGTATATCTGCATGTAAACTGCCTGCATCATTGGAGAAGTACTCTCCCCCTCCATCTGACCTCAATGTCTTGATTTGCATATCTGTCTCCTTCTCAATCATGACTTTGAAGTCTTGAAAGTGACCAAACACTTCACTTTTGTTACGCATGAAGTAGAACCATACTTTCCTTGTATGGTCATCAATGAAAGAGACATAATACCTGCAACCATGTATACTTGCAGTATTGGTTGGACCCCAAACATATGTGTGCACCACCTCAAGTGGCTTTTTACATACATTGCGCTCATGTGGAAATGAGCCCTTTGACTGTTTTCCAAACTGGCATGCTACACACACTGTATGCAAAGCATCAACCTTGAATTTGGGCAAACCTTTTACAATCTGTTTTGATTGCATGATGCGCAATCTCTGCTCATTGACATGGCCAATGCGTTTGTGCCAAATGTCAACATCAGCCACAACACCTGTGCCGTGTGCAAATAATGCATCTTTTACCTCAGGCATGTCTACATTCAGCGTAAACATTCTGCCCACACATTTGCCCTCTGTGATCAGCTTACAGCCATTCTGGAAATCTTCTACATAACAGCCATTGGGATTGAAGCGAACCTGCAAACCCTACTCAACCATTTGTCCAACAAAAACAAGATTCTTTGTAATGTTTGGGACATGAAGTACATCTGCTAAGTACTTTGATTTCCCACTCTTCGTATTTAGAGGTATGTCCCCTACATGAGCAATGGGGTGAGCTGTGTCATCTCCTGTCTACACATAGCCTGACACATCTGCTTTGCACATATCTCTAAACCACTCTCCACGAGACGTCATGTGATTAGAGGCACCTGAATCCACATACCAAACATCATCTTATGTGGAATTCTCTGCAGTCATTGTATTCATTACATGCTGCATAACAAACATGCGCTCATTTTTGATGTCATCTGCATCTCTGCTAGTAGATGCATAGTTGCCCTGTTCTCTCTTTCCACTTGCTTTTCCCTTTGGACAGTCACCTGTGCAAATAATGCATCTTTTACCTCAGGCATGTCTACATTCAGTGTAAACATTCTGCCCACACATTTTCCCTCTGTGATCAGCTTACAGCCATTTTGGAAATCTTCTACATAACAGCCATTGGGATTGAAGCGAACCTGCAAACCCTGCTCAACCATTTGTCCAACAAAAACAAGATTCTTTGTAATGTTTGGGACATGAAGTACATCTGCTAAGTACTTTGATTTCCCACTCTTCGTATTTAGAGGTATGTCCCCTACATGAGCAATGGGGTGAGCTGTGTCATCTCCTGTCTGCACATAGCCTGACACATCTGCTTTGCGCATATCTCTAAACCACTCTCCACGAGACGTCATATGATTAGAGGCACCTGAATCCACATACCAAACATCATCTTGGGTGGAATTCTCTGCAGTCATTGTATTCATTACATGCTGCATAACAAACATGCGCTCGTTTTTGCTGTCATTTGCATCTCTGCTAGTAGATGCATAGTTGCCCTGTTCTCTCTTTCCACTTGCTTTTCCCTTTGGACAGCCACGTGACATGTGACCTCTTTCACCACAAGTTCAACATCTGTGTGCACCACCTCAAGTGGCTTTTTACATACATTGCGCTCGTGTGGAAATGAGCCCTTTGACTGTTTTCCAAACTGGCATGCGGCACACACTGTATGCAAAGCATCAACCTTGAATTTGGGCAAACCTTTTACAATCTGTTTTGATTGCATGCTGCGCAATCTCTGCTCATTGACATGACCAATGCGTTTGTGCCAAAAATCAACATCAGCCACAACACCTGTGCCTTGTGCAAATAATGCATCTTTTACCTCAGGCATGTCTACATTCAGCGTAAACATTCTGCCCACACATTTGCCCTCTGTGATCAGCTTACAGCCATTCTGGAAATCTTCTACATAACAGCCATTGGGATTGAAGCGAACCTGCAAACCCTGCTCAACCATTTGTCCAACAAAAACAAGATTCTTTGTAATGTTTGGGACATGAAGTACATCTGCTAAGTACTTTGATTTCCCACTCTTCGTATTTAGAGGTATGTCCCCTACATGAGCAATGGGGTGAGCTGTGTCATCTCCTGTCTGCACATAGCCTGACACATCTGCTTTGCACATATCTCTAAACCACTCTCCACGAGACGTCATATGATTAGAGGCACCTGAATCCACATACCAAACATCATCTTGGGTGGAATTCTCTGCAGTCATTGTATTCATTACATGCTGCATAACAAACATGCGCTCGTTTTTGCTGTCATCTGCTGATAGCCATTTTTCGACTCTCCATAATTGCCATAGTAAGTTACTCCACCCTACCAAATTCACCCAAACGCTATGGCTATCCCTACCATTTCACTGTACATAGGCGTGTGTGAGTTAGGGGGCTTTTCCCATATCTTCTTAAAAACCCTCAGCTAGCTAGTCACTGGGCTAGTTGAGCCAAAAAAATAAAAAAAATAAAAAAATAAAAGTATAGTATGGTCTCTTTGTGTGTAAATATTTCATTGTATATATGGCCTAAATATAGGGATTTTTTATTATTATTTTGGTATTTTATTTAAATATTTCCACTTAGGTGTGTGTTTTATTAAATCTATGTACACCTTCTTTCATCCTCTTACACCATAATTATATTTTTTACCAATATGTACATACTCTAACCTCATATTTTTCCTTTATACAAATCACTCCCACATTTTCACCCTCACCCTCGTGAAAACAAAAAATTGATTTCTACTCATTGGTTACGTTTATTATATTATTTACTTGCATACCTTTTTCTCTTTCACCCAAAATAATTCAAGGAGGGACCATATCATATGATTCCAATATCTTTCCATATCCATAACTCCTCCATATTTTTATTATTATTTTTACTCATTATTTTAACACCATGTCCTCATTGAGCTAAAGTCCATGAATAGTCCATACACTAGTCCCACCATGTATATATTTCTTTATTCACCAATAATCCTCCTCCATGCATGGGTCAAGGGCAACTTGGATGCTTTGTATTATAATATGACAAAGGAGGGGCTCACTCTTGGATGCATTGTACAAATTCAACAAAGGAGGGGGCCACTAAAAGACTTTTGCAGGCATAAAAACAGGCTTTTTGGTGAGAATTTTGGCACCTATCTCCACTCCGAATTTGGAGCGGTGGTCAAAAGAGAAAATGTATCCCACGCTCTGAATAATCACCTCAAATGTTTTCATGATTTTTGGAGCTACCAGCGGTGAGCTATGATTTTTTGAGTGGACCCCAGTCTGCCCACTTTTCTCACAAGTAGCCCTTAGTCTTCTCTCACCCTTCCACACACGTACTCACTCTTACACATCCCTCCCTCTCCTTCCCTCACTCAAACCTGCAATTTCCATGGCTTCTCCCACCCTCTTCACCATTACCCTTCTCTCTCATCCCTATAGTTCTTTTATGAACCTCTACATACATACACCCTCTCCATGTCTCTCTCTATTGCTTCTATGTTACAATTTCATTCAACCGTGGCGGTGGCGTAAAGAAGCGAAGAAGAAGAAGAAGACCAGCGGTCATTTTTTCCACAATCTACACAAGGGTGAGTTCAAGCTTCTTCAAAGCTTCACCATCTCAATGATTCTCTTTTAATTCACCCCTCTTCCTTCATCAAATCAACTCATCCTACCCATTGTAAATGTATCACTAACAATTCTAGTGATTATTACCACTAACAAATGCACCCACACTATCAACATATGGAGTAGGCAACCGCACAAGTAAACCAAATTCACTCACTCCCATGGAAGTTTCTCTCCTTTCACCACATCAATAATTCTCTTACTTGAGCCCACATCCATGTGACTCAAGAGAAAAGAGAGAACCCATTCTCATTTGAAATTCATAAAAATTCATAATCCTTGATCTTTCCTAATAAAATTGATTAGGCTTAATCCTAATCAAGGCTTCTAAAACCTACAAATAGAACCCATTCCTCCTTGTAAAATACATCACTATACCATTGAACACTAGATTGAGCGTACCACACGCCATTTCTATCTTGGTTGTAAAGAGAGAGTAAGCTTTCTATACACCACCACCTTGGTGCATAGAAAAGCTTGAGCTAGTTTGAGTGAGTGCGAGTAGAAGATATTCTTCCTACCATTGTTGTATCTACCCCAACATCAATGAATTGGTAGTTTTGGGTGCAATTCATGTCCAAAGGCTCACGCTTCTCCTCCAATTTGGCTTGGCAAACTCATTCAGCTTCATAAGGTGACTTGTTTCATTGAAGGTTGTTGTTTTGTTGCTTGTGATTCATTGGCTATTGTTTGGCTACCATTGTAAGAGGGTGGATGGTGAGAGGGCTCCCATAACCCTAATACAATGTGCTAGTGATGCTATAACCAAATCTTGTCGCTTGATTCCTCAAGCTCTAAGTTCCTTTTTGTGCAAAATATAAAGTTGAAGCTAAGTTGTACACCATCTCTCTCTCTCTCTCTCTCTCTCTCTCGTGTTTTAGTGTGTGAGAGTGTTCCATTGGTGTTAGGGTTAGTGTAAATTCCTTGCTTATTTGTGGGTTGCTCTAACGATTCTCCTCTTTTGCGTCCTAGTTCGCTCTTAAACTAGGTGGTGCCCCTTGTGTAGTTGGGATTTGGCTGTGGGTTTGTTGTTTTGGTTTGTGTTGTGTTGTGCCCCAGCCCCATTGAGCAGCATGGGAGCCTTGAAGGGTGTCTAGAGGTTGCTCTTCTTGTTGCCCGCCCCAGACCGCCTCACTGCATCTCTGCTAGTAGATGCATAGTTGCCCTGTTCTCTCTTTCCACTTGCTTTTCCCTTTGGACAGTCACGTGACATGTGACCTCTTTCACCACAAGTCCAACATTCTTTGCTATTTGCAGTATGTTGCTGCCTGCTTGATCCTGCACCACGACCTCTTTGACTCCCCCTGCCTTGAGACTGGTTTCCCCTGCCACCTGTATTGTTTTGATTTGATTGACCTTCTTGAAATTGGCCCCTGCAACCCCTTAGGCCTCGACCACGACCTCTACCTCTACCTCTGTTGGAGTTAGAATAGAAGGCCTGTTCAGAATTATTTCTGCCATGAGAAGAAGATGTTTCAAGGTTCTTCTCCTCAAGAATAAGCATAGAAATCAAATCTTGGAACACGGGGATGTCGTCTCTTGTATTCATGGAAGACCTGAAATGTACATACTCATCTCCTATACCATCCAAGCATGCACGGACAATGTCATCGTCTTCCACTGAGACTTTAATAGATCCAAGAGCCTCAATGATACTCTTGATCTTCAAAGCATAATCATTGATGGAGAGGTTGTTCCTCTTAACCTGATTTAGCTCCGACTTTAGTTGAAGCTTCCTGGCCTTGGTGTTCACCTCGAACACCCTGCCTAAGTTTTTCCATGCAATGGCGGGGGTTTCAGCATCCTGTAGATAACCCATCATACCATCTGTGATGCTCATAGAAAGCCAATACATCACTTTTCTCTAGCCTTGTTGCCAGTCCCTCAAAGCTTTCCTTTGTTCCGCTGTAGCATTTGCCTCGGGAATCTCTGGTTCCTTTTCATTGTCTCCTTCTACATAGTCCCAATAACCTTTTCCTTTTAGGAAATTTGTTATTCTGAACTTCCATGCAGGGTAGTTATTTTTCTCAAGCTTCTCAGTAACAATCTGACTGAAACCGTCAGACATCTTGAAGCACTAAGACAAAATAGCTGCAATCTGCAAAAACCTGCAAATCTGCTGAACCTGCTATCGTGGTACCTGTAACGCTTTCTACACTCAATGAGTGTCCACAATCAAGCGTACATACAACCACTATACTTGTACAGTAAATCTTTGTGTACTGCACTTTGGAGACCTGTTCAGAAACTTGTACGAAAAACCTTCATCTGGTCGTGGATTGCGAACGAAGAAATTGTGATGCTCTTGCTCTCTTAGCCTCTCTTGCATGCACCAAGCTCTGATACCATGTAAAGAAAGAGGATGCAAGAGAGCTACACAAGACAAGCACACACCACACAGAGATGGAAAGCTTCTTCTTCTTCTCACAGAAAAGAGAGTACAAAATGACTAAGTGCTAAAACTGAAAAATAGCACATATGTACATGCGGTCACTAAGTGTGAACTCGCTAGAAGCGTACTAGGCTGGAACTATAAGTGTAGTCCAGCTGTAGAATCACTGGCAGAGATCCTCCGTGTCGGTCACCTAACGCGCCAGTGAGTAAATGTCGTAAGCGGCCAAAACCCGTAGTGGATGCCATCTCAAGATGTAGAGCTCAACATCTCAACAAGATAGTGTTACCTTGCAAATGGGTTTACAAGAAAAAGTGTGCATTAGGAGATCCAAAGCCTAAGTACAACTAGAATCGTAGGTTCCAAGCAATGGAACCAAAAATTCAATACTTTCACACACTATCATGGATATAAACAGAGTCACGAGAATCACTATTTCTTTATGAAGAACCTTAGTGATGGATCACTTATTCTTTTTGTGTTATATGTTGATGATATGTTAATCACTAGGAAGAACACTCATGATTTTGCAAATGTGAAGCAAATGTTGAGTTAAACTTTTTCCATGAAGGATTTAGGAGAACCTAGTCACTTTCTTCACATGCATATCAAGTGTGATAGGCCAAGGGGCATTCTTTAGCTTTCTCAATAGTCGTATATTCACAGTGTCTTGCAATGTTTCACTATGTAGGGGGAAGGCATCGAGTACCCCCATGCAAACTTAACAATGATTCTCCTATATTTGATGTTTGCAAGGTTGCAATGGCTAGGATCATGTATTTCTTAGTAATGGACAGTCTCATGTATGCTATGGTGACTACGAGGCCAAAATTTTCATTTGCAATGGGAGTGGAGAGCCATTACATGGCTAACCCTAACAAGAAACATCGGGATGCAGTAAAACATATCCTCAGGTACTTGAAAGGTACAACAAAGAAGTTCTTACACTTTGGAAACAATGATATGTTTGTGGTTGGATATGTAGGTGTAGATTATGCAAGGAATTTAGACAATGGGAAGTCTATAACTCTCTATATTTTCATAAATTTTTTGGAAATGATATTTCTTGGAGATCATGTCTTTAGAGTTGTGTATCCTCTTTCATTACAAAGGCTAAGTATGTTGGAGTGCTAGAGGCCAGTGAGGAAGCATTGTGGTTGACACGTTTAGTGGGAGAATTAGACAAGGGTCAGCAGATTCCGTGTTTTATTATGATAGTCAAAGCTCCATTGTTTATCCAATGTTTCATTCCAAAAGAAAACACATAGAGGTGAGGTATCACGTCATACGAGATTTGTTGGAAAATGATAATCTTGCAGACACTCTTATGAAGAGCTTAGTTGTGGAGCGGTTTGTACATCACAATGAGCTAATGGATGTGGGGCAAATCCAATGGCATGGTTGAAAATTGTACTTGTTTTTTACATAGTTTTGTTTTACTCCACTTAGGTCACATAAGCCATTGAGTGGGAGGTTGTTGGGGTAATGACCAATATGGCCGGCTAGACACACCCATACTAACTCACAACTAACATTATTCTTATATTGCATATGAATAAGGATTCATTGAGCATCATCTCACTACAGACTCCATCATACACCGTGTACTGCTCTTCCTCACTATGTGCACACATCCGCTTGCAAACTCCAAAAAAAAAGCTTTACAAAAACATAAATTAAAAAAAAACATTATTCTCTTAATTGATCTAATTGTCCCACCTTAACAAAAAGGAATACTATTGGCCCACTTTAGAACAAGGTATAATGCTCAACGAGACCCTCCACAAGAGGTTTATGCCTTTACTAACAACAAAACCATAGGTATTCCATGTATTAAAATTAGCAATGAGACACTCCACAAGATGACTAACAAAACAAAAGGTATTCCATGTATCCATGAGGCCCTCCACTGGAAGTTTGTGGATTTGTTAATTCAAAATCATGTATTCCATAAATCAAAATGAGATGATCCTTTCATATTTAATAAAGTTGTAAGCAATGACAAAAACACATGTCTTTTGGTATATTCAACCTAATTGTGGATTTTTCCTCCATGCCTCAAGATTGAGTGATAATCACACATTCCCCCACATTATAGCCATGCATCATGCCACCATCAAGCATTACTATGTGACCATTTTGCTTTTTGAAAATTTGATATCTAGTGATTTATACATTACAAAAATGCATCAAAATTTGTAGACATAGAATACAAGTGTTAATTCTTGGTGTGTTACATATAACAAAAATCACTAAACACGATTAAAGTTCTTAGTTCTAAGTATTAATTAAGTGCAATTGCACCTACATGTTTCTATCAAATTTTTTTGGTGAGCATCATGCTCTGCCTTGTTGTATTTGAAGCCGTCAAGAGATCCATGATGAGAAGACCCATCTTCTATAAGTTCCAAAAGGTTAATGTTCCTTTGGCAAATCCAGACAACATACCATCCATGTGTGGGGTAAGTGTGTGTTGTTTATGCTTGTAGTAATTCTTGCCAAGCGGATATATATACTTGAATACCCTCAACATCCTTGTGTTTCATCAACATCATGTATACTAGTATGTGACCCGCATGTTGTTGCGGCCAAAGAAACATTGCCTCTATTCTCCTAACGATAACTTCTCTTCCAAGTGGAACGCTATCGATACTCTCTTCCTACATGTTTAGTTTGTTACATGTCTTAAAGTGATGTATCAAACAATCTATTGACATATTCTTACAAACATGAACATATGTAAGATGCCGCAAAGTATTCTTTGATACCAAGCTTGGGAGCTTCTCATGGACCATACTTTTGATGAGATCGTTCATGAGGTGCTAGCCCTTTCTCAACAAACTTATGAGTGCTCTACTTCTATTGGGGTGGGGAGAGAGAGAGAGAGAGAGAGAGAGAGAGAGAGTTTTAGAGAGTCCTCCTCCTTTTGGTCTATCTTGGTCTATCAATGCTACCAAGGTTGATTATGCAGATCAGTTATGCTAGCATGGTGCGAAGAGATGAAAGCTAGGAGAAGTCAATGTAATTATAAAAGTTTCTTTGAAAATGGAGTGGGTTTTTGAATTGGTTTCAAAAATGGGAACACAATTGGATTCAATGTATCTGCTCCACTCTCTTACTTTCTTCTATCCTTACGTCTTTCTTGTGAGCAAGACATGGTAGTAGTGCACATCATAACCTCCTATATAGTGGGAAGGACATCTTTCCCTTGGTTTACCTAGGGTTGGCAAAAATGCTACCAAGTCCAAAAGTACAAATTGGGTAAGTCAACAAGTTTTGAAAGATGAAGGCCCATAATTGTTCCATTGTGTAATCATAAAACTTTTCATATCTAAGAGTAGAGTTGTGAGAAGATTAGGGCTTACATTCAATGTACCACGAGAGCTTCAAGTTTCAAAGAGATGAGTTGACTTCCTTTTAAAATCAAGAATGTGATTGACCCTTCCATCTACGCTACTCTCTAAATGCTTACTTGCTTGCATCTCTATCTGTGTTTTTTGCACAAGCATGTTAATACTGTACATCATCACGTAATCATAACAATGCATAAGCAACTTACCACGATAAGGTACACTCTATTTGTTCATGTACACTTTCACGCCATTTGTAGCTTAAATGTGATAGAAATGAAAGCAAAATAAGGTTGCTCAAATGGTTATTTTTGTAGGGTTTTGGGCATTATTCTAAACTCAAGGACGTGGTGAAAATTTGAGATTGTGACATAAAATCATGCATGTCATTGATCTCTCTCTCCCCAAATTACAAAAGCATGTTCCTCTTTGAGAGAGTAGAATGTCTTCAACCATGTACATGGTTAGGCTGTTTTAAAAGCACCAGTCCTTAATGTTTAAGAGTCTATTTCCTCAATTAGTAGAATGAGCATGGTTGTTATTGAGCATTTTCCCTTACGCACAATCTATACCATACACAACCATTTCGCTTAGCTCCCACTCCCTTAAATGTGAGAAAATAAGAGCCTACTATGGACATTGAGGTAGTGTAGGAGAGCCTCTTTTGTATACACATTATGCCCATAAAAATTTTAAGAGTATGAGCATTATACTCTACTTAAGTGCTAAGCTTTTGATCACATCAAACCCACTTTTTTTACATTTTAGCCCATCCATGGCATACATTCCTTTCTCTCATAAAAACTTCATGGATTCAATTTGTCAGTTTCCACCATTATATCCATAGTCTTCAAACATGCTACATGTTGTATTTTCTACGGGTGAAAAATGTTAACTATCTTTAAATTATTTGTTATAATGGCAAGAAAATCACAATATTGTGGAAATTTGAAGGGTAAGGGTGTCCCTGGTAAAACGGAGTCTCTATGAGCTAGATAGTAAAATCTCTCTCTCTCTCTCTCTCTCTCTCTCTCTCTCTCTCAAGGGACCTTAAAGATCTAACCAACGAAGAGTTGAACTCAAGACCTGTTATTTAAGAGGGAAATGGCATTTCCAATCTACCACACTTGGGATAGTTTCCTACAACGTTAAAACTCTCTTCTTCTTGTTGTTGTTCTTCTCTCTCTCAAAATAACGTGGATAATAATCCGTTCATTTGCATGCATGTCTTCAAAGTGAGGCAGTCCCCAAGTCGACGCATGGACAAGTGAACTTTCACCTTTTTCTTCAATCTCTTTAAAAAAATATAAACTTGTAGAAATAATATCGATATTGGTCTTGAAAGAAGCCCTTGAAAAAATAAAACCAAATATTTTTTCAAAAATAAATTTATTATTAAATAATCAAATCTCCACTAAAATTATCTTTTTTTATGTGTATTTAAACGGATACATGTATTGTGTGTAGAAATGTCTTTCTACTTTACATTGTAAAAGGCTTTTCATTTCCTACAAACTTACCCTTCTCTTTTACATTTTAAATCTTTCTTACAAAATGTGAAGGTAATTTTGTACCAAATGAAAAGCCTTTTTACATTTTAAATCTTTCTTACAAAATGTGAAGGTAATTTTGTACCAAATGAAAAGCCTTTGCTGCTCGTGATAATTTACATTTCAAATCTTACCCTTCACTTTTGCTTTTAGATTAGATGTTTTGTCGCATTTTCTTTGAAATGAAGATGTTTTGTCATGTTTTCTTTAAAATGACTTGTTAGATTAGATGTTTTGCAAAGTTTTTTTTTGAAGTGAACCAAGGAGTGACACATGGAGGCCTAGGCCTTCTCCTTCCTTGAAAATTTTAAGCTGCAATTTTGTCATGTTTTCTTTGAAATGAAGATGTTTGATTAGATATTTTGCGAAGTTTTTTTTGAAGTGAACGTGGGAGTGACACATGGAGGCCCTCACCTTCCTTGAAAATTTTAACTTGCATTATGTACAGTGTAAATTATGTATAGTATAAAAGAGTGAAATTTTGTCATGTCTTCTTTGAAATGAAGATGTCTTGTCATGTTTTCTTTGAAATGAAGTGTTAGACTATATGTTTTGCAAAGTTTTTTTAAAGTGAACCAGGGAGTGACACATGGAGGCTGTCTCCTTCCTTAAAAATTTTAAGTTGCATTATATATAGTATAAAAGAGTACAGTTTTGTCATGTTTTCTTTGAAATGAAGATGTTTTGTCATGTTTTCTTTGAAATGAATTATTACATTAGATGTTTTGCAAAGTTTTTTTTGAAGTGAACCAGGGAGTGACACATGGAGGCCCTCTCCTTCCTTGAAAATTTAAAGCTGCATTATGTCTAGTATAAAAGAGTGCAATTTTGTCATGTTTTCTTTGAAATGAAGATGTTTTGTCATGTTTTCTTTGAAATGAACTGTTAGATTAGATATTTTGCAAAGTTTTTTTGAAGTGAACCAAGGAGTGACACATGGAGGCCCTCTTCTTCCTTGAAAATTTTCAGCTGCATTATGTATAGTGTAAAAGAGTGCAATTTTGTTACTTTTAGTACACAACAAGAAGCTCTCCTTCAATTAACAACCAATGTATTTGTGTTAATCCCAAATCCCTACCCAAGGATTGAAGTCCAAGTTACCTTTCCAATTACAAGATGCACAAAACGAAAGTCAATTTGCTATCAATTTTTTAAACTTGACTTTTCCTTATTCAAACCAAATTGCATTGTAAGTCACAAAATTATATATTTATTACAAGTATCAATAAAATGCAGCCATTCCAAGTAGGTTCCAAAACACCTAACTATCGCTCGGAGCTCCATAGCTTTGCCATGTAAGGTGTGCATGGCACAAATCCATCTTGCATCATGTTAAGATTAAAAGGTCGGCACCAGGGAGCAAGCATATCAGCAATGGATGAGAGGGATGATTCTCAATGTTCTTCTTCTTGGAACTATATTTAGTGTATGCCTTTGAGAGTGTCTCTCATGCTATGATAGCCTATGAGCGTCCTTTAGGTGACCATGACGATACTTAAGTAAGATCGATGTTGTTATAGATGAATGATCTTAGTGAAAATAAGCAGGCGGCTCCTTTATGTGTGTGTGTGTGTGTGTGTGTGAGATAAAAGATTCCAATTTCCCTACAAGCAAAGGATCTGTCAGGTCCATAAAGCGACGTGCATGAGCAACCCAAAATAACCAATTGTTGAGATGTATAAAATACAAGAGCCGTCCTCTCATTGCCGAGTCCATAAGCCCAAAAAAATACATGGTGTATGTAACTTTTTTCATTTCAAACTATAATGCATAAGTCCACAAGTTTCTTATCTTCCAATTGATGCTTTATACAAAATAGCAACCCAACCACCACAAAACGGACAAATACACGTACTGAGCGACAGCAAAAATGAATTCCTGTGTAACAAAAACGGGGGTTCAATTCGACACAATGTTGGGCCAGTAATGGTTATTTGTGCCACGAGGGCTTGAACCCGAGATCTTACGCTCAGGATTTAGTTAGAGGTCTTGCTATCTGCCCAGCCACTCATGTTTCCAAAGCAAGATGGGCTTTATTTTGAGGGTAGGTGGGTCCTTGTTCAGGACCCCGGCTTTTTATTGGCCCCCTTATCCTAGCTGAAGTCCAAGGATCTATGTGTGGGTAGGTGTGTATGTGTGTGTCAAAACAGACAAGGCCAACACCTTTGTGTGTGTGTGTGTGTGTGTGTGTGTGTGTGTGTGTGTGTGTGTGTGTGAGAGAGAGAGAGAGAGAGAGAGAGAGAGAGAAAATAAATAGAGAAAGGAAAAATGTAAGAGGTGGTGGCACAAAAGGCTCCTTTTATTTTTAGGAGAAGAAGAATTGTCCTTGTACTGAAAGCCCAACATTGTCCTTTTCAATAGCACAACATTGCAGAGTGTTTTGGGTTGTAACTCAAAATACCCAACCATCCCCTGCTTTCACACTCTCTCAATCTCAATCTTTTTTTTTTCTTTTTTTGCAAAACTCACCAAAAGATATATGAATCAGCCTCATGCTTATGCCGAGCGTTGAGGGACAAAAGATTACAGCCAAGCTTAGTTACAAGTACTTACTACGACTACCCCAAACTTTCACACTCTCTCGATCTCAATCTTAATCATCGTCATAGTCTTATAAGCTTACTAGATCCTAAGGCTCAATTGAAAGGAAAAAGAGGACGTGGCGAGCCATGCGGTTGGGGAGGGGAGACGTGTCTGACCCAAGCACATGGCAGGGAGGGACTCCAACGATGTGTCAGGAGGGAGGGACAGTCTGACACGCGGCAAGGCGAGGGTGGGGACAATTGAAAGAGAGACAGAAGCTATTTTTTAACATGGATTTCTCAATATCACAGTAGCGATGGTTAGCGCATGGGTTCTCTCCATGCTCCAGCGGAGCAGCGTTCAAGTTTGAGGATATATGTTGGTGGTTTTGCTTCGAACGTCCCCTACTGGGGGAAGGTAGACAGGAATTTGGGAAGATTCCGCTTATTGGGTAGAGTATAGAGCCAATAAGTGAGTGTATAGTCAATATAGTACTCTATAATATAGCATTAACGTGGTGAAGACTCAAAATAGCACGTCAAAATCTTCATAACTTCTCACTACAAACTCCAAGTAGGCTAATGTGATTTCAAAGTCAATCTCGAATAAGTCAACCATGTTAAGTATGCAGCCTGATTTACCCCTTGTAATTTTTAGATTTAAAAATGCACATTTGTAAGGAGAAGCCATCGTGCATTAGATAAAACACTAATTTAAAAACCAAAAATTCACACCCAACCGTCAGAATATTTTCTTTTTGTCGGAATATTATGATCGGACGGCGGCCACAAAGTGATTGGAAAACGGTCGATCAGTTTGTCAATTGGTCAATGACCGGTAGTCAATGATCGATGGTCGGTGGCCGAATTCAATGGCCTGTGGTCGATTTCTAAGCGGACTTGTCTTCTCAAGGGTGGCCACACATGGGCACGAGGGAGAATTCAACTTGGACTTGTCTATACAAGGGTGGCTACACATGGTTGTCTCTCATGAGAGGGGAGAATCTTTTTGGCCTATAAAATAAGCACTCTTCTACTCACAAAAGGCACTGTGAAGTTGATGAAACAAAGTGCATGTGAGGTAGTGAGAGTGAAGCAAAACGGGAGCTCCATTAAGAGTATAATCCCTTTGTAACCTACTTCTAATTTGAGGTACTAAAGCCTCCACATTGGGTGAAGTGAACCACGTATATTGTGTGTGTTCTCTCTCTCTCTCTCTCTCTCTCTCTCTCTCTCTCTCTCTCTCTCTCTCTCATCTTTAGTGTGTGAGAATTCTCTCTCTCCATTGAAGCCATTAAAAAGTTGTTTTCCCATGGACATAGTCCACATTGGGTGAAGTGACCACGTATATTATGTGTGTTCTCTCTCTCTCTCTCTCTCTCTCTCTCTCTCTCTCTCTCTCTCTCACACACACACACACACACACACACCTTTCTCTATGGCTGTAGGTGTTCGACCAGGTGTTGAAGTGGACTACAGTTGCATCGTGTAAAGGTGCTGCTAGCTTTTCCAAGTTTCTCTCTCTCTCTCTCTCTCTCTCTCTCTCTCTCTCTCTCTCTCTCTCTCTCTCTCTCTCTCTCTCTCTCTCTCTCACACACACACACACACACACACACACACACACAGCACCAAGATGCCATTACGTGTTATATGTTGTAAGCTTCTATGCTCTCTCTCTCTCTCTCTCTCTCTCTCTCTCTCTCTCTCTCTCTCTCTCTCTCTCACACACACACACACACACACATAGGATAATTGTCTCTAGTTTCTGCAATTGTGCTGCCTCTACCCGCTTTGTGAGCTTGGTGTGCATGCACAGGAGGAAAGCGTGGCGGGGGAGGAAAGCTTGTGGCCGCACAGAGAGCAAGTAAGAGTGTGCCTGCGCGCTCTAGCCTACCAGGTCCAAGCTTCGTTCAAAGCAAGGGAGAGAACAGAGGTTATCATACATTTGTCGGGTTGTGAGCAGTCGCGAGTGCCAACGGATAGCAGCCGAGTTGTCCATAGTTGTCGACGGATTATAGTAATCGAGCTGTCCGCAGCAAGTGAGCAGCAACCTGGGTGTCAGCAGCAGCAACTGTCGAGGAGAGTAGGTGGACAATAGCCGAGGTGGTGAGCTGCCATCGGAGAACGGGTCACTAGCAATTGGCCAAGGTGTGAGCTACCATCGGATCATACATTCTCCCAAGGTCATGCTACACCAGCTTGGAGCAACTGAGGGCGAGGTGACGGTGAGCTTCTATGTGAGGTGGTGTAGAAACGGAGCAGACGTTGCGCTAGCCATTGACCTCCAGTACGGAGTGCCCTACAAGATGGTGAGCAAGGGCAGCAACACTAGAGGCTGCGGCGCTGTGCCAGCCACATTATGCACTCAACATTTTTTTTATTTTTTATTTTTTTTTGTAGGTTTTTACTTTTTCTAGGGTTTTGCTTTTGTGAGGCTATTCACGCCAAAATTGTATGCACTAAGCATTGTTGGGGAAAAACCATTTTTTTAGACATATTATGTTATTTTTTAAAAATTTTGGGAGGAATTTCTTCTCTTGCACTTGCTCTCAACTGGCATTTTTGAAATCGAAAACGCCACAATATTAAGCTGAGACACATTTGTAGATTTTCAAATGTTTTGCACTATTCTTTATTTTGCGCTCGCCCGCAATCGACATTTTTTAAATAAAAAACGGCATGATATTAAGCTGAGACACATTTTTCCCAGACATTGGAAAAGAGGTGCAGCACTGACTTCATGGCCATTTGCATGTAATCTTTGTCAAAGCCTCAACCAATAGTTATTGTAATCAACGATGAGGGGTTGAGTATGCAAGGCTTAGCCATTAATTTCATGTAATCTTTGTCAAAGCCTTTACCAACGGTTATTGTGATTGGGTTGAGTATGCATTGAGTGGGAACATGACAAGTGAAGCTGTTAGCAGCAAGCTAACTCGGATAACTAGAATATCAGTTTTCGGAGCTTTTATTGTAAAAACACTTTTTTTTTTAATGAATCAGGAATGTTGTAACTCCTACTTTCTAGATAAACATTGTAGGTGATTGTTAGAAGCTGGACACACCCCACAGCATCTAACTATTCGGAAGATTATTCTTTTTGTAATTATTCATTCATTGAGGAAAACCTGATTTTTCACCTTGTAATTATTGGGACTTACAGAAGTTTCCAAATTGTATCCCAGTTTTGATAGTTAGATTGAGTAGATGGTTGATTTTGGAACTTTAGGGTTTGAGAAATTGTAAGGTATATATACCACTTTTTGACCTTAATGAAAGACCCTTTTGTCATTTAAAAAACAAGTTTTGAAGTCCGTGAGTGAGCGTACTGTGTACGAGAGAGAGAGAGAGAGAGAGAGAGAGAGAGAGAGAGAGAGAGAGTGAGCTTCATCTTGATGCTACGTGTGCTCCGGTGGTTGGAATCGAGTGCGGAGAAGTGCAACGTGTTGCCCCCGACGAGAGCTACGCGCCGACACCTACATTGCGCGCATACGGTCCGGTTTTGCGAGCTCCTTCTACGAGCTTCATCGGGTGTTTGGGTGAGCATACGTTGTCCGATTTTGCATTGCAGCATATCCACGCGTTCACATTGAGTAGAACTACACATTAGGCACTTTAGATTTCGGAAACGAAGACCTGCAGATTTCGGCCAGACATCCTACATGTTTCTACACCTGGTGTTTTGGGTCGGGATTTTGGTTCATAGACCTTAGGGAGAGCGACCTAGTGGTATTAGTAGGGTCTCCTTCAAGTTCTATGGTGTTTCGAGATTGTTTGATGGGTGTTCGGCTCTAGAAAGCGTTGTAGGAAGTTTCCTCTTATGCATCCTTGAAGGCTGTGACTTAGACAATTGGTAGAGACCTCTGTAGGAATTAGTTAGGAGTCGGTCGAGTGTAGGTTGACACCTTATGCTTGCTTCCACGTGCCTGCGGGTCGAGCTTCGTCCTTAGCTCACATTACATGTTATGTGAGTTCTCGCTGTGCTGACGTCCGTCGCGGCGTATCCGTCCAACATTGGCGCCGCTGCCGGGGACGAAAATCTTAGGTAGGTGACCGAGACTAATCCTTGAGGATTGGGATTTTTGGCTTGCCAAGAGTTTTGTTTTACATTTAGATAGGATCAGAGGGTGGAGGACTCTCTAGGTCTTAGAGGGAGTCTAAGAAGTGTGTGCCTGGCCTAGATCCTTCGACTTAGGTAGATTAGGTAGACCAAGGTAGTTTTAGGTAGTAGTCGAGTTCTAAAGTAGGAGTTGGAGTGGTAGAAGCGGTGAGAGGAGAGCTTGAGAGTCCGGAGAGGCCAAAAAAGCAACCAAAAACACCATTTCACATGATAAGTAGGAGTAGAGTAAGTAGGACATCATGATTGAGGATCTAGAGCATTTCATGCATGTACAGTTGCTTGGTAAAGTCATCACAAGTTTGTAAAAGACGCAAAAAGACACAAAAGATGCAAAAGTGTGTTTGAAAGCCTAATTGAAGTCTAAAAGTTACTGTGAGTTTTTCTGATAGATCTACAGAGCATCAGGAGCATTCTTGTCAGAAAAAAAAAATTAATTTTAAGCCAGGAGACATCCTACGCGTAGGATGTCTACAGGCTAATCTGGGAGCAATTTTGGGATTTTGAGTTGACCAGCGTGTTCAGAAGGTAGGGTTTACCCTAATTTCAATTGGAAAGTGGAAATTTGGCCATATCTTGACAAGATAAGGCCAGATAGACTGAAATTGCCAAACATCCTACCCAAATAGTGCCAAAACATTATTTTGAGACCAAAACCATAAGATGGTTGCATGAGCATGTCTTGCATGATATATTGAGTGACTGAAAGGGGTTTCACTTCATTTGGGTGAGAAAATTGGGTTCAAAGCGGACTTTAGCACTTTTGACTGAAAAAGGCAAGAACAGCTGAAATTTTGGACTTTTGACATCCAAACCAAAATTTAAGCATACCACTGGGTTACTGACATCAAGGGGAAGCTGTGGGACAAGTTTGGGGTCAAACAGGCCAAAAAGACATCCTACGTGTAGGATGTCTTCTGAGTGATTTTGGACTCCAAAGTAAATTTTGAGTATACCAAAGTGATCAGCAACTCAAGGGGAGCCTGTGCTTTGAGTTTGAAGCCATTCTGATAAAAAAGGCATCCTACGCGTAGGATGTCTTAAGCAAGAAATTGAAGCCAGACTTTGACTTTGAGCATAGTAAGGTGTTATATAGCCTAAGGCAAGCCTCCTAGTCAATTTTGGTCCAAATTGGAGTTGATTAGACTGATCAAGATCTACAACAGGCTTTCGGAACATATTTCTAACTCATTGACCAGCTAATAGGTGTCCAAATCAAAAAGTAAAAATAGTTGTAGGCTCAGCACAACAAGGGGAAACCACAGTGCAAAAATCCAGGCAAAACACAGCAGGAGACATCCTACGCATAGGATGTCTATTGAGGCATACTGCAAAGAAAATTTGACCTGGCATAGACAGTGAGATTCTATTTGGCTTAAGGGTTCCAGAACTTCTTTCAGAAGTGAATTTGGACCTTGTTTGCCCATTTGACGAAGCAAAGACTGAATTCAGACTTTTTTGCGTAAATTGACCAACATCCGAGGGAAGTACAGTTTCAGATTAGCAGACTTAATCCAGAACATCAGCAGTGTATAAACTACAGTAGTGGTTGAGATTAACTCTCCAGTTATACCAATCATTACTAAGATAACCTCTAGCAGATAAATGCTTTGATTCAATTGCCGAAATTAAAACGCTTGTGTACAAGTATATTCAGCAACAAAGCAAGAAGTTGTGCAGAAACTGACCCTTTGCCAGGTGAGTGGTTGGATTTGTGATAAATTGCATTGATAAGTTTGATGAATTTAAGATCAGGAAGATACATTGTTAGAGACCATAAGGTGGCAGATGACCAAGGTAGCTTAGTGTCCACCGAAGAGAGTGTAACTCAGGCAAGGCTAGATCCGCTAGCACCGATTATTAAGGAAGGTAGTGATACTGACACTTCGTCAAACAAATCTTTCTTCATGATGGGTAGTCAACAGCCAGGAGGTTTCACCTAGGACGGACCTATGCGAGGAGGAAGCACCTCCCAAAATCCTTTGAATGATTCCAAGCTCACTGTGATCTTCTTAGAGGGAACAAACTCGAGGGGAGCCCTAGTCTATTCTGACTATCGAGGACGCAAGTGCATTTGTATCGTAGAGAGACCAGCTCAGAGATTGGAGATAATCCAAGTATATGATGATGGAGATAGATTCCAAGACGAAAAGGGGAACCACTATCTAATAGTTAGTAACCCTGAAGATTACAACAGATATGGAGATAATGTGGCAAAAGGGAAAATGGTTTCAGAAACTCAAGAACCGCCACCAAACATTGATCGGCCCGGAGCTATTTTTATGTATGATAAGAAAAAAACCAGGGTTCCAACTTATAACGAGAACGTGGGAATCTAAAAACATGAGCGTGAGGGTATAGTCTCTTACTTTCGCAGCAAAGAACCATACGTAAACGAATTAAGCAAAGACAAGGTTCTTTACTTATTCTCTTATGAAACTGCTACGGGGAAGGGTATAGTTTTTGTTGATAGATACCGAAATCGAGATAGTTATCAAGCCGCACGAGGGCTAAGGGATTTGCAAGAACCACCACTCTATTCAAGATATCAGGCAGAGAGTAAGCCAAAGACTCAAGGGTTAACAGAGCCTGGAGGACCACCCATAGAACGAGTTCGAAGAGAAGAACCACCTCCAACGAGAACCGTTCGAAATTATGGCTTAGGAGCACCATTGGGAGAGGAACCAGCCTAGTACAGAAGGCTTGAGGAGGTATATCGATTAGGACAGGGAGATCCAATGATGAGGTTTGTAGACCATCGAAGAATTAGACCTTCTCAAGTGAAAAAATGGGTAAACAAGAAATACACAGGAAGCAGAGACCCAAGAGATCATGTAGCAGCCTTTGTGCGTGTAATTAGAGCCGAAGAGGTGTTAGATTTTCCTACCCAATTTGCAGGGTTTGGACTAACCCTAGAGGATGATGCTGCCACTTGGTTTGACTCTGTAGAGCGTAGAGACTTTGAGTCTATGGAGGAAGTGTTTGACGAGTTTATCAAGGAATTCTTACAAAGGGGAATAGGTCATAATACCGTCTCACAGATCCATAAATTCAAACAGAAAGATGGAGAATCTGTACGAAAGGCAGTCCTAAGACTAAAAAGATATGTTAAGTTATGTCCTGTTGAAGAACTGCCAACTCAGTCGAGACTTATGCTGATATTCATCCAAGGACTAATTTGGTATAAGATACACACCAACAGGAACTGAATCAAAGGATAAGGCTTTGGTGTCTATGCATGCATATTATGAAGATCCCAATGGATATGCGGAAAACCCTGTCTATTATCCACCGGAAGAACCCTGGACACCAGAACCATGGAGCATGATAGGAAATGCAGGACCACCAACTACTGCACAAGCAACAGGAGAAGGAAGATATAGCTTAGATGAACGAACATTGTTGTTCATAGCCAATGGAGGAATGGGCGGACAGAGACATGCTTACCAACAAAGAGGAGCTCAAGGAGCACCTCAACAACCCAAGGGACCCTGCTACAAGTGTGGTGGAGACCATTGGCTGAGAGACTGTCCTCATGATGAAATCATTAGAGTCAATATGTATTGCCCAGAATGTGGAATTACTCATTTGATTCCCGATTGCCCTAAAAACCCGAGCAAAGGAGCAAAAACCACCTTGAACATGTTAGAAATAGCACCTTCTAGTGGAGGATCGGAAAATGAAACAATTATACCTATTCAAGCGGTAACACGAGCCCAAGCTCAAAGAAGGACGAACAAACCCATAGTTGAAGAGCCAAAAACAGATGCCCAAAGTTCAGAAACAAGAAATCAGAGAAGCACTTGGAAAGCTAGAAAGGCGCGTAGGAAAGCCAGGAAGGAACGAGAGCAAATAGCCCTATCCGAGGAGTTGAAACATACAAAGGACAGATTGGAGCGGTTAGAGGATCTAGCTAGCTTAAGCTCACACACCACAGCAACCATAGCACCTAAGAAAATAGCAGAGCCCAAAAGTGCAGGATCAGGAGGATTTGTACTGGAAGACAAGGTAAATGAGCAGTTGGATGCGCTTCTAAAAGCTTATGAAGCTCGACTTAAAAAGAACCAAACCCAGGAGCAAAGGTGGATGACTTATCCATAGGCAGAAATAGAAAAACATAGGTTGGATATGTGTAAAAAGATGATTGAGATGACTCAATCATTAATGGAAGACCCGTTGGGTAAACCTGCAAATTGGCACGAGGCACCAGCTCCAACCCCTATCCAACCACCTTTAGAGAAACATGTGGAAACAAAGGAAAGACTCACTAATGCCTATGAGTCCAGAGGAGAGCCTATCATAGTGCCAAATACCACCGATGGGACAAGTGACGGGTTCCGCCTAAAATATTGGCAGAAATGGGTCAGGATTGTAACGGTCTAGACGATCTGTGGAAGCAAATCCATGAGGCCAACTAGGCTAATAGGATGAGTAACCACATGAATAGCACGAGAAAAGAAAAGAATGTACCCTTACCTCCTATTGAAGAATTTGAGGCAAGGTCGCAAATGAACTTTGAGGTGCATTCACAAGGGGGAGACCAAGGATCAATTAGTTCGGGGCACAGCCAACCAGACTCGCTGAGAACTTTACCCTCTTACCTAAGAGAGTATGAAGCTAAGTCGGAAGTGAGAGCAATCCCATCTCAAAGACTTTCTTCTAACAAGGTGATGGATTCGCAAGGACTAATTGAGTTGTTGTCCACTCCGGTGGCATGCACAATCAAGTTAGCAGAACTCCTAAGGTTAAGGCCAAACATGTGGACCACAGTAGGTAAATGCCTAGAAAAATTTGGAGTGAAAGACCCCACCTTGAAGCTACAAGAAGGGATCAGAGAGTTGGACAGGCCTCAACTAAACACTAGGCCAGTACCATTGAATAAGGTTGGAGAATATTGCGAGGGAGAAGATGGAAACACCACGCTACCAATAGAATTCCAAGGAGTAGTTTCCAAAGCTATTCTTGACAGTGGAGCGGGAGTTGCTATCGCCACCAAGGAAATCTAGAAAAAATGGAAAGAACCAGCTTTGAGGGCTACTAGAATGAAACTGCAATTGGCAGATGGGTTCATGGAGAAGCCTCTAGGACTCTTAGAAAAAGTGATTGTCACTTCATTCAGACACCTCAAGTGAGCGTGGAAATGAAACCGAGAATATCAAGTTTTATGATTTTGTTAATCAACACCCTAGACGCCAGGAACACTATAGGAGGAAACGAGTAGAAAACAAAGCGAGAGAGAACCTGATGCACAGGATTAAAGGTAAAACTCACTATTTGATGCTTATAAAAGCAGAGGATTGTGTAAAAGATCAAATATCAGGAAAATTCTCAAAAATTCAAAAAGAAAGAACGCGAGAGGAAATAAAACAGTTACGAAAAGCTAAAACTGAAACAAAATCACAAAAATCTCAAAAATAAAAAAAAGAAACAACAAAAGACCAAGAGTGTGCCAAATTGGAGTGTAAACAGAAATACCAAGAACTGAAACGGTCTTTACGTGAGATATGGACTACTAAAGAAGATAGTGATGGTAAAGGGGAGTCAGAAAAGAGGAACATGAATGTACCATCACACTATCGGAAATTTACTATCCAGGACAGAAAAATCATCATGACACCACCAGTTAGGGAAAGAACCAACCAAGAATCTTACGGTGGGCCTGAAAATGCAAAAAAGATAGACCTCGCAGAACCAGGTGAAAAGCCTCAGCCGGTCTATATAGCTAACGATTTAGAGCCTGAAGAAGAAAAACGGCTAACACAACTTCTCAAGAAGTATAAAGATGTGTTCGCTTGGTCCTATAAAGACCTCAAAGGAGTTGATATACCAACATAAAATTCCTTTGAAATCGAATGCAAAACCTAGCAAAAAACGTCCTTATACATATAATGACACATTTGCTAAACGAATCAAAGAAGAGATTGATAAACTTATGGAAGCTGAATTCATCTATGAGATTGAACATACAGATTGGGTGTCATCCATTGTGATAGTTCCCAAAAAGAATGGAAAACTGCGAGTATGTGTAAACCTCAAAAAGGTAAATGCAGCCACCATAAGGGATAATTATCCCTTACCAATCACAGAACATGTACTTGAGCGGGTGGCCGGGAAACGGGCTTATTCCTTTCTGGATGGGTTTTCAAGATACAACCAACTGGCAATAGCAAGGGAGGATTAACACAAAACAGCGTTTGCCACAGAATGGGGGATTTATGCGTATCGAGTTATGACGTTTAGATTAACTAATGCCCCAGCCACTTTCCAAAGGTTAATGACTCACGCATTCAAGGAATACCTAAGAATATTCTTAGAAATTTACATGGATGACCTATGTGTACACTCTCTTCTACGAGAGGAACATTGGTGTATATCCCCCGAGGACCCCTCTTTCTTGCTTGGGGCAAGTTTTAGCATTTACACATATTTCAAGCTCAACACTATGGGCATACAGGGTAGCTTACAAAACATCAATCGGAACAACAGCATACAACATGGTGTTTGGCCTAAATGCTATACTACCCATAGAGTTTTTAATTCCAACTCTACGAGTAGCAAAAAGCTTAGAATGGACAGGGCATGAGCTCTCTTCACGAATAGATGATCTTGAAAAGCTATATGAACTCCGCTTACGAGTTGTGGCTTCAATCTATGCTAAAAAGAGAAGACAAAAAGAATTATTTGACAAACATGTGCGTACCAAAGAGTTCAAAAAAGGTGATTACGTACTTATTTATACCTTGAAGCAACATGCCAAGAAACTTAAAAATCGAGGGATGGGACCATTTGTGATTAGTGATCTATCACAAAGTGGAGCTATCAAGCTTGCTACATTAGCAGGTGAAGAAATGCCAAACTGGATTAGTGGATGTTGATTGAGGAGGTATCATCTACCACTCACACAGGAGATGCTCCAACAGATTCATCAAGGAAAACAAAGAATGAAGGAAAAATAGAGAGTACGAGAGGAAGCTCAAGTAGAAGCACAAGAACGCATTGCAAAAAGAAGACTTCTGCGACAACAACAACAAAATGGACCACCATTGCGAATCAATGCCATTTGACTGACGAAGTTGGATGAAGAAACAGTGGAGCCAATAATTGCGGTCAAAGTTGGCAGCAATCAAGTTGAATCAATAGCCTTGCTTGATTCTGGGACTCAAGCAAATTTGATCTCTTACGGATTATACCAACAGCTCAAAGTCACAGGTCAACTTCATCCTACTCCTCAAGTGTTGGAAAGTAGCACATCACACCTATTGAAAACATTGGGATGGACTATAATGCATGTACAGATACATCAACATATTTACCCCCACAAATTCTATGTGGTGACAGATGAAAGCACACAACACCCAATGATGATGGGGCAACCTTGGCAAAAAGAGTACAATGTGCAGATAGATTGGAAAGCAAAGCAGTAAAAATTCAGCATGCACATGAACAACAGGTGATAGACTTTGCTCAGCAATACCAGAATGATAAGCTGCAAGCCATGCAATCACTGGAACAGAAGCCAAAAGAAAAAATGCCATCAAAGGACGACCTGATAACCAAGACCAACAATCAGGTAAAATCCAACCATGCTAATTACAGACATATGTAGTCACCGGCCGCAATGCAAAGATCTAGGTTAGCAAAACAAAGAAAACAAGTATGGATGCGGAAGGATAGAAATGCCATGGCGGACAAACAACAATGCACCAACAAAATTCCAACAAAGCAGATGGTTCAAACACAAACCAAGGGCATAAAACAGATATGGATCCCAAAGAAAAGGCTTAGCCATAACCCAAATGTCACTCACATTTGGATACCAAAGCAAAAGCAAATGGAACTCCCTTCAGTACAAGCAATAAAGGAAGGCAAACAGCTGCATTTCAAAAAGGAAAACCGACTTATGTGGATGCCAATCAACAACAAACCAGTGGCTAACAATGAAGTGCCAAACCATCTACAAAAACCGGCAGCAATAAAATACCAATGGAAAGCAAAGGCAATACGGCCCATATCCATTCCGGCCCAGCCAATTCTCTCCTTCGACACAGCTACAGCTCTATCAACAGTGTCGGCAAAGCACGTGCCTTTTGCAAAAAATACAATTAAACAGAGAGCAGTAGAGTTACAGCTGTTACTTGCAAAGAAAACAGGAAACCTCGATGGCGAATGCCAATAAGCATCTTGCTTATTCCCTTCTCTTGCACAACATTAATTTTTCCATGCATAGACCGAGTATGCATAAAGTAGGGCCATATTAATCGGTCAGGCATTAGCACAACTTTTTCAACCTAGGCACGGCACATACTCCGAGGCGATACCTTGTTGTCCGGGAGGACTCCGGCTAGGAGGGGGGGAGGCATTCTCAAATGCGGTACCAATAACAGAAACAACAAAAAAGGGCATGATTTTCGACTATTTTAAGGGTTGTTGTTAATTGCGAAATTTTTTGGAGTAACCCAAGTATATACGCCCTTATATAGTATGAAGCTACAGGTATATGGGGCCAAACGCCAAATCAAGCCCCTAGGTGTGTGTATATAAGTAGAAATAGCCATTTTTCAAGCAAAATATTGGTAAAACGGAGAAATCCAGCCATAAAAATTGCATGTGAGTGTATATAATGTGTTGCGGTGATGTTTGTGATTTATTATGATTTTTGGGGATTTTCTGGGTTTGATTTGCTATTTCCTTTTAATTTTGCTAATTTTCGGCAGAACAACTTCAAAATTACAAAAAGCAAGTGAAAAACAGTCATAATGAAAAACAAAAATATGGGGATGACCAGTGACTATAGGACAACCTATGGTACAGTGGGGGTGCAATTATGAGACTAGAGCGGAAAGCGTGTTTTGGCCAGGTTTTGACCGAAATGCCAAATTTCTGGTAAACAGAGCAAATGGAGTCCAAATCAAGAAAATTTTGAGCCTAAACCGCATCTCGCAAGAAGATAGGAGCACATGTCAAATTTCATGAAAAGTGGTTCGGGGACCTCCATTATAAGAAATTTTCACCTCATTTTTACCTCATTCTCACTATTGACTTTGTGGAGAGAGCTTCTGCCACCTAGAGCGGATCGACCTTCCAGCAGCTCCTACGATGCGTATGACTACCCGACGAGCTCCAGACATGAGAGGTAGGCTCACCACCTTGAGCGTTTCGCGCATGTTTGTCATTATGTCGCAAAAACTAGCGTAGGGGTCACACACAAAGCGGGCGGTAGAGACCTACAAGTAGAGACGGCGGCCTAACGGCTAACCCGAAAGCAACAAGACTTCATCGGCAGCTTACCCTAGTTTAGGAGACCAGTCCTGGATGTCCAAAGGTAGTAGAAAACCATCGGAAAAAACCCTAATTCCCAGAAACCCGCAAGAGGCCACCAAATGGAAAATCGGCAAAACGGCGACCAAATGCTACCAAAATTCATGGGTAGGAGCATCTCGACATGCTCGACAAGACTATATGACCCGCATGACCAAAAAGTGACCCGAAGCGGCACTAAACTTCAGAAACGGCATCAGACACACAAAGCGTCAAATTGCTCTTGCGGACAAACCGCAAGCCCGTTTGCCACCAAACTTCACGAGCGGCTTTCCTAGACCATCAACAACCAAGTCCTATGGTGGTAGACCACCACAAATCATCAAAGGTATGTAAACGCAACCACGGGTGCTTCTAGAGTGACAAATTGCCAAATGGAGCTCTGGTGAAGCCAAAGTCGACAAAAACCATACGGCAAGGATCCCCAAGGGATCGGGAAGCTATGGAGACCAACATCAAGAAATTTCATCGCCAAAATGCACTCCAAAAGTCAAAAAATGGCTCGGAGGCTCTGAAGTCCACACAGGGAGTTATTATCTATCCATTTGACTTTTTTTGTTGAAATTAAGCTCAAAAGGGACTTAGGGGGGCCAAGAGTAAGCACTGGGAGCACCAGCAATGAAAAAATCACCATGAGACATCCTATGCGTAGGATGTCTCAAGGGAACTTTTGAGCACAAACTCCAACATTTTTCATCATGCACATGTTCTAAATGACATTTACAAGCTATCCACCAAGATTCATCACATTTGGACCAAGTTTGACCTCATATGCATGGAAAAACGCAAAGTTAGGGCATAGAGGCAACAATGGGCCATAGACCTACCAAATCTTGTCCAAATCCAATGAAACTTGCACAACACATTCACCAACACATCAACAAACAATCTATGTGGTCAGAAGCAAAAAATGATGAAATAGACATCCTACGTGTAGGATGTCTATTTGACTTTTTTGACATGCAAGAATGTTTTATCATTCCAAATCCAATCACCTCATCATCAGGAGCCCATATATCAAGTTTGAAGCCATTCTAATCACTTTTGAACCCCAACACCTTCAAAATACACTTTTTGAGCCCAAAAACACCACACAGGCCCTTACAAGCATCAAATCTTGTCCAAATTCAAATCCAAGAACATAGCCATGTTCCATAGGCCAAGGACAACCCACAGAACAAGTTTCATGTCATTTTGATGAAAAGACATCCTACGCGTAGGATGTCTCCAGCATAAATTTAGCCTTCTGTGCAAAGAATGACATCATGGGAGCCAATACCATGGTGCAATAAGCCCATATACCAATTTTCAACCCATTTGGACATCAATTGCTACCTATGATGGACATTCTACCCAAATTATGACCTAAAGCCTGAATCAGCCCAAAAATCCACTTTTTGATATCCAAATTCAAATCCAAGCATATAGCCATGCTCCATGAGCTATACACTACCAGCATGTCAAATATAAACCAATTCTGATGAAAAAGACATCCTACGCGTAGAATGTCTAGATGAAAATTTTTTGCCAGATTTCAACTGTGAGCACATGCACAGCTTCACAAGTTCCCTTTAAGCTTCGTTTTCAATTTTCAAGTCATTTGGATAAGTAAAACTCAGATTCGCAGCTAATATGGAAAAAACGCTAACTTCGGACTACTAAGTGCAACAGGATCTATGGGAGCTTCGAAGTCACCGGCAAAGAAGAAGAGAATGACCATCAAGGATTACCTAGAAGAAGTGGAACCCTTCTTCATTCCAGAAGGAACACTAAAGCCCACCAGCACATGGATACAAGAGGATCTGCTAGAGTCCAACGACCTAAAGATCTACCAAGGAGTGTTCAAAGACACTGAAGGCAATGTTATAGAGCTACCAATGCTACCGAGAGAACTCAATGAGTTTGTACGAAGCAAGATGGCCGGCTACTTGGAGAAGATTGATCTTCACAACTACTTTGAAGCAATACCGGCAGGGGTGGACATCAAAAGAGTCTGGGAGTTTGTGACAAGCATCAAAGAGGATGGAGTGGCCAAGGTAACAGATTTACAAGGCAGACCAGAAACAAAGATAATAATCATTGAGCGGGTTGTAGCCGATGCACTAGACCTCTCCAACGAGGGGGATAGTGTAACAAAAAGAAGAGATGAGGTCAAGGTGTACAAAGAGAAGAAGGGGAATTACACCTTTGAAGATATTTCCAACCCAAGAGTGGCAATCATGAGCCAGTTATACAACTAGTACTTCCACAGGTGCACGAAGAGGCCACAGAAGTACAGGATGCGGCCAGGTGCAATTGCCACAACGTTCACTTGGGCAATGACGAAAGGCACCCCAAAGATAATCAACTATGCGGCATATATACATGACAGCCTAGTAAATATGGGCAACAAGAAGCCAACCTATATAGTGCCAGGAGAACTGATCACCAAGTTGATTTATGGGGCACTACATGCAAAAGGAAGGTGGCCTGACCCCCTGTCTCAGAATGATTGGCTAAGAGTAAAAGAAGACAAGGAAGATGAGCCGCAAAGAGCACCAAAAGTGGAAACAAGACTGAAAAGATGGCTAGAGCCAGTCCAAGAGGAGCAACCCGAGCAGAAGAAAGGGAAGAAGGATTTTGCTCAAGTGCCGGCCAAAGAACCGAGGTCACAGAAAGCGGCAAGACTAGAGAGGCTGATGGAGAGTTTTCGAGCGGAGAGAGCCCTCAAAGGTGATTTAAGCGAACTCTAGAACCCATCTCTAGAGTCTATGTCTGGATCGTCCAGAAGAGTGCAAAGGGACCGATTTGAAGATTATATCAAGAATTTTGAGATTCTTGATGCTGCAGAGCAGAGAACATTCCACATGTCCCTTTCACAGAGGAAGAAGTACAACAAATACGGCAAAAACTGATGGATGAGCAAGAGAGCCAGGAAAGAGAAAGAAAAACAAAAGCAGATAGGGACTTAAAGGGCAAACTTGTATCTTTACCAGCCAGCCCTAAACCCAGCCCACAGCCATCACCACCGCCCTCACCACCTCCTAGCAGCACTCCACAAGAAGATAAGGAGGCTGAGGACAAACAATAAGAAAGGCAAGCAGAAGAGAAAGAGCAAAGACAAGATCCTGAGTCAAAAGAAGAGGCCAAGCCTCAAACTGAGCAAAAAGAATTAGATGATTCTTACTATGCATTTTTGGACTTGCTAGCTGCAGGCTATACGAAGGAAGAAGCCGCCACAGTCGCATTTGACTTGGCGAGGACAGGGCCTAAAGAACAGATGCAAGGCATCAGGCTAGTGGAGTTAAAAGAAATTGCTACAGACATAGTGGACCTGCACCTGCCCTCCAATGACTGGGACGTGGTGATGACAAAGCTAGCCGGATTGAGAACACAATCCATGGCTTCAGAGAAAGACATGACAACTCTCAAGGCCATTGAAGAAAAGATCAAAATGGAAGTAGATTCTATGCAGGCACAAAGCCAAAGGCAGAAGGAGAGAGAAGCTGACCTACAGGCCAGCTTAGCAAGGGCACTACAAAACTGCCAAGCAATGGAAGAAGCAAATCAGGCAGCAGCAAAAAGAATGCAAGCAGCTAAAGAAGAGTGTCAGCAGCTCAGCAAGTCACTGCTAGATGCCAAGAAAGAAAGAGATAATCTGACACTACAGCTGGCAGAAGAATCGAAAGAAGTAGAAGCCATGAGGAACGCCAAGGAAAGAGCAGAGATAGATCAAGAAGCAAGCCAGGATGAGGTCTTAGAGCTCAAAGACCAACTCAAGGTCAAAGATCGGACCATCCAGAGGCTACGAGCATCACCTGCTAGAGTCAGAGCTACTAGCTTGACTCAAATCATGACTGAGAGTCAACTCTATGAAGAGCAAATGCAAGAACTTTAGAAAGAGCTGACTCTAGAGAAAAAGCAGAGATTGATGATGGCAGAAGGCTCTATGGTCCTGCAAACGAGAATGGAAGAAGACCAAAAAGCTCTGCAAGAAGAAGTAGAAAGCATGAAGAAAAAGCTCGAGGAGGCGGAAAGAATAAACGCCGAACTTAATGATCTCCTCATGAATATGGGCGGAGAAGCTGAAACGGAAAAGCAAAAACTCCTCAGGCAAATTGAGAAGTTGAAAGGCCAGCAAGGAGGAGAGGCAAAGAGCACAGGGCCAACCGCCAATGAGGGCATTGATCTAGAAAATGTGACAGATCCTGTGGACACGCCTATGCAAGAGGAAATCCTAGCAGGATCCTCTCAAGAGCCACAGGATCTAACACAAGAAGAGGAAGAAAAATTGCGTAAAGCAATAGAGGTGGAGCTCAGGGAAACCACAAAGGAAGCCTTGGAGTGGGATCAGAGGGTCTTCAAATCTATGACCATTCAGAAGATTGATGCCAGCAACCTTAGGCGCGAGTGGCTTCAACCCTCTCTCCCATATCCATTGCTGAAATATGCGGCAGCTACCATAAACAAGCGGATCAGAGAAGAGCTAGATGTACCTCTCTACAATGCAGATACCTCAAAACCAGAAGGGGTCAAGCTTATTGTGGATTCTCAGCTAAAGTGGAGGAAGTCCTAGCTTACAAAGTACCCTCAATACCTAATCCACTTCGTAGAGGCACGTACACATATCAGAGACAACCTCAAATTCTGTCCTCTACCAAGGATTAGAACGTGGAAGGCGCAGGAAATTTTGCAAAGAAGCCAACCCACTTGGCTGAACTACCCCAAGCTGCCAGGCTTGAAGGCAGGTGAGAGAATAAGTGTCCAATACATGGTGAAAACCCTACCCGGTGCCATAAAGTTGTTCACTGGCTCACCTGACCTTACATGCATTATGATGAGGAAAATCTGCAAAACCATCTTAGAAGTGTTTGAGACCTGCAAGCCAAGCCAGGTGACTGACAGCATCTTTTTCTTCCAAGATACATACAGATGCGCTTATGATCTGTCAGGTCAGCCTTCCAAGGAGGTGATACATGCGCTGTATCAAAGGATAATGTTTCTACCATCCTATCACCTCCAGGATTTTGAAGAAGCATTCTATACAGGTTTCTTCACCATAAATACCGATGTTTTTGGCCCAACAATGCTGAACCTGCATGCCAGGTACGAATCACTGCTAAAGATGCGGGAAACGATACGATGAAGCAGCAGATCAAGGCCATGTCGGGGACGACATGAGCAAGGAGGGGGGGAGTGTTAGAAGCTGGACACACCCCACGGCATCTAACTATTCGGAAGATTATTCTTTTTGTAATTATTCATTCATTGAGGAAAACCTGATTTTTCACCTTGTAATTATTGGGACTTACAGAAGTTTCCATATTGTATCCCAGTTTTGATAGTTAGATTGAGTAGATGGTTGATTTTGGAACTTTAGGGTTTGAGAAATTCTAAGGTATATATACCACTTTTTTACCTTAATGAAGGACCCTTTTGTCATTTAGAAAACAAGTTTTGAAGTCCGTGAGTGAGCGTACTGTGTACGAGAGAGAGAGAGAGAGAGAGAGTGTGTGTGAGCTTCATCTTGACGCTATGTGTGCTCCGGTGGTTGGAATCGAGTGCGGAGAAGTGCAACGTGTTGCCTCCAACGAGAGCTACGTGCCGACACCTACATTGCGCGTGTATGGTCCGGTTTTGCGACCTCCTTCTACGAGCTTCATCGGGTGTTTGGGTGAGCATACGTTGTCCGATTTTGCATTGCAGCATACCACGCGTTCACATTGAGTAGAACTACACATTAGGCACTTTAGATTTCGGCCAGACATCCTACCTGTTTCTGCACCTGGTGTTTTGGGTCGGGATTTTGATTCATAGACCTTAGGGAGAGCGACCTAGTGGTATTAGTAGGGTCTCCTTCAAGTTCTATGGTGTTTCGAGATTGTTTGATGGGTGTTTGGCTCTAGAAAGCGTTGTAGGAAGTTTCCTCTTATGCACTCTTGAAGTCTGTGACTTAGACAATTGGTAGAGACCTCTGTAGGAATTAGTTCGGAGTTGGTCGAGTGTAGGTTGACACCTTATGCTTGCTTCCACATGCCTGCAGGTCGAGCTTCATCCTTAGCTGAAATTACATGTTAGGTGAGTTCTCGCTGTAATGATGTCCGTTGCGGCGTATCCGTCCAACAGTGATGAGCCGGGGCTACAAGCTTCCAGATTGTATCAACCTGTCTTTAGTTAGAGCTCCCAGATTATTAGTTTTGACCACAAAAACCTTGGCTAAGGTATAAAAGCCTATTTTTGTAAATTTTTCATAAGTTTTTGGATAGTAGAAATACAGCGTGAGCTAACGGCGCTCACTTCTCTCCTTCTCGTGCTTCCTACTCCCTTCCTAGTTGTCACATTGCAGTGTAGTTTGTTGCGTTGCAACCACAGGTAAGAGCTCTACTCATTGAAGTAAGCATTTCATGGTAATTCGTAGCTTTTGGCATCGCCGAGACCCGCGGCCTAATTTCATCATAAGTAGGAATTTAAGCTTCAAAATCATAAACTAAGTATAGGTGGGATCTTGGGGAATCATTGCTAAGCATTTGTATGTATTCTGGGTCGAAAACGACTAAGTCAAAATTGTTGTTAATAATTGCAATTTTTGCACTTGACTTAAAGTGAGATTTGAGACCATGAGTATGTGTGCTTAGGTCTTATAAACATGTCCTAGAAGTTTCATAACATTTGGATGTTGTTTAATGCTGTAACAGATGTGATTTGTTTTTCGATAAGCAATTAGCTTTTGGTGATTTCAGTCATTTGAGTGTAGCTTGAGTTAGATGCGAGTTGTTTGTTGTTTTCCAAGAGATTGACAACCTCTTGTAGCCTCTATGCACTAGTCAAGTCAGCTTCGTCCCATGGATTGACAATTATATTCGTGGTTCTCGCTACGTCTACAATAAGATAGGAGTGAGGTTAGACACCCGTCCCACATTTGGCGCCACTGTCGGGGATTGAAGAGATCTAAACTAGAAAAACACGAGCGACTTGTGAAGTTATCCTTTAACTTCCTCTAGGGTCTCCTAGAGTCAAAACTTTCCTTTTAAAAATCGCATAGCTTAAGATTGTCGTCTTTTGTTGTGTACAGGTAGCTTGGAAGTGGGATGTACTTGCTAAGTACCTTTTAGGATTGTAGAATTGTTGGATTAGATTAGAATTTTAGGAATGATTGATGGACGAGACAAGTCTTAAGATCAAGGCTCAGAAAACCATAAAAAACAAGAAAATGAGTATTTATGGATACTTTCCACAACCCAATTGCAGTAGAACCTAGGAGTAGGGTAAATAGAATCCGAGGTGGAATCTCAAAACATTGCTCTCTCTAAAAGAACCAATTGTGAGTTATTTATGTGAGGTTACAAACTTTCAGGTCTACTGCTAGAAATAGCACCAAAACTTTGTCAACTACCGAATCCGACTGGGAATTATGCTTTAAAAGTTGTATAAACTAGTGGGTAAGCTTAAGGACGCATTGAGGTAAAAATTTTAAGAGTTTACAAAAAACTCAGATTAATTACTTTTTATTGATATTTTAGGCCAAATTAAGTTTTAACTTGACTCAGAGGCTTAAAATAGATCATAAAAAGACTGTCCACAAGTGAAAAAGTTTTTAAAAAGTGCTCATTTTAGGCCTAAAGTAAATAATCGTGATTATTTACTTTCAGCTCAAAAGTGACCAAGGTTGATACCAGAGACTCTATGCATGTGTACAAACCTCATTTGTAAAGGCCCATAGAATGAGGAATCCCAAACTCCGAGCGAACTTTTTAGAGCGATGATAAAATCGAGCGAGATAATGAGAGGCATTTTATCCAAACACACATAGTCAAGAGTTGATGTAAGGCACTCATTTTTTTACTCGAGAGACTAAATAAATTGGCCTTATACCTCCTAAAGATAGCGGTTAAATTTAAGAATGGATATGCCAAGCAAGAGGTCCATGCTAGCAAGCTTGACATTGGATAACTCTTGAGCTTTTTCTTTGTTGCGTTTTTTGTTCGCAAGTAAACAAAACCTCGTAGATTTTCCATTGGCCAAAGGAATTTGTAAGTTTGTGAATATCATTTTTCCCAAACACTAGTCGAACATTGCTAACATGATGTCTGTAGGCCTCCCTATGCATCATCACTTGACCTTGTAGGCACCCCCCCCCCCCCCCCCCCCCCCCCTTTCGTTTTGTATTGGAGTATTTTTCAACTCTTTGCTTAATTATAACATACCTTAGTATTTCTCAACTCTTGCTCATGGGGCACCCTTAGTAGCCGACTATCGTGAATATTTTAGGGTGTTGCAAACTGAGAGTGTCACCTATTTGTTGCTATTTGTTGACCAGTATCAGTATCCTCGTTGAGTTTTATTTAGTTTTTATGAGGAATCTACCAAGATCTCAAAAGACAAACTGATGGTCGACTGTAGGCAATCGATTGTAGGCAAGAAGTTTGTGTTGCATCAACTATTGCATGCTTGTCTCCCCGCCTTCTCTCTCTCTCTCTCTCTCTCTCTCTCTCTCTCTCTCTCTCTCTCTCTCTCTCTCTCTCTCTCTCGTGGTGTCATCTTGAAGGCTTCTTCCAGCATTGAGAAATTGACATGCGTAGAATCTTTAGGCTCTTTTTGGTAGATGGATGCAATTTGGAGGCCTTTGGTAGATGCTATTGATGTGTAAGAGGAAAGGTGCCTTTGTCCGTGCTTAAGGAGCGAGGAAGAAATAAAGGAAGAAATCAAACTAGAGTTTGAAGAAAAGAGCCCACAGTATCTTTGATCCTCAAACTAGAACTGGCAAATTGCAATGCTCTTTGTTCCAGCCCCCTCACAAAACTAGTAGATCTTGATCATGTCTCTCTTTATCTCCCTATCTACATATGCATATGACCAACAACAACATGAGATCCTAGTGATAATTCTATATACATATAAATCAATGTGATGATGAAGCCCCTTGTACAAAGCTAAAGAATGTGACTCTAGTATCCTTGTGCGAGTGGGAAAAGGGAGTCTCTCTCTCTCTCTCTCTCTCTCTCTCTCTCTCTCTCTCTCTCTCTCTCTCTCTCTCTCTCTCTCTCTACATTTACTAGCTAGATAGCATCATACACATTGCAATGCAAGCACATGAAACTACTAACCAAACAATGATAGTTTTCTAATCATATTCATTGAATGTCCACAATATTGGACAAAGGGGAAACCTAGGTTGCATGTTTGTCATATAAAAGCACATCCACTCTCCTCATACGTAAGAAACTTGTGAAATAAAAGGGGACCCTAGGGAGAAAGGGCTACCAATGCTGATGGGGTGGACTACACCTAGGGCCATTGCATCCATCCATACACTTTACTTCCTCAATTGACCTCCTACCTATTAAAAAAAAGAGTTCAGCTGGCCTTGGCCTTTTTCCTCTTTCTACCTCTTTTCAACCGATAAACTAGCCATCTCAAAGAAGATCCCAATTAGTGGATACAATGTCATATGTGATACCCAATGCGGCTAGGTCATTGAGGATCTCAACTTATCCCCCCCTTCTTTTCTCGACCTCTCCAATCCCCGTGCAGCAATGCAAGGGGCTGAGGTAATTATTTACTAAAAAAAAGGGAGGGTGGGGAGCTGAACACAAATCCACACGATGGCTCTGTGTGTGTGTGTGTGTGTGTGTGTGTGTGTGTGTGTGTGTGTGTGTGTGTGTGTGTGTGTGTGTGTGTGTGTGTGTGTGTGTGTGTGTGTGTGTGTGTGTGTGTAAAAAAAGACAGACCCTTTGATGGAGATTTTTATTAAAAAAAACTGCATAGAGAGTCCGTAGCATCTATTTTTTTGAGAAAATCTTGAAAGGATGAATCTTTAAAATTTTCATTAAGATTTTGTCCCCCCCCCCCCCCCCCCCCCTTCTCTCTCTCTCATTGTTCATGCAATAAACAAAGACTCTAGACCCTCACTTTGCATCCAAAAAACCTCTCTCTCTCTCTCTCTCTCAAATTGTGAATTATGTCTTTGATGACTCTGTGACAGTTCATGTGAAGTGGCCTACACGAAAAGACCCTGCCTCTCTCTCCTCAAGGGTGCTACCCTAATAAACCGATGTATTGGAAATGTATCGATTCTCATTCAGATGGTCTTGACCTCTGAGATCATTGGGTTATAGATGTGCTCCATGGCAAGATCTGTGCATGGAGTTGTGCCTGTAAATTTTTTTATTATTCTTAATATATTCACTCCCATAATGTGAGTTTGGCAAAAAAAAAAGGACTGTCATCCCTATACAACAACCCCCTTTCAGGAATACCATGCAGATGAACATACCTATCAGAAGAGCGGAAGGAAAACTTTGGTTGCCACAAACAAGTTCTCACCTGCCACATGCAAGTTCCTCCCTCGAAGAAGAATATAGAAAGGGCAAGACCCAAGGTCCCATCACCAGCTTGTGGGGGCCCAAGTCCTTCACACCACCATCCAAGCACACCAAAGACTAGGTTTTCCAAGCACCTGGACCAACCGAGGTACATGGCCCAAATGCTATCATAGGAAGCGTGAATGTTGCCACCACTTTGCACTCCCCCCTTTGGCCCATCTCCCCAAGCAACACTGGGTTCGAAACGGATCCCAACCGCTGTTTGCACCCTTCACAGGGCTTGGAAGGGTAGCCTCTACCATTTCCAAAAAAAAAGGGCCTGGAAAAGGAAGGACAAAGAAACAAGGGTCAGAGGTGCCCGCTGGCTCACCCCAAAGAATGTCACCCTCCAAGCATCCACTACTCTTGACCTTCAACTGACGCCATCGAGGCTCATAAAACCCTTCTTTTGTACCTTCGATGATAAGGACTCGCATATACCAAAGCCACGAGGGGAGTATCTCCAAAAACACTAGAGAGAGGGTGTTTTTAAAAAAACATCCCTCAAAGATCTGCGCCGACGCAGATCTTTTTAGAGAGGTTAAAAAAAAATAACGCTATTTGGGAGGTTTTTTTTTTATCATATTAAAGGGTTTTGCAAAACAAAAGTCCACAAACTTTTGCATTTGGTACATTGGGGAGTTTTATAAGACAAAAGCCACTAAACGTTTGCATTTGATACAAAGGAGAGAGAGAGAGAGTTAAAAGTTTAAAAAAAAACCTCCCCAAAGGATTTGCGCCGCCGCAGATCCTTTGAGAAGGTTTTTTTTTGCATTTCTTTTGTGACAAATGTAAAGTGTATTGATTTTTTTGGCCAAATGTAAAAGATTATTGGCTTTTGTTTTTTAATACTCTTCTTCAAAACTCTTCTATGGACCCTTGGGTCAAGCACGTGTGGAGGATCTGGAACTATCGACTCTTTGAAAACGCCAACGAAATAGCTAAAATTCAAGAAGATCTTTCAAGAAAGTAAGGAATTGATCCGCTCTAATGAGAAATGGAGGAACTCTAAACCCGGGTCAGGTTGGTTCGAAGAGGTGGTGATTGTGCAAGGGGTTTGAATCTCTCTGATCCATGTCTATTGAGGTTGTCAAATCTAGTCAGGTTTGGTAGTTCTCATGGGCTATTTGGCTTGAAAGTGCGTGTTGCTTGGTTGGCAGCTTCGGAGGGGTTGTGGATCACCTGGTGTGTTGTTGATGGTCAAGAGGAATGGTGCTTGTGTGGCCTTTCTTGTGATCCATGATAGGGATTTGCTTTTTTTTTTTTGTGGTGGCCCCTTTGTGGCTGGTGACGGAGCTTTGGATTCCTCTCTTTGTGCACCTTGCAGCAGCAGTCTTGTGGTCATTATGTCTAGGTGGGTCCTACTCGATGACAGACGGTAGTTCTTCGATGGTAGCCATACTGAATTATATACGTCTTATGTTCCTCAAGGGTGGCTCCCTGTTCAGCCACTGTCTAGTACTCTTTGGGTGTATGGTTCTTTCGATTTTCTTTGGGTGGCTCCTCTGTTAGCCAACGTATATGATGGTTGGGGTCAGTTGGTTGGTCTGTGATGGGTTTGTTGTTTAGTCTATGGATTTTGATGGTATCTGTGGCTCATGTTGAACATGGATGTTGATGTAAATTTTTTTGGATTTTATTATAAAATCACCTATGTATTATGGGTTTTGCAAAGAAAAAAAACTCTTTAGTGTGTTCTTCAATGTGTTTTTAGAAAAATGTCCTTGTGAATTTTTTTGTTTTTAATATATTATCCACTTACAATTTGTGAGTTCTAAATAAAATATATATAAACGTTTTGCACCTTGCTTCATGTTGCCTGCCCTCACTGCAATTGCCTCTCTTATGCAACTCTCACCACTATTGTCTATGTCTCTCATCCTCAGTGTGTTTCCTCATTATTGGCTTAGACGATTTAGGTTTAGATTACAAAAGGCAAGATGCCTTAGAATAGTATAAGACCTTACAATGAGAATCTTCCAAGATGATTTTTTTTTAAAAGTCTAGCCATAAGTAAAAATCTCTTTTTAAAAAATCTAAAAATGAATTTCTCAAAGGGTTTGCACCGGTGCTGACCCGTTGAGGGAGCTTAAATTTTTTTTTTAAGTAACTCCCGGAAAGGGTTTGCACCAGTGTAAGCCCTTTGAGGAAGTTTTCTTTACAGCATGAAGAGAGAGAGAGAGAGAGAGAGAGAGAGAGAGAGAGGACAAAGGACTTATAGTTTTGGAGGGGTTTTGATGGTATTGGTGGTATTCTCCCTTGTCAACTTGATATGAAGATAGTGACTGGCACCAAGCTCATTCACGTGGCCTCCCTGGCAACGATGTGATGCTCAAAAGTGGTATTGAGCATGCAAGATGTATGTCAGCAGCTCAACAAGGTTCTTCAAGATCTCTCTTCAAATGCATATGTGTACACAATGGATATTTGAACGTGTTATTCCGTATTTCTCTTCATCGATAAAACACAATCATGGCACAACCAAAAGGACATATCTGATGTTGCAAATGCATATGTGTACATAATGGACATTTGAACGTGTTATTCCATGTCTCTCTTCAAACAATAGGTCATCTTTGATTGCTCTCTCTCTCTCTCTCTCTCTCTCTCTCTCTCTCTCTCTCTCGTTACCTAGACACAGGTACAAAAATCTTGCCATTTTAGATAAAAATCATGTGGAGGCAAAATTTTAATTGATTAATTTATTTTGGAGTTTTTTTTTGTGTGCTTGCTTTGTAAATATGGAGAGAGAGAGAGAGAGAGAGAGAGAGAGAGAGAGAGTCTCATAGATGTGCTTTGAATGCCATCAAGGAGCATTACCCTTTTGTGAATAGATGCAATTCCAAGGAACGTAACCCTTTTTTGAATTTTAAAAGTCAATATCGCTCAACAATTAAGCTTCTGACAATTTTAAGAGTCTAAGAGATGAATAGACCATCCCAAAGAATCTTACCCTTTTGTGAATTTAAAAAATCAATATTGCACAATAGTTAGGATTCTGACACATGGCACTTCTCAAGCCCTCATTCTGTCTCTTCTGAGCACCCTTGTTACATGTCTCTCTCAATTAAGAATTAGATACTATACATATTATAAAGATTCTCACCCGCTTATTTTTTTGTTTAACAAAAACCCCACCCACACGTGCACCTTGCCTAGCTTGTGTGACATTGCACCTTGAGCCTTGTTGTACTCCTCTGGTAGCTTCCACCTTAGCCTACATTCATGAGCACATGTGCAATATGAGAGAGAGAGAGAGAGAGAGAGAGAGAGAGAGAGAGAGAACATATGAGAGGAGACACAATCTTGTGCAGTATGATCAGAGAGAGAAAGAGAGTGCATTTGCAATAGGAGACAAAGAGAGAGGGCCTGGGAGAGGAGAGATAGAGAGCATGTGGCATGTATGTGCCCTACAACTCTTGAAGTCAAAGATTCATGAGTCGTCACGTCTCTAGAATAAGGGCATGAAGACAAGAACCAACACACATGGAGCTTTGAAGATGGTTTTGCATATGCTATGAGGGGAGGTCAAAGAGAAGAGAGAGAGAGAGAGAGAGAGAGAGAGAGAGAGAGAATATAGAAGAAAACTATAGACATGGTCCCTAGGTCTCATGCCCCCCGTCTACTTCATTCTTGATGTTGAGGATGGGACCCTAATAATGTTGAGTAGAGAAGTTTCCCAACAGAAATTGTTACATATAGGAAAACATGGACCCATGTCGTATAAATATTTGCTCGGATTTTGGTTCGCTCGAAAAATGTCGCTCGGTGTATGGTAATACTCCCATAGAATTTGGATCACCAAACTGACCAAAAACTTGGTAAAAAATGAATTATGTACTAACTGTCGAGAACGTGAGTGTAAATTGGAAAAATTCTGTTCAAACTCAGTGAAACTTGACTCATAGGCTTATATTGATGTGATAAACAAGTGTACATGCTCAATTGACCAAAAAAATGAAAAAATTTACCAGTAGTAAATAATCGCGGTTATTTACTTTTGTTCCATTTTTTGACTTTTTTGACCAACCCAGCATACCACTAGTTTTAGCATGTTATATTAAGTCCACAAATCAAATTTGGTAAGATTTGGATCATTGGATTGAAAATTGTGGCCAAATTTGCAAAGTCAGTCTGCAGACACAAAATTGTTCACCATTTGAACAGGAATTATCCAAACTTGATGAAACTTGGCTAGGGAGTTAAGTTGAGCTGCTTAACCATTCTTTGTCAAGATTGTGACTGTTAGCAACGGCTAACATAGGCTACACCAATTATACACCAAGTTGTATATGTGCCATAGTGCACAATATTTTCTTTTCATTGTATAGGGCTTGGGCTCATGTAGGAGTTCCAAAGTTGTATGAGTCTAGGCTAGAGAGAACAACTTTATCCCATAATTGAAGGGTTTGAGGCCCAAAGCTATAAAAGAGCTCTATGCTTAATGGATAGTCATTCTTGGGTGAGGACTCCTCTTTGTAGAGTGGATGGTAATGAGGCTCATGGGCTTTCCATACCCATGTAGCTCTTGATTTCTAATAATCAATTACTCCTTCTTTCTTATTAGTCTCTTTGTTTGATTATGTGGAGTGAGATTGTGTTAGTGTGATGGTAGATCTCTAATCCCTTTTTCGAGTTAATCTATTATATCCACACCATTGGCCATGGTGTATGAGGGATATGCCTTCTTTCTCTTCATCTCTCTCTACAAGGTGCGGTTAGTGTGTGTGCATACGTAGTCGCATTGAGAGGTTGTGCCGCAATGGATACACTAATGCAGAGTAGGAATGTTAATTGCATGCTTGTGTAGTTGTGATTAAGAGTTGTGATTAAGAGTTGTGAATAAGAGTTATTGATGTGAGAGGTTAATCTCAACCATGTGATTGTGTACAAGTGATTAGTAAGTAGGAATGTGTGGTTGATTAGAGGAAGCCCTTTCCATGGCTTCTCTCTATGATGAGTAGAAGGATCCCTTGAATCCTCTATGTCTATACATCTTAGGCTCGTGCTTCCATGCCCTAGCCGGGTTACCGATCCACGATTTGACAATTTTGTGGCTTGCGATTAGGTTGTGCTACAACACCTCCCTACATTTGGAGCCATTTTCGGGGATCAATAACCTAAGCTAGTGAGTTTAGGATGTGTAGAATAGAGTAATTTCACTACTAATTTTGTCGGTTTTGAGTGTATGTAACTCATTGTTTGGTTTAACTTGATGATGTTGTGCAAAAAATTGATGTTAATGTTGAGTTATGAATACCCCAAACCAACCCTTGCTAATCTCGCTTCTTTCCATGCTAAGTTTTACTAATTTTGATTAACCTTGCTAACCTAACCACTAACAATTGAAGTGTAAAGTATGTGAAATCCCCTTGCAAGAGGTGGAATCATCACTCTAATCAAGTTAATTGTACCAATTTATGCCTAATTTGATGATTTAAGTGTTTGATTTTGACCTACAAATGGTCAATTTTGGAGCCGATTTGATGGTGCACACACTTGTGTGTGCAATGATGCGACTTCGCATGGAGCAAAGGAATAGCTTGGAGTGTAATTACAATGTAAGTGCACTCACTTGTCATGTCAATTATTGATTGATTAATGAGGTTCAATGTTGCTAATTATTTTCTAAAATTAGGTGTGTAACACAAAATGACTTACACTTTGCACCTAATTTGATACACTTCGAATGAAATTGATAGTCCAATTGTGACTAATGAACTTTGTGTGTATCCAAATAATGCTTAATTTTCATCAAGAATTCATGTGTGTACATAAAAATCATTGTGTGTGTGCACACACCAAAGAGGGAAAAAACTATCAAAATTTTCAAGTGTGTGTGCACCTAATCTCGAATGTGTACATACATAAAAATTGATGGAATTGATGATACATGAGTATGCAATCATGTAAATGATATGTATGATAGGCTAATTCAATCATTGGATAAGCCTAATTGCCAAAAAATTGAGTGTGTGTGCCCATCCATGACCACTTGATTTTCAATGAATGATGGTCAATTGGGACACCTAAATGGTTTTTGATTGAGAAATGTCCATGAAAAGTATGTGCAATCATTAGGTTTAAGCGTAAACTCAATGCCAATTGAGCCAAATTTGATCATTTGTGCTTAATTTTTGAGTGTGTGCCTTGCTTGATTGGGTGAAAATAGTTTAATTGTTTAGAAATTGAGCATGCATGCATTCGTTTATGCTTGATTGAGTTTGAAATTTGTGCATTTTGTTCGATTCTTCTTGTAATCCCTTGTTCCTTCATCAAAGGTTTAGCTCGTAGTAAAGCATCTTGTACTCTGGTAGGCTTCATGCCTTCCAATCGTGAGCTAATTGGTTCTCTTAAACCTTGACAAAAGCGAGCCACTTGCTTCTTTATGGTCATTGACGGTGCATATGTCTAAGCCTTATAAACTTTGAGTAGTACTCTTCCAATGTTAAACTGTATTGTTTCAAGCTAAAGAACTCATTCATGGCTCATTCAATCCACGCAGGCTTAACCTTCCCATCTCATGCGCAATTCCCATCTCAATCACATGACTTAACCAATCATGGGTCATCCAATCACATGACTTAACCAGTCATGGCTCACAATTCCCATCTCATGCGCAACCTTCCCATCTCGCTAACCGCGAGGCATCTTGCTAACCGCCAGGCATCCCGCTACAAGCGAGGCATCTTGCTACCCGCGAGGAACAAAAGAGAGCCAATAACCTCAGCTTGATCTCCGCTAATCGCGGAATCATCTCGCTACCCGCGAGGACTACCCGCGAGAAACAAAAGATATTCTTTCAACAATTCTTCTCTTTAAATGATTCTTCGAACATGATCAACCAATTCTTCATATCAATTAGAATCCACTTATCAGACAATACCAATTTGTTAAGCAATAACAATTCAACAAACAATGATAATTTATCAAACAGTTCTTTTACTGATCTATGAAAACATATGCTTGTTTCTTGTGATAGAATCACGCTTTTCGGACGGTTTAAGGGATTCTCTATGCTTAGCTTCCCAGGTCAAACATGAATAGCAATGCAGAATTATAAATTTGTCTTACCGGATTTGCAGCACGTGCGGCTAACTCCTGTGCTGGAGGTTGGATGGCTTCGACTTCTTCTTCGGTTGATGCTTCAGCATGAGATACATTCGAAGTAGACACCTTTCTTCCCAGCTTCCTTGGTGGTGCAACGGCATGGGCATCCTTAGAACTTCGCGTTACACGTTTCGAAGCCATAGCTTCGGAATAGAGAAAAGAAAAGCACGTTGTTGGAGAGAGAGAGAGAGTGTGTGTGTTCACAAACCAAGAGACGGTACGTCTACGATTGGAGATGGAGATGGCTTGAAGGCGAGAGGTTAAGGGAGAGAGCCTCCCTCTGACATGTTGTTGCAAGAGAGCTTCCACTTCCATAGATGTGTGTGTTCAAAGTGAGAGGAGAAGGGTATTTTATATAGGCCCTAGGGGGGTGCTAAGAATACTGAGAGGGTTTCAAGAATAGGATAAGGAAAAGCTCGCGTGTCGTTGCAGCTCTATAAAAAATATTTTTAAAAAAAAAAAAAAAAATTTGACGTTCGCGAATCTTATGCGCGATTTTTAAAAAGCTCTATACTTACAAGTTCCCATTCTATCTTGAGAGAGAGAAAGAAAGAAGTATCATAATTTTGACTCACCTCTCTTTCTTTCCTAAAAATACTATCTCTAAGCTTTTTCTTCACACATAGATTAGGTTCCCACATAAACCTATCGACAAAATTTTGGGCGAGCTCGAAGAGCTCGGTCTGCTCAGGTTTTTGATTTGGGCTCATTTCGGCCTCCGTTTCCACTACAGGCAGTACTGCACAGGCTATTTCGTCATTTTGTGCAAAATTTCTGTCAGTGCCGTTTTCTGCATAACAGGTGCCTTATAGTCTTGCACGGTTTGTGCTATATAGGACAGGTTGTTCCCGCTCCATTTCTCCTATTTTCGGGCAGTTTTCACATCAGGTGCAGCATTTACCATGGCTGACAACAACAACACAGATGTGTTCAAGATGTTTGCTGTTGAGGACAGGTTGGATGGCGACAACTACCCTATGTGGGCTTATATGATGCAACATGTTCTTGTGTCAAAGTGTGTCTGGAACATTGTGTAGGGCATTGATGTACGTCCTGGTTCTGAGGATGTAGGCAATGTTGAGGATGTTGCAGGTCTTGCTGCAAGGATTGCAGCTGTTAGAGTTGTTTTGCCTACGGTAGAACAAGCTCGTTGGGATGTTAAGGATGCGCAGGCTCAAGCATTGATTGGGTTGTCTGTGAAGCGCACCATTGTTCCTCACATCCGTTCAGCAAAATCAGCAAAACAGGCTTGGGATATTTTAGCAGGTCTTTATGCAAGCTGCAATGAGGCTAAAATTGCTTTGCTGCGTAAAGAGCTGGAGTCGAAGATTATGCATGAGGAAGATGATATGGACACTTTCCTTGCTAGTGTCAAGGATATCAATGAGCAGCTTATTTCTGCAGGTGAAGTCATTTCAGACAGTTCCCTTGTGCAGACTGTTCTTGATGCCTTACCAGATTCCTACCAGACTTTTGCTAGTACTTGGAGACTGATGACCCAAGGAAATCCAGAAGTTGTCAATTTTGATGCATTATGCACATTGCTGTTGCAAGAGTCACTGTCCAGAAAAAACAGGACTAGACAGCGTGCAGTTGAACAGGCTTTTATTGCTTCTCAAAGAAAGGGTGGTAACAGCAATGCAGCCACTTCTTATGGTTCTGCTGCGAGTGGCAAAAATTATGTTCCTAATGCTTCTGCTGGCAGTACTTCGTCTGGCAATTCTGGTGATAAGGGCAAAAAGAAGATGCATTGCCATTATTGTAAAGCCAATGATCACTTGATCAAGTCGTGTCCTAAGTTGAAGGCCAAAGAGGCTAAGAAGAAAGAGGGTGGTTCCAATGCAAATGCTGGTTCCACTACAAATGCAGCCATTGTTGAGTCTTTTGTGAAAGGAGACTGTGTTGCTGATGTTGATGCAGAATGGGCTTTTAGTGGAGAGTGCACTTACAATCCTGTTATCCATGATGCATGCTTGTCAGTTGCTGCAGATTCACATGTGTGGTATTTCGACTGTGGTGCTACAAAGCACATTACCTCACATCGTGAATTGTTTACCTCTCTCGAGTCTGTCCCTCATGGAAATTCAGTCACTTGTGCCAACAACGCCTCTTATCCAGTTCAAGGAGTTGGAAAGATTGTGCTTACTGTTGCTAGTGACAGTTCTTTCACACTTGTTGATGCACTTTATGTACCTGGGATCAAGAAGAATCTCTTGTTTGTATCCGCACTTGCTAGACTTGGACATGTAGTCAAATTTGTGGATGACAGATGTACAGTTCATGATCTCAGTTTTGGTGATGAAATTGTTGCATCTGGGCTTTTGTGCCGTGGGCTGTATAAGCTCACTTTGTATGACAAATGTGGACAAAATTTTGCAAATGCTGTTGTAGATTGATTTCAGATGCAAAACTTTGGCATGCACGTTTTGGTCATATGAATTTTGCCAGTTTGCTGCGTTTGCAGAAATCTGACATGGTTGCTTCTTTGCCACCTCTTGAAGCACCTGTCAAACATGTTTGTGAAGGCTGTATTTTGGGTAAGATGCAGCGTTCTAAGTTTCCAAAGGATGGTTCAGTTCGGGCCACATGCAGGTTGCAACTTGTGCATAGTGATGTTTGTGGGCCCATGCAAACTCCGTCCTTGGGCAATTACCTGTACTTCGTGACTTTCATTGATGATTACTCCAAGCATGCATGGGTATTTCCTCTTAAAGCGAAGTCCGAAGTTTTTATGTGCTTCAAACAACTTCTGGCTATGGCTGAAAATGTCTCGAAATGTACTATGGGCACCCTCCGTTCCGATCGAGGGGGGGAGTATATATCTCATGAATTTAATGCATTTCTGGCTAGTCGTGGGATAAAACACCAATGTACAGTGCCTTATACACCTCAGCAAAATGGTGTTGCTGAGAGGAAAAACAGGTCATTGACGGAAATGGCACGATGTGTGGTCAAAAGTCAAGCTTTACCGCATTCTTTTTAGCTTGAGGCCATTATGTGTGCCACTTATGTACTTAACAGGTGTCCTACGAAAGCTTTGCAGTCTATTACTCCATATGAATCATGGCATGATAGAAAGCCTTCTATTGAGCACATTCGTGTTTTTGGCTGTTTGGCATATGCTTTGGTGCCACAAGTGTAGCACAGAAAATTGGATGATAAGGCTGTCAAATGTATTTTTGTTGGTTATAGTGCTGAAAGCAAAGGTTACAGGTTGTATCATCTGCAAACAAAATGTATTCTGGTTTCTCGGGATGTAGTGTTTGTGGAAGATTCTGTTCAGCCCTTGCTGTCATGTACTAGAGACAGTAATGTAAGCTCACAAGACATTTATGACACTTTGTTGCCTCTTTTCAGTGGTGGAAATACGAATGTAAGTTCCAATGAGGCAAATGTACAGCCTATGGGGGTTTCTGAAAATGTTTTAGATCAACCTATTACTGATGCAGATGTACATGATGTACTTGATGAGGAAAGGGCTGAAAATGAGCAGGCTAGAGGTATGCCAAAATGGCTGGTGCACACTTTGCGTGTCAGTAAATTGGATGCACCTTTGTCTAGTCGTACTCGTTTAGGCTCTCGCCATGCATCTTATGCATCAGATTGTTATGCTTTGGCTGTGTCTAGCTTACATGATGTTGAGGAGCCTCTGACTTTTGATGAAGCACAGAATTCATAAAATTGGATGGCTGCCATGCAATCAGAATATGATGCACTTATAGAGAATGACACATGGACTTTATGTGATTTGCCTCCTGGCAAAAAGGCCATTGGTACGAAGTGGGTTTACAAGTTGAAACGCAAGCCGGATGGTGAGATTGATCGCCATAAGGCTCGACTTGTTGCAAAGGGTTATGCACAGCAAAATGGCATAGATTATGAAGAGACTTTTTCTCCCACTTGTCGTATGACTACTGTGCGTTTTCTATGTGCATTGGCAGCTCATTTTGGTTGGGATGTACATCAATCAGACATTGTTACTGCTTTCTTGAATGGTGACATATTTGAGGAAGTTTATGTAACGCAGCCTCGCGGTTTTTTCATAAAAGGACAAGAGGACAAAGTGTGCAAATGTTACAAGGCTTTGTATGGGTTGAAGCAATCTCCCCATGCTTGGTATGAGAAAGCTGACACTCATTTGGTCAAACAAGGCTTTTGTAACAGTCCAACAGAAAGCACATTGTATGTAAAGCGTGAGGGTGATGTATTTCTCATCGTGGTTCTTTATGTTGATGATTTGCTGATCACTGGACCAAATGAGAGACATATTGCTGAATTTAAGGCTAATTTGAATGCTACTTTCAAGATGAAAGATTTGGGGCTGTTGCATCATTACTTGGGTATACAGTTTAAGCAATGTGATGGTGGTATTGCCTTGTGCCAGAAAAGTTACATAGAGACATTGCTATGTAAGTTTGGGCTTGAGGATTGCAAACCTATTGCCACTCCCATGTAAACAGGTTTGAAGTTGAGTCTACATGATGCTAGCGATCCTGCTGATGTCACTCTTTACCAAACTGTTGTTGGCTACCTCATTTATGTATGCAACACGAGGCCGGATATTCAATTTGCAGTCTCACAGGTCAGCAGATTTATGCATAGCCCAGGGTCTAAGCATTGGCAGGATGTCAAGAGGATTTTCCGCTACCTTAGTGGCACTTTACATCTTGGCTTGTTTTATCCCAAGGGGGGATCATTGCCGCCAGACTTACATGCTTTTTCGGACTCATATTGGGCTGGTTGTTTTGACACGCGAGTGTCCACAAGTGGTTTTTGTTTCATGCTTGGCAGTTCATGTATATCATGGTTGAGCAAGAAGCAACCTACTGTGGCCACTTCGAGTTGTGAGGCTGAGTACAGGGCAGTCTTCACAGCTACGGTTGAGTGTGTATGGCTCAGATGCCTTATGGCTGATTTAGGTGTTGGACAGGACACTGCCAACACTATCTACACTGACAGTCAGAGCGCATTGGCAGTTGCGAGGAACCGAGTTTTTCATGCTCGCACAAAGCACATTGAGGTGCATTACCACTATGTCAGGGAGAGGTTCTCAACAGGAGAGATCAGCTTGGCTTATGTGCTAACATAGGACAACCTTGCAGATCTTTTCACAAAGGCATTTTCTTGTGAGAAGCTTGAAGCTTTCCTCAAAGCTTTGGGCTTACTCCCCTTTGTGGACTGATCCTGTCCTCAGGGCATGGCACTTCCCTTTACTCATGTGCCAGCTCTCGTTCACCGCATCACTCCAGGGGGGATTTGTTACCATATACATGTGGTAGTGATGTGTGTGAACACACTAGGACCGCCGGGGCATTTTTTCCCTCTTTAGGAGGTTTTTTTCCCCCGTGCATTGTATATACGCCCATCACTCTAGGGCTATCTATCTTTCCAGTGCACACTAAGTAATACACTCTCTATTGTGTGCCTTGAGCTTCCTTCGTCTTCTCCAAGCTGTGTGTGTTTCTCTGCAACCCTAATTCCAACAATTTTTTCATAAAATTTTGGCTTAAATTTGGGTGTGTGTGCGTACTCAATGGCATGTGCAGTCTGGAGCTTGAATGAATAATTGTTATTTTTTTACCAATTATGATGATTAATTTGGCCAAATAATTGATGTATGCCAATTTGATGGGAATTGGTAAAAATTTCATTGAATTGTGCCTTTGCAAATGCTATAATCAATTGTGTGTAATCGTACAAACCAAATGACAAATCCGATTTGATTTGGATGATTAGGGCTTTGGGATATGAGCATGCAATGATTGAATTCGGATACAAATTGGCATTTGAGAAGTAATGCACTATATACATGTGTGTATGCAATGATTGATGTAAACCACCTTTTTTTGCGTGATGAATCAATTGAGGAATGTATGACCTAATTGATTGTATGCACTATGCTTTGGAGTAAACTTAGTTTTCGGACGGGTCATTGAAATTCATGCTCAAATCGAATGAACATGAAGAAATCAAGAAGGTTTGTGTACACAATTGTGATGAACCAATCAATTGACCAATTTGTGGTGCATATGTCCCATGCACAAAAAGACATCATCGAAGTTACTTTAGATAGTGTGGGAACGGATCCGTAAATGAGCTTTTTTCAAAAATGTCAAAAAAATGCACAAGGGATGCAGTAGCTAGTTATGCGTATTGTATTGCCAATGATAAAAGAGCTCACAACACACACACACACACACACACACACACACACACACACAATGCCTGGTGGTAATAGCTTTTGCTCACATTTCCAGTGAGAGACTCCTCTTATAAAGAGGTATCTAAAAAATGAAACTTAAAAAAAAAAAAAATAATAAGCCAAAATTTCTTGTCTTGCCAGTGCCAATTATCAAAACTACCCACAACACAGTTGCCATCATGATTTGCTTGCCTTGGATGCTCTTCGGGCCACACATCTAGTTGCATCAGCTGCTCCAACTCACCTACCCGCTTTCTCAGTTGGAACTTGGAGCCCCATCTTTTTTGGTTGATCCTCTGTTTGGCCCCACAAACCTCACTAGCAAGCAGCTCACACCACTCACACACACACATACTTCGCGGCTTTTTGCTGCTTGGCTAATGAATGCAGTAAAATCAACGTGCTCAGCACTACTCGACACACCACGTACTTGGCCCACAGCCGTGCTTTCGTAAACACACACACACACACACACACTTTCTCGGTTGGCTCACCGCCAGGTCAGCACACGCACACCGCTTCCGGGCTTGCAGCTCTATACAGAGCCATAGCTTCTCACACACACTCAATCTACTGAGTGTTGCAACCATTAGCGCTGCCGATTCTCCTGTAGAGCCGGCTGATCACTCGCAACGCTCCTACACACATTTACACACACACACACACACACAACCCTCGATTTTTTTGCTTCAGCCGCCTGCACATTTGCTTTGGTCTTTGGACCCACCCACACTCACACGCGTCACCGACGACCACGTAAAAAATAGAAGATTTCAAAAAAATTAAAAAATAATAATTATTGTGCTCCTCAAGAGGTGAGTCACACCTCTCTTATCCTTGCCTTGCAGCATGAGCCCTTTAGTTAACCTCATCTCGACAAGCCTTGAATGAAGACATCCAAATCGAGCACATGTGTATTAGCTTCAAATTGAGGATGCCAAAATCATCATTGATTTATTTTTTTTTGGGCAATATGAGTGATTGTGGGGAGTTTCCTCAAGAGTGATCATATTTTTTATTTGAAAAAAAAATCCATCATATTTTTGCAGGATCAAAACAAGTGTCGAGTTGAGTCTCATTGTCTGGTGTCGTCAAGTGCTTGACTTATGACTGATTCTTTTAGTGCTTCATTTGAATGGCGCAATGGTTTTAAGCACAAATAACTGAACTTCATGCTGAAGGATTGCAGACGTTTGAGCCTATATTGTTCAAGATCATGAAATTTGTCTATTAAAGGTCGACATTTCACTAAATGATAAATTCTTCTTAATTGTGTAGAATGTTCATTGTATGCACATCAATTGTGATGGTTTCTATTCACAAATGACCTTACTTACACTAAAAATCTAACTTGTGCGGGTTAATTTTATTTGCGAGTTAATCAATTCGTGTTTTTTTGCTAAAGGTGATGCTTTTTCGAGTTTATAGAAGCATGGATTTCACTCATATGTATGCTCTCTAAGGTGGCGTTGTGGTATGTTAAATAAGTACCGAGGGAAGGAGCGAGAAGAAGGATTAGACGGAGAGAGAAAAACATACTTGTGAAATAGAGATAGGATCGAGGTGTGAGAGTACCAACAACGAGAACGAGAGACAGAGAGAGAGAGAGAGAGAGAGAGAGAGAGAGAGAGAGAGAGAGAGAGAACCTGAGAGTGGGAGATGAGGGGGAGAGAGGAAAGATAGGTTCAAAATGAAAAAAGTCGGGCTCAAGTTTGGGCAAGAAGGTTCTCAAGCCAGTTCAAATTATTTCATTTAGTAAGTTGGTATAGAATTGTTTATGTGTTGGTTTAATGTATATATTTTATAAATATCTCACATTTTAATTGAGATGAAAGTGGAGTTAAGTAAAAGTGGAGTTTTGTTGTGAAGAAGGAGGTTGTGTGCACGTTTTCTACTCACGTGTGTGTGTGTGTGTGTGTGTGTGTGTGTGTGTGTGTGTGTGTGTGTGTGTGTGTGTGAGAGCCGGGTCCACAAATAATGTTTTCCGAGTCCTTAGAGAGGCAGTTAGTGGTGGTTACTCATTGCACAATTATATGCTTATAGTATTCATAGGGGAATAATAATCATAGTGTATCCCGATCCCTTAGAGAGGCAGTTAGTGGTGTCTACTCATTGCACTATTAGATGCTTTTAAATTTTATAAGGGAATAATAATCGTAGTGACAAATCATGCAGATTTTATTGCACTCCCCACTTTAAAAGTTAGTGGTGGACTAGTAGACGATTATAATATTCATAGGGGCATAATATTCATATTGACAAATCATGCATATATTATTGCACGCTCCAATTTAGCAGTTAGCATATGCTGCGTGGGACCCTTCATGTCACTAACACATGCCACTCTTCCATCACTATCAATTCATAGGGGCATAATATTCATATTGACAAATCATGCATATATTATTGTACGCTCGAATTTAGCAGTTAGCATATGCTGCGTGGGACCCCTCATGTCACTAACACATGCCACTCTTCCATCACTATCAATCCTTTTTGAGAGCATGCTGCTTTAGCCTATATAAATGTTACAAGGCAAGTAGTATATGCTACACAAGTGAATGGGAGGTGTTAATCAAGAGAGGTTTTTTCATTTTCCCTGTACTTATACAATGCCTATAGGATATGCAACTATTGGTAATGAGGTAGTTGCAAAAATCCATGAAGAGCTTCACAAACTCCCCCCCAACGCACCCCTTGAAGAAAAGAAGACGTTTACACAGAGAGAGCGTGACACAAACAAGGCGATCTAGATGTTCAACCACCTTAAACGCGCTCGCAACACCGGAGACCAGGAACTCAATGATGGCTTTGAGACAATGCGAGAAGCTCTGGGCAAGTGGGAGACATGGGGGTACATAGACAGCTCTCAAAGGGCCACTTTACAAGCGGAGATTGACCATTTTCTTGTCTGCAAACGCACAATCAACCTGGTCGACATCTCTGGCTCTAATGTGGTAGAAGATTGAGGCAAGATTTAAATAATTATGCACTAAATATATATAGTTAAATAAATATGCACTAGCACATGATAAATTGTACTAGTGTGATGCAAGTTGTACTGTGTGTGTGTGTGTGTGCAGGTTTGATTCCCTACCTAATCATGTAAACAACTTATTTTAATTATATGATGCTTATTTTAACTATATGATGGTGTTCCACTCTTCAGTCCCTTGGTGAGAATAATTCATATGTCTCTGTCTGACTTATTATTATTGAAGTAGCTGTGATACTTTTAATCGGCCTAGTCTACTAACACATCTTCAAGATCTATCATAACTTAGGGTATTGTTGATATCTTGTAGCTAAATTGAACCACCAAATGTAACTACAAGCTGTTTGAAAGCCAAACGTAAAGAAAATCTATGTGAGTTTTTAATATAATGCAAGAAAAAGATGAGCATGTCTTTAGTATTTACCCTACTTTTAGTAGAATGTTGTTTCCTGTCCATGTAGGTGTTGTTGCAAACAAGGATGAATGCCTAATAAGCCAATTTGAAACTAGGAATGTAAAAAATATTGATGGTTGTACTTGTTTGGATAGAGACCTCAAAGTAATGATACACGCATAGACTTTTACATATAAAATAGTAATTAAGAACACTTTACTGAGTTGAAGAACTGCATACATACATAAACACACACATATAAATAACTATATATATTGTATAAACAAGTACTTAAAAACACTTTACCGAGTTGAAGAACTGCTTACGTACATAAACACACACATGTAAATAAATAAATAAAAATATTATATATATATAATATATATATTATATATAAAACTATATATATTCTTAGACCGACAGTGTACAGAAATACTGACATCAAAATTTTGACAGCATAACAACGTGAAAAATAAAAAAAACCCATTCCATACTTGCTTCCGTGAAAGCTTGCCTAACTTTCGTTAAGCTTTCCCATTCTATACTTGCTTCCGTGAAGCTTGCCTAACTTTTGTGTATACATGAAACCATGATTATGTTTCTAAACATGAACAAAAAGCATGATTATATTCACAAGCAATCAAAATTTCGGCAGCATAACGATGCGAAAATTCAAACAAAAAAATTTCCCATTCCATGCTTGCTTCCGTGAAGCTTGACTAACTTTTGTGTATACATGAAACCATGATTATGTTTTCAAACATGAACAAAAATCATGATTATATTGACAAGCAATCAAAATTTCGGCAGCATAACGGCATGAAAACCCTAAACCCTAAAAAAAACCCCATTCCATACTTGCTTCCGTGCAGCAGTGAATGCTCACGGGAAGAAGAAATTACATACGCAAAAAAGCATGTGTTGGTATATTACTTTGGTAAATCCAAAGCTCTCATTTAACTTCTATCTAGCATAATAAATATGAAATCATGGCTGAATTGATAAGGACGATCAACACCAACAACATGTCTTCAGTAATACCAAAAAAGTGGACCCAAACACCATGGTCACACGTCGTTCCATAAAAATCACAAACTAGAAAAACCGATAGATAATACCAATGTTGATGTCAATCAAGGGCAATGTGATCCGGGCTCATATTGTTGTCAATCAGTCTCCTCATCGCTATCTGCATCAACTGTTGAAATAGCACGTACACATGGAGCCTTGAAGCGTGAAAGATGTTGATGGAACACCTTTGGATCACTATCTATGCAGAGACAGTGTCTAGACAACTCAACGCAAACATTGCCCAAGCCACCACATCCAGAAAACATATCAACAATGTAGGTGTGCTCCGCAGTAAATGTCCGCACAAGCCAGCTAAAAAAAGCAAAAAATATGTGCATTTTTACTTTATGTAACATAGTCCAATAACGCATAGCAGGAAGCATATATTCTTACCGAAAGAAGTCAAGGCTACGCTCGGCGGCACCTCTAAGAGTGTGTCCTCCAATGTACTCTCCGTCAGCGTGCTCCACCAGTATTCCGGACTTGGCATCGAAAGAGTTGTTGTCCACGGTCTCTCCATCTCGTCGATCATAGATAGGACGTTGACCCTTATGATAAAACAATCCTAGCAATAGTGTTTCCACCTACAAATTACAATTAGAATGTGATCTAATTGAAGAAAACTACGAGCATGCTTTTCAATCAACAAATAAATTTACTTACTCTCTCAATCTCAATGGTCTTTCGCACATAACCATCGGGGATCAAAATAAGGATGGTGTGCATCATTTTGAATCCCATCTCGATGGCATGGCTAGACACAATGCCAAAGTGATTAGTGGAGCTTAAGGTGATGTACCACCCATTGTCTGCCACATACTTTGGAGCTATTACGGCCACTTTCTTACTTAATTTTCGAGAGAATTGATTCCATGGAGGGACCTGCATAATACGCATTGTTAATTTAATTAAAGTTCCAAAACTATGATAGACTGTCCATTGTGGTTTTGAAGGATGCATACCTCGTTCTCCGAAAAATTTTCAACTTTAAAGTTTGTTGAAAAATCCGCAAACAAAAGAGAGGCCACTTCATTGCTCTTTTCCCCATCAACATGGGCTGAATGAAGAAAATCCAAGATCCTGCATACGATCAAATACATGTATTTCAAACATTCACAACACACACCACACATAGTTAGTCTTTCTTTTCACATGTGTTTACCATTTCTCATCACATCGAGAGAAATTTTGTAAACATCTAGCATGTTGCCAATAACGGTCACATCACAATCTATGGAAGGCACTGCATAATCAGAAAATAAAATATTTCATCAAGAATTGTTGAGTAGAAATAAAGTGACAGCTAGATATCTATACAAGCAAGTTTACCTGTGGAGCCTTGAGCACCTTTTTGGTTCTTTTTGGGAGACTTATTGGGCTTCTTGGATCTAACAAAATCCAATCGTTTCTTTATAGAGGAGATTGTACTATTGTTTACTCTTTTCGAAGAGGTGGCTTTCTTGGAAGCTGAGCTAATCTCCTCAATAACATTTTCATTTCTTTCAAGAACATGCTCTAAAGAAAACAAAAATATATTTCTCACAAACATAATCTAAATAGTATGAGCACTTTAATAATTTTGTAGTTTTTATAAATGCCAAAAATAACCTTTATATAAGTTCCCTTCATCACGTGGGTAGGTGCCTCGAGTGTAATCTAGCCACCAATGGCAATACTCAATTTCTCAAGCAATCAAACCATAATCTCTCATCCATAGTGGATACATACACTCCTCACAAGAGAGGTCCCTCCAACTTTCAACAGCAATTGGCAACTTCTCCAACATAGTTTGATCGTAAAGCTGAATTAGCCATCTACATAAAATGCAGTTAACTTCATTTTAGCTCCTTTCCTAAGTGACTTATTTATTATACAAACTCTAAGTAAAAAATAGAATAACAACCATAAAGATATCAATTGTATTACCTGAATAATACTCTCCTTGAAGATTCCATAAGCTCTGGAATTTTTTCATCCGACTCTTTTGTGTTGAGCTTACTCCAAAGCTCCACAAAAGCTTTATCAATGTGGTCCCTCAATTGGTGATGAAACCATGCTTCAAAGCCCTCCGGCATTTTTTCAATCATTTTCCCTTTGATTCTCAAGCATTGCTTCAAGATACTTCCCCAATACCACTCTTTACGCAAGTACATTCTAAATTTCATTACACTAATATAACGTTCAGAAGTAACATCATCTACACGGCAATGCATCAAAGAGTGCAATATTTCCTTTTTCCTATAGAGCAAACAATAAAAAAACCATAAATGCATTGATTCATTTGATGATTTCATGTGTATTTTTTATCCAAAAATTATTACCTCTCTGGTGATATTTTAGAAGTTTCCAAAGAGTGGACCTTGTCTCTTGTAAGGCCCACTTGATCCTTTTCTCTTATCCAATTGAAGTTAATTAATAAAGAGAAGAATCCCTGGCCATTGGCGGGGTTGGCAATGGCCAACATCTATGTTGCATTAGCACGAGATCAAATCAAATCAATTTTTCAATCAAATAAATCAAATTCAAATGACGTGTTAACTTACAATTTTGTAGAAATTCAAACATGAACGGTGAGAGGAGAAAGTGTTTACCTTATAAGCTCTTTCTTTGAATATTTTTTCTACTCTTCCTCGAGCAACCATTTCCTTTTCTGGCAGTGAAATCGAGGGATCATTGATCTCTTGCATCTCTTTGATAAGAGACAAGTCAAAGTCTTCCTTTTGTAGAGCAAATGAAAAAAAAAAAGTAAGATTTTACAAAATAATGTCAAGCTTTAGAAATTACATAAAAAGTGTACTTTAAGGCAAAAAAATATACCTTCCATATGAGCATTGCTAATAAAAGAGCAGGAGCGTATTTTTTTATCATTAAATAAAAGAAGATGTGTGAAAATGTTTATGTTGAATATCTTGCAGCATACGATCACTACAAATAATTGCTATATGTGAAACTAAAGAGGAGGATGCAAAGACTCAGGTTATTTTTTGGGAGAACCTTAATTCAGCAATGGAAAAGTACGGACATGGTGCAGCTGACTTTGCAGGTTTTATGTCTAATGAGGCTGGTGAAAATTGGAATGCTATTTGAACAGTCTTCAATGGCGGGCGAGATAATATCATGGAGGGACGTGAACAGTCATGCCTATTTCATTGGGAGCAGAGTCTCCACAAATATGCTAAAAAGTGGATACCTCAACATCTAACAAATCAACACATTGATATGTGTGAGGAATGGAGAGCTTGTAAGACCATTGTGCTTGCATCTCAAAAGGCACTTTCAATTCAAAAATGGTGGAGACAACATCTATCTACAGAGAGCATCACAAGAGTGAGCAGATGGTTTAAATGGTGGGAGCAACGAATTTCACACTGGGGAGGAATTGGAACAGATGTAAGTACCTTTATGACAATTTATATTTTTTGAAAAATTTATAAGCTTTTCATACATGAAATTTATAAATTTCAATTCATGTTTTTTTGAACTTCATAGGGTGGTCTAAGTTCGTGGGAGCGGGCACAAATTCCCAATGTTAATTTATCAGAAAGTGTACATGCCAGTTGGTTAGCGGGTGAAGGTGGAAAGAGAAAAATATCCTTGTATGATGCATGTGTAGCAGATGTTATAAACTCATATATTCAATGTGCAAAGCGTTTGGGATATACTACTGGGCGTTATATAGGAACGGGTCCCACAATGGAGACCTTGATTTCTCGAGTTGAATCTCAGCAAACTCCAACTCCAACCAACGTGGCCCATCTATTACACGAGGCTGTTGCAGGGACTCCCATGTATCCGCAGCCAATTTTGCATGGAGACAAAGAAACAGTACAACGCAAAAAGAGGGGCAGAACAAGAACAATTAGCTCCCATCGGCCGGAATATGTCATGGAATCTAAGCAACGAAACCATCGCGGTCGACCCAAAAAAATCAAGTTCGATACCCAAGGACCAGGTATTTCTAACATTCTGCTGCAAATTAGTAACAGTGATGATGATATTGGATCTCAAAAAGAAACAACCACACCTTTGTCATCTCAAAGAAACAATGTGTTTGAGAGTGATGTGCCACGCACTCAGTGGGCCCTCAGGAGAATGCCCATTCAAAGTCAAAGAAAATGTTTTGGAATAGTAGGGAGAAAAAATTGTGACAATATCTTGCATAGTCGCTCAATTGGTCTTGTTGCTCCATGTATATGGTCCGAAAGAATGTTCAAGGGTAAAACAATTGAGCAATGGTTATGGTTTTGTAATCATGATATTTTGCATACTCAATCAATCAAAAAACAAGTCAAAGATTTACCTCCTGCTCCAAATGTTTGGCCGGTAGGAAGAGGGACAGATATCTCCACACAGGAACTTACCGCGCTGCATCAGAGTGGATTTTGGACAGAGAATTCAATGGTAAATCCACAACCTCTTGCTGGTGACTGCAAAGAAGGTGGTGGCAGCTCGAGGAAGAAAAAGTGGAGGCATGGAATCTCTAAAGAGGCCATGAAGAAATTGGAAGCATGTAATAGTATGACAATTATATTTTTGGATGAAGTGAAAAGGTCTCAAGAGCGTGTAATTTTTCGAGTTCTCACTGAAAATAGTTATGAGATTCATATAAAACAGAGTCCAACATGCACGTGTCCAGATTTTCAAAAGCGAGAGAATACCAACAAATCCTTTTTGGCCTGCAAACATATGTACTATGTGTACACAAAAGTGCTCGGACTTGAACCTAAGGAGCACATGATTATTCATCAACCAACCCTCTCACCAATGGACATCGCCTTTATTCTTGGACAACCAAGAAGGATTTCTCCCTCCATTTAATTACAACTGGTTTGGTATGCATCTTTCACTCAACTAGAATATTGATCTATGATATTAAAGTGTTTTTCTGTATTTATTTTGGTTTATTACACTTGTGATTATTTATCTTGAAAAAAATATTATTTATGCAGCAAAGGTACCCAAATTTCAAGCAAAAGACATGAAGCAACTTGCAAGCTATTTGGGAGCAGATTACTTGCCTTTTAGAGTGACCATTACATTTATGGCGACTATCCTTTTTTGTACTCTAATTTTGATCTTATCCTGTGGTAGTTTAGCGAATGTACTTACATCCTCAAACTTACATTGTTTCAAAAAGCTCAAGCTTGGGAAAAATAGTATTGTCTCTATCTGGCATGATTTTTGACTTCATCACATTTATATATGTTGTGGATTATTTAACTCTGAAAATAGTGTTGTCTCTATTTTGCATGATTTTTTACTTTATCGCATGTTTATATGCTGTGGATTATTTGACTGTGATCACATGCGCTGCGAGCATATTTGACTCTAATGGCATGAGTTGTGAAATGGTGATTTTATTTGTTTACATTTTCACGTCGTTATGCCCTCTCGGTCTCTCTCTCTCTCTCTCTTTCTCTGCGTAGTGATATACAACTCTATGATTTTACTTTCTCTCTCTAGAAGAGAAGTCACTCTCTCTCTCTCTCAAGAATTTATGATCTCTTCTTCCAATGGTAACACGCATAAATACTATCTCTCTAGAATTTATACTTTCTCTCTCCCTCAACCACACATATATGGAGTCTTGTGATGATTGAAAATTACATTAAATAGATACTTTATGCTATGGCACATATTTGGTTTAAAAACTCTAAAGATTGCTAAAATTGTCAAAAAAAACTTGAAATGAAAAACTCGCAAATGTTAAATCCCCAACTTGTGCTAATTTCATGTAGCAATTGCATTCCGCTGAACGAAAAATTCTTTTTGACATGCATTCAAGCATCATTTGAAGAGATACATTGATGATGCAGGGATGATTGGTGAAAAGTGTGTATCAAAACTTCAGCCTTATTGCATCTTGGTGCTTGAATTGAATGAGAAATTATTTGAAAGCATTAAAATTGAGCTTGTTTTGATGGACAAGAGTGTTCGTAAAAATTTGAACTTGGCTTTGTGCAGTCTTTTAGTGCTTGTATTGGATGTTCATATGCTAAAGAGCATTAATGATTTGAGTCTTTTTTGAAGGGGTGTGGCAAGGTTGAAAATTCTCTTGATCCAAGAAGGGGTCATCATTGCAATATATTGAAAAATTTGGCTAATTAGAGCCATTCCAATTGATTGGATTAAAAGTTGTATATATGCTAGCTCATAGCTTGGTCAAAAGTTAATTTTTTTCATTTTGAGCTAGTGTTTACCCAACTCTTTTTTGAGCTTTCAAGTACATAATTTGGCTATTAGAGCCATTCACTTTCATTTCATCAAGTTGCAGTCATCTCTAGCTCATAGATTGCACTAAAAAATGTAAAATTTCATGTGAGCTAGTTGTTAGCCAACTTTTTGAAAAGCTTTAAATTGTAAAATTCGGCTTTTGAGAGCCACTTCATTTCATTCAGAGGTTGCATTATTTTCAGCTCTTGGCTTATTTTCCATATTTCAAGTTGAGCTAGAAATTAATCAAACTTTGAATCGTGCATGAGATTGAAAAAAATTAGTAAAATTTGCTTATGTAGAAGCATTTTACCTCTCTCATTGTTGATATGTATGCATAATTTTCTATCAAAGAGCATCATGTGCATAACCAAAGGTATATTTTTTCCTTGGGTTTTTTCCCTTTGGCAAATTTGGGTATGCAAGACCCTAGTTTTAGGTTTTCATTGATGTTTTTGTGTGCTTTTTTGGCTTTCAATAATTGGCTTTGTAGCTTGTGTTTACACTTAGCTTCACAAAAGCTTGGATTGTAATAAAAGATCAAGAGACTTCTCTACACAAAGGATGCTTGCTCAAGGATGCTCAAAAGAGCATGAATAGGTGTAGTCCTTCCATGATTTTGCTCTTTGTTGATCTCTCCATTCTCTTGCTTGGTTTAAGTGAAATTTTGCTTCTAAGCTATGGTTTTTTCATGTTCAGAAGCTAGGCATCTTGAAGTTCCAACACTTTGCTTTGTGAAAATTAACTCATCAAAAAAAATTAGGTTTTATGTGTGCTAATCATAGGTAATTGGCCTTGACCTTAGGTTAATGTAGATTCATTCTCATTAGTCCTAGACTCTTAGTGATAGTTTTAATACTCCGTTCATTTTTAACATGACCTAGGGCTATAATTGGGCTTTAGTCTTTAACCCAATTGCCATAAGCATCTCATGTTGTAGGCAATAAATAGTGCTAAAAAATGAAACAATGAAGCAATAAATAGCCTACTTAACGACCTCTCTTCTTAAGCAAGAAAAGAGAAACCAAATGCTCTAATACCAATGTAATACAAACGGCCTATTAACTTTGAGAGTAGCGGAATTAGAAAATTAGATAAAGCACTTGTGTGAGTACTTTGTGAGCATAGAGGGTGAACTTAATTGATGGTAGCAACATAAACATGGTACTTAGTTAACTTGGAATGAACAATACTTTTGCAAGAGAGAGAGTTTAGAGAACATGACGACAATTCAGGACCGGATTCATACGGAGCCGCTCCCTCCTCCAATAGGCATTTGTATTATAGTTTCTCCCATCAAGAGAGACTTGGTACAATACAATCTTTGTGTTCCTTGTGACCTTGGTGATGCAATGAAGATGGAAAGCTTCATGCATCACAATCATAGTATAAACTTTGTAGAAAGCATTAACTATCCCAAGCCTCAGTCCCAAGGCCTCAAACACCTTTAAAGGTAGAGAAAGCTAGCGGGGAATGACGGTAGGGAATAGGAGGATGAAACATTCCATAGGAGAAAGAAATAGTCCCTCACTTATCATCACCCTTCTTGCTAGCATACATAATAGCATAGTAATGAAGATGGAGAAGATGGCAAGCTTAAGCATTGCAGCATGGCTCTTGGTTGGATTTTCATTCCATAGCCAAGAGTGTTGGTGTAGTATCTCACTTCTCACAAGCTTGGAGAAGGAGGTGGAGTTTTCACTTTCACCAAGTAAGAATGATCCACAAAATGAGTGTGTGTGAGTGTGTGTGTGTGTGGTGTATACCCCCCAGCACCCCCCTTGCTTGCTTGGGCCGAGTTCTAGCCTTTCCACATGCAAAAGTCTCATTGGACCCCTCAATCACATGCAGCATGCATTCAAGTACATGGGTAGTCTTTGGACAAGTGTCCTCCTTACCCCTTAGAGAAAGAGAGAGCTTGACAATATCTAGATATTTGTTGGATGGAACTAAAAGCTCATTGGACCCCTCTTTAGTCTAGCTAATAGCATTCAAGCACACCATGTGGCTAAGCATAGGGAGAGTCTGACATGTGTCCCATGTGCCCCTTGAGAAAAAGGTGCCCTTTGGGTGAGTGGGAGGTTAAGTCAAAGATTCCCCTAACTTTGGGGCTTTCCCCCTCCTTTGTAGGGTCTCTTTTTGACTCAAGCACCTTACCCCCCATGCATAGGAAGCTTCTCAAGCACCTTCCTCATCAAGCATGACAAGCACCTCAAGCACCTTCGTCATGAAGCACGACAAGGACCTCAAGCACCTTAGTCATCAAGCATGACAAGCACCTCAAGCACGTTAGTCATCAAGCACGACAAGAACCTCAAGCTTAGGTCAGTTTCCCACCTCAAGCTAAGCCCTAGTTTGACTAAAGTCAAAGGACTTTTAACACTAACTACTGGAGGTCTTTAATGAAGCTAACCCTAAGGTATTTTAAGCTCCATTAGATGCACGTTTCTCTTTGATAGACTACCTCCTTTTGGACCCGTATTGAGATGTAACCAGGTCTCTTATTCGTCCCCTACTGAGATAAGTCTAGAAGCACTTATTGCACATTACTCTTTGGTATACCATCTCCTTTTGGACCCGTATTGAGATGCAACCATCTCTCCTTTTGGTCCCATGTTGAGATAGTTCTAGAAGCACATATCTCAATTCTAACTCTTGTTCCTGTTTATTCTCCCACATTAAATGATCAATTTAATATGAGAAAATAATTTGGATAAGCTAGTTATTAGATTTTATGACATTACCTCTCTCTTGAAATCATAGTCGTCCTCGACTATGAGGTAGACAAGATAAAGCCTTGTCATTAGTCCATGTTTCTTAGTGAGTAGAGGATCCCTTTTTACCCTACGACATCATTCCAAGATGGATGACTAATCCATTTGGTGCTTAGGAGACGTAGCTGCCGCAAGCATGTCTACTCTTTAGTCCATATCATACTTCCAAAGTAGAGTGACAAGTTCTACTTGGTTTTTGGGAGATGCCGTCATCACAAACATGATTCTAAGCATGCATACTTTTTAAATTTGTGCACAATAAAAAGAGAACTAGTCTTATAAGACAAAAACATTTTTTATTTAAAATGCATTTTCATAAGCTTACTCTAGTGCAGCATTTTAAGCATTGACAAGGTTCATATTATCCTTAAGCTAGGTTCCTTGCATCCATTTAGCATCTTTAAAAGGATATTTCTTTATTTTAATAAGATACCATCAAATAATCTTACCGTTTCTTAATACCTTGTCTTCATGTCATAGGATGAACGCAACTTGAAGTACTTCTTCTTGATCTTCGATTTTTGTAGGGTCTACAACTATTGCTTCTTTTGATAGCGCTCCTTTGTAAGGTTTACGTAGGCTCTCATGGAAAACATGGTGCATGATCCAATGGTTGGGGCAACTTTAATTGATAAGCCATCTCATTGATTGGCTTAAGAATTTAAAAAGGAACATAGTATCTTTTTGCTAATTTAGCATAATACTCTTGGTGGCCCATAGGATTCTTGCCCGTAGTATGTCTTAGACAAGCCTTGAGAAAGTTTAGCAAGACCCAATCATTTTACTTAAAGGCTAAGGCTCTTCTATGCTTATTACTAGCAGCCCTTTTTGCCTTTCCTGTGAGATGGATATAACCCCTTTAATCTTTGGAAAAGATTCTTGTACGTCTTGGCTATATTCATCAGCATTGAAGATTTTCCCATGTACTTTAAATAGTAAGGGACTTTTGAATCTTCCTTCTTTAACCTCAAAAGATACTTTCCCCATAGAAGTATATACAATATCATTGCACGCATACTCTATAAGAGGTAGGTACTTCTATCATTGAGAACGTTGATCTACTTCCATGACATAGGCTTTTAGTAGATTCAAGAATTATTAGATTACTTATTTCACTTTGGTCATCCGTTTGTGGATGATAGGCTGAAAGAGAAATTTAATCTACTTCTTAGATTCCAAAAGAGACCCTTCTAAAAATTACTGGTCATTCTAGGATCTTTGTCCGACACTATGGATGTTGGAAAACCATGATGCTTGAAAATTTGAGATCTAAAGAGGGTTGCCATTTGATATGCCTTAATAGTATTTTTGACAGGCATAGAGTGTATTTTCTTGTTAAGCCTGTCAACTGAAACAATCCAAGTTGCTTCCCTCAATCAAATTTCAGCTTTTGGTATATCACGCATTTTGAAACATACTCTTGTATGTTTACTTTTTCTAATGCTCGAAGAGTAGACTATGGAATCCCTCTTTGCCCTGCATAAGGAGAAGTATGGGATTCATACATGACTTTCTTATTGTATGGGTGATTAACACATAGCCTATTTCCGTTTGGAAGATAAACATCCTTCAAGGTGAATGGTTCTTTTTTCTTCCCTATTGTAAAGGTTGTAATTACGTACTTAAAGTCTCGATGAGTAGCATACTCATCTATCATAAAAGATAGATCATTGTGAGTTGCTATAGACACCACATTTACCCTTGGTCATTGTGAAAGTCCATCAACCACTTGATTGTGCTTGCCAGCAACGTGAGCAATATGAAATTTAAATTGCAAAAGAAAATTTGCCCACCTCATTTGTTTTTTGGAGAGCTTCCTTTGCGTCATGAAGTTCTTGAGGCTTTGTGATCCATTCTAGGATGAATGGAGTCCCCAAGAGATAGTGTTTCCACGTGTTTAGGGCATATAGAATAGCTAGTAGCTGTTTTTCATTTTTGCCCAATACTCACTTTTCGAAGTTGATTCTTTGACTCTCATATGCTATGGCATGCCCTTCTTGAAGCAAAATAGCTCCAAGGCAATTACCACAAGGATTACATTGGACCTCAAATGGCTGTGAGGGATCTAGTAGTGTGAGCACACGTTGAGAGATAAGATTATCCTTAAGCTTCTTCAAAAGATTCTTGCACTTTTGCAGTCCATGAATACTTAACGTTCTTTTTTGTTAAGTCATCTAATGGGCACACATACTTAGAAAGCTTCCTACCTCTTGTAGATTCCTTGGATTAGGCCATCTTTTTATTACCCAAGCTTATTCTCTCTCACTACTTGAGAGATTACTTGGAGGTGTCGCTTGTACTCCTCAAGAGAATCTGAATGGCCTGAATATTTTTGTGCATTATGAGTTTGAATGCGTCTAGAGCATTTGTCAGGCCAAAAATTGTAAATTATCAAATAGATCTTCTACCCGCGGCACGGGAAATCTATTTTTGATAGTGATCTTATTAAGTGCTCTATAGTCGACACACATGTGATATGTGTCGTCTTTCTTTTGCACTTAAAGCAAGGGTGGACAAAATGGAGAGGAGCTAGACCTCACCATCCCTTTTTTCACCAATTCATGCACTGCCTCATGATCTCCTCTCGTTGAGCTTGTGAAACTTGATAAGGAGGCTTGTTAGGCAGTGAGCTTCCTGGTAGGAGCTCAATTGCATGGTCATCATCCCTCATTTTAGAGGTAGCTCACTAGGGATGTCATCAATGAAAACATCTTGGGATCCATTTAGGAAATTAGACAACTCTAATTCCTCTTGATTCCCTTTATTGCAAGGATATGGTGTTCCCTGACTCATTAGCATCTATGTACATGCTCTTTTCCCTGTAGATGAAGTAGATTTTCCTTTCAGGGAACTTCATGTTGGAAGGCATGCGGTTAAACCATGGTGCCCCAACGATAACATTCTCATGTTTGAAAGGGGAGATGAAGAAATCCTTTTTGTCCACATAGTTTTGGACATGAAGCCTCAATTTTTTCAATTAAGGGAGTAACTGAGATGTCTTGTCCCTTGATAGAACCATCGGCTTTTAATGTATCTCCCATCTCGTGGGCTTGTAAGCCTAGCTTGGTGGTCAAGTCCGTGGAGTTGAATTAGGGTCAAACAAAATAAAGGCATCATGCTCTTGCATTTTCCCCAAGCATAGGAAAGGAGAAATCCTTGGCATTGAGCATCCTCTTTTTGAGTTTCAAACATAGAGGCTCTAGGAGTCTCATTGCGGGAAATTCTATTGGGGCAAGGACGATAACCATGGCCTTGCTCACCACACTTAAACATCTGTGGTCCTTACAAAAAGCTTGTAGCTCTTTAGGAGAGAGTTTATATTTACTTTTGTAAACTCCCTTCTCCTTGGACCAATTATTGTTGTTGTTGGAATAGACTTGGTAAGAATTTTGGGCATTGGTTTTCCCCTTGGCATCACTTTTGTCTTTATTTTCCATGGGCTTGATATTCCGTCTAGCCTCTTGTTGGAAATTGATGCAAGAAGCAACCATGTTGTGGTGGATTACTTTGGTGATAGAACCAGACCATTGAGAGTTGACATACTTGGTCAGCTCTTTGCGTAATCTTGCGTTGCTCGACAAAGTCTATCTTTTGAAATATAGTAGCCTTGCGATGTAAATCCCAAAACTTGTCCACATATTTGTGGATAGACTCATGAGAGAGAAGCTTTAAACTTCATCATTTTGTAAGCACTTTGTCCTTTGCATCACTTGCAAAAAATTGCTTCATGATTGAAACTCGTAGAGTTTTCCATGTCTTTGGGGCTTCGCCGTTGCCATGAAGGCTAGCCCACCATTGATGAGCCAATTTTGGGAAGTGCATAGCTACATGGCATAGCGTGGAGGACTCCATGAAGCCCTCATCTCCAAAGGCCGCATCAAATTGTTGGATAAAAGCCAGTACTTTGTCGATAGCACCAAAGGTGCCATCATAGGTGAGAAAAGAGATACTCTTTCCTCCCTCTTTGAACTTCTTTACTTTTTGTGACCTTCGCCATGCAGGGTAAGACTTGTGATGTCCACCCTTCTTGTATTCTCTAGGAGAATAGCCAGAGCTTTCATCGGAAGAGGAGGAAGGTAAAGAAGAAGGAGAAGAGGGTGACCTCTTTCTTACCCTTTTCTTCCTTTTTTTCCTCTCTTCCCTTTTGGAGTGACGAGGAGAAGGACTATGGGTTAACCGTTTCCTCTTGGGAGGAGTTGGCGATCGTTCAGTCCACCATCTTCATGGAGACACATCTTTGGAGGAACTTAGGGATTCATTACTTTCTTGTTCTTTGGATTCCTTCTCTCGTGGAGACACATCTTTGGAGGAACTTAGGGATTCATTACTTTCTTGTTCTTTGGATTCCTTCTCTCGTATGGGAGAGACTCTTATTTTGGGGGTCTCATCAAGAGGCCTCCTAAGCTCTCTCTCCTCTTGGAGAGGAAAGGAAATCCCATAAGCACAAAGTTCTTGAGTAACTTCGGCTTGCAAAGCAGGGTTGCCCATAGCTTGTTGCAACCTAGTGACAAGATAATTAACAAACATGGGGGCATCATCATAAGCACCTTCATGTGCAAAATCAAAGTTATCAATGTTCATTCTACTCTCTTGGTTATTGTCAGCCATGTTAATTGAACTTATGTGTTTACTAAGTGTATGCTTTGGCAATTCAAAACCTTAGTTGCTACTCCTCTTAGCCTTTGAAAATAGGCACTTAAGTATCTACACCCACGGATCGAATTGGTTAATTATAGAGAGTAGTGGAGTGAGTCTAACATAGCGAAGTTGCCAAGGGATAGCTCCTTTCGGACTTCTTATGGCTCAATAATGGTAAAGCCGTAGGCAAGTCTAAAAAGACTCCTTTATTAAGACCGAAGCTCACGAGGTGTGCGCCATATCTCACATAGTAGGCTCAACAAAACCGATAATAGATCCCGGTCCCACTTACCCTAATATAATTAACAACATCAACCATTAATAGGCTATTTAAGGACCTCTCTTCTTAAGCAAGAAAAGACAAACCAAATGCTCTAATACCAATGTAATAGAAATGGCCTATGAACTTTGAGAGTAACGGAGTTAGGAAATTAGATAAAGTACTTTTGTGAGATTACTTTGTGAGCATAGCGGGTGAACTTAATTGATGGTAGCAACATAAACATGGTACTTAGTTAACTTGGAATGAACGATACTTTTACAAGGGAGAGAGTTTAGAGAACATGAAAACTATTCAGGACTGGATTCATACGGAGCCGTTTGCTCCTCCAATAGGCATTTGTATTATAGTTTCTCCCATCAAGAGAGACTTGGTACAATACAATCTCTATGTTCCTTGAGACCTTAGTGATGCAATGAATATGGAAAGCTTCATGCATCAAAAGCATAGCATAAACTTTGTAGACAACATTAACTATCCCAAGCCTCATTCCCAAGGCCTCAAACACCTTCAAAGGTGGAGAGAGCTAGCAAGGAATGAGGGTAGGGAAGAGGAAGAAGAAACATTCCATAGGAGAAAGAAATAGTTCCTCACTTATCATCGCTCTTCTTGCTATCATACATAATAGCATAGTAATGAAGATGGATAATATGGCAAGCTTAAGCATTGAAGCATGGCTCTTGGTTGGATTTGCATTCCATAGCCAAGAGTGTTGGTGTAGTCTCTCACTTCTCACAAGCTTGGAGAAGGAGGTGGAGTTCCTCCACTTTCACCAAGTGAGAATGATCCACAAAATGAGTGTGTGTGTGTGTGTGTGTGTGTGTGTGTGTGTGGTGTATACCCCCCCAGCACCCCCCTTGCTTGCTTGGGGCGAGTTCTAGCCTTTCCACATGCAAAAAGCTCATTGGACCCCTCTCCCCTAGCCAATCACATGCAGCATGCATTCAAGTTCATGGGTAGTCTTTGGACAAGAGTCCTCCTTACCCCTTAGAGAGAGAGAGAGAGAGAGAGAGAGAGAGAGAGAGAGAGAGCTTTAAAATATCTAGATATTTGTTGGATGGAAATAGAAGCTCATTGGACCCCTCTTTAGTCCAGCCAATAGCATTCAAGCATACCATGTGGTTAAGCATAGGGAGAGTTTGACATGTGTCCCATGTGCCCCTTGAGAAAAGGGTGCCCTTTGGGTGAGTGGGAGATTAAGTCAAAGATTCCCCTAACTTTGGGGCTTTCCCCCTCCTTTGTAGGGTCTCTTGTTGACTCAAGCACCGTATCCCCCATGCATAGGAAGCTTCTCAATCACCTGTGTCATCAAGTACGACAAGCACCTCAAGCTTAGGTCGGGTTCCCACCTCAAGCTAAGCCCTAGCTTGCCTAAGGTCAAAGCACCTTTAACACTAACTACTTGAGGTCTTTAATGAAGCTAACCCTAAGGTCTTTTAAGCTCCATCAGATGCATGTTGCTCTTTGATAGACTACCTCCTTTTGGACCCGTATTGAGATGTAACCAAGTCTCCTCTTGGTCCCCTGCTGAGATAAGTTTAGAAGCACTTATTGCACATTGCTCTTTGGTAGACCATCTCCTTTTGGACCCGTATTGAGATGCAACCATCTCTCCTTTTGGTCCCCTGTTGAGATAGGTCTAGAAGCACATATCTTAATTCTAACTCTTGTTCCCGTTTATTCTCCCACACTTAATAATCACTTTCATATGAGAACATTTGGATAAGCTAGATATTAGATTTTATGACATTACCTCTCTCTTGAAATCATATTCGTCCTCGACTATTAGGTAGACAACATAAATCCTTGTCATTAGTCCATGTTTCTTAGCGAGTAGAGGATCCCTTTTTACCCTACGACGCCAATCCAAGATGGATGACTAATCCATTTGGTGCTTAAGAGAAGTAGCCGCCACAAGCATGTCTGCTCTTTAGTCCATATCATACTTCCAAAGTAGAGTGACAAGTCCTACTTGGTGTTTGGGAGACGCCGTCATCACAAACATGATTCTAAGCATGCATACTTTTTAAATTTGTGCACAATAAAAAGAGAACTAGTCTTATAAGACAAAAACATTTTTTATTTAAAATGCATTTTCATAAGCTTACTCTAGTGCAGCATTTTAAGCATTGACAAGGTTCATATTATCCTTAAGCTAGGTTCCTTGCATCCATTTAGCATCTTTAAAAGGATATTTCTTTATTTTAATAAGATACCATCAAATAATCTTACCGTTTCTTAATACCTTGTCTTCATGTCATAGAATGAACGCAAATTGAAGTACTTCTTCTTGATCTTTGATTTTTGTAGGGTCTACAACTATTGCTTCTTTTGATAGCACTCCTTTGTAAGGCTTATGTAGGCTCTCATGGAAAACATGGTGCATGATCCAATGGTTGGGGCAACTTTAATTGATAAGCCATCTCATTGATTGGCTTAAGACTTTAAAAAGGAACATAGTATCTTTTTGCTAATTTAGCATAATACTCTTGGTGGCCCATAGGATTCTTGCCCATAGTATGCCTTAAACAAGCCTTGAGAAACTTTAGCAAGATCCAATCATTTGACTTAAAGGCTAAGGCTCTTCTATGCTTATTACTAGCAACCCTTTTTGCCTTTCCTGTGAGATGGATATAACCCCCTTAATCCTTCGAAAACATTCTTGTAGGTTTCGTCTATATTCATTAGCAGCAGCAAACATCTTCACATGTACTTTAAATAGTAAGGGACGTTTGAATCTTCCTTCTTTAACCTCAGAAGGTACTTTCCCCATATAAGCATATACAATATCATTGCACGCATACTCTATAAGAGGTAGGTACTTCTATCATTAAGAACGTTGATTTACCTCCATGACATAGGCTTTTAGCAGATTCAAGAATCATTAGAATAGTTATTTCGCTTTGGTCATCCGTTTGTCGATGATAAGCTGAAAGAGAAATTTAATCTACTTCTTAGATTCCAAAAGAGATCCTTCTAAAAATTACTGGTCATTCTAGGATTTTTGCCCGACACTATGGATGTTGGAAAGCCATGGTGCTTGAAAATTTTAGATCTAAAGAGGGTTGCCATTTGATGTGCGTTAATAGTATTTTTGTCAAGCATAGAGTGTATTTTCTTGTTAAGCCTGTCAACTGAAACAATCCAAGTTGCTTCCCTCAATCAAATTTCAACTTTTGGTATATCACACATTTTGAAACATACTCTTGTATGTTTAATTTTCATGGTAGACCAACAGAAATACATTTCTAATGGTCGAAGAGTAGACTATGGAATCCCTCTTTGCCCCGCATAAGGAGAAGTATGGGATTCATACATGACTTTCTTATTGTATGGGTGATTAACACATAGCCTATTACCGTTTGGAAGATAACCATCCTTCAAGGTGAATGGTTCTTTTTTCTTTCCTATGTAAAGGTTGTAATTACATACTTAAAGTCTCGATGAGTAGCATACTCATCTATCATAAAAGATAGATCATTGTGAGTTGCTATAGACACCACATTTACCCTTGGTCGTTGTGAAAGTGCATCGACCACTTGATTGTGCTTGCCAGCAACGTAAGCAATATGAAATTTAAATTGCAAAAGAAAATTTGCCCACCTCATTTGTTTTTCGAAGAGCTTCCTTTGTGTCATGAAGTTCTTGAGGCTTTGTAATCCATTCGTAGGATGAATGGAGTCCCCAAGAGATAGTGTTTCCACGTGTTTAGGGCATATAGAATAGCTAGTAGTTGTTTTTCATATTTGCCCAATACTCACTGTTCGAAGTTGAGTCTTTGACTCTCATATGCTATGGCATTCCCTTCTTGAAGCAAAATAGCTCCAAGGCAATTACCACAAGCATTACATTGGACCTCAAATGGCTTTAAGAGATCTAGTAGTGTGAGCACAGGTTGAGAGATAAGATTCTCCTTAAGCTTCTTCAAAAGCTTCTTGCACTTTTGAAGTCCATGAATACTTAACGTTCTTTTTTGTTAAGTCATCTAATGGGCACACATACCTACAAAGCTTCGTACCTCTTGTAGATTCCTTGGATTAGGCCATCTTTTTATTACCTCTAGCTTTGTTGCATCCATACGGGTGCCATCTTTAGAGACAATGTGACCTAAGTATTGAATCTCTTGTAGGAAAATTTCACTTTTCTTTTTTTTAATGAAAAGCTTATTCTCTCTCACTACTTGAGAGATTACCTGGAGGAGTCGCTTGTACTCCTCAAAAGAATTTGAATGGCCTGAATATTTTTGTCTATCATGAGTTTGAATGCATCTGGAGCATTTGTCAAGCCAAAACTTGTAAATTATCAAATAGATCTTCTACCCGTGGCACAGGAAATCTATTTTTTACAATGATCTTATTTAGTGCTCCATAGTCGATACACATGTGATATGTGTCGTTTTTCTTTTGCACTAAAAGCAAGGGTGAACAAAATGGAGAGGAGCTAGACCTCACCATCACTTTTTTCATGAATTCATGCACTTGCCTCATGATCTTCTCTCGTTGAGCTTGTGAAACTCGATAAGGAGGCTTGTTAGGCAGTGAGCTTCCTCGTAGGAGCTCAATTGCATGGTCATCTTCCCTCATTTTAGAGGTAGCTCACTAGGGATGTCATCAATGAAAACATTTTGGGATCCATTTAGGCAATTAGACAACTATAATTCCTCTTGATTCCCTTTATTCCAAGGATATGGTGTTCCCCGACTCATTACCATCTATGTACATGCTCTTTTCCCTGTAGGTGAAGTACATTCTCATTTCAGGAAACTTCATGGTTGAAGGCATGCGGTCAAACCATGGTGCCCCAACAACTCATTAGCATCTATGTACATGCTCTTTTCCCTGTAGATGAAGTACATTCTCATTTCAGGAAACTTCATGTTGGAAGGCATGCGGTCAAACCATGGTGCCCCAACGATAACATTCTCATGTTTGAGAGGGGAGATGAAGAAATCCTTTTTGTCCACATAGCTTTGGACATGAAGCCTTAATTTTTCCAATTAAGGGAATAACTGAGATTCTTGTCCCTTGATAGAACCATTGGCTTTTAATGTATCTCCCATCTCGTGTGCTTGTAAGCCTAGCTTGGTGGTCAACTCCGTGGAGTTGTACTAGGGTCAAACAAAATAAAGGCATCATGCTCTTGCATATTTCCCTAAGCATAGGAAAGGAGAAATCCTTGGCAATGAGAATCCTCCTTTGGAGTTTCAAACATAGAGGCTCTAGGAATCTCATTGCGGGCAATTCTATTATGGCAAGGGTGATAACCATGGCCTTGCTCCCCACACTTAAACCATTTGTGGTCCTTACAAAAAGCTTCTAGCTCTTTAGGAGAGAGTTTATATTTACTTTTGTAAACTCTTTTCTCCTTGGACCAATTGTTGTTGTTGTTGAAATAGCCTTGGTAAGAATTTTGGGCATTGGTTTTCCCCTTGGCATCACTTTTGTCTTTATTTTCCTTTGGCTTAACATTCCGTCTAGCCTCTTGTTTGATATTGATGCGCAAAGCAACCATGGTGTGGTGGATTAATTTGGTGATAGAACCAGGCCGTTGAGAGTTAACATACTCAGTCATCTCTTTGGGTAATCCTGCTTTGCTCGACAAAGTCTATCTTTTGAAAGATAGTAGCCTTGAGATGTAAATCCCAAAACTTGTCCACATATTTGTGGATAGACTCATGAGAGAGAAGCTGTAAACTTCACCATTTGTTAAGCACTTTGTCCTTTGCATCACTTGCAAGGAATTGCTTCATGATGGAAACTCGTAGAGTTTTCCATGTCTTTGGGGCTTCTCCGTTGCCATGAAGGCTAGCCCACCATTGACGAGCCGATTTTGAGAAGTGCATAGCTACATGGCGTAGCTTGGAAGAGTTGGCGATCATTTAGTCCGCCATCTTCGTGGAGCCACATCTTCGGAGGAACTTAGGGATTCATTACTTTCTTGGTCTTTGGATTACTCCTCTTGTATGGGAGAGAGTCTTCTTTTGAGGGTCTTATCAAGAGGCCTCCTAAGCTCTCTCTCCTCTTGGAGAGGAAAGGAAATCCCATAAGCACGAAGTTGATGAGTAACTTCGGCTTGCAAAGCGGGGTTGCCCATATCTTGTTGCAACCTAGTGACAAGATAATTAACAAACATGGGGGCATCATCATTAGCACCTTCATGTGCAAAATCAAAGTTATCAATGTTCATTCTACTCTCTTGGTTATTGTCAACCATGTTAATTGAGCTTATGTGTTTACTAAGTGTATGCTTTGGCAATTCAAAACCTTAGTTGCTACTCCTCTTAGCCTTTGAAAATAGGCACTTAAGTATCTACACCCACGGCTCGAATTGGTTAATTATAGAGAGTAGTGGAGTGAGTCTAACATAGCGAAGTTTCCGAGGGATAGCTCCTTTTGGACTTCTTATGGCTCAATAATGGTAAAGCCGTAGGTAAGTCTAAAAAGACTTCATTATTAAGACCAAATCTCCCGAGGTGTGCACCATATCCCACATAGTAGGCTCAACAAAACTGATAATATATCCCAGTCCTACTTACCCTAATGTAATTAGCAAAATCAACCAATGTAATAGAAATGGCCTATGAACTTTGAGAGTAGCGGAATTCGGAAATTAGATAAATCACTTTTGTGAGATTACTTTGTGAGCATAGAGGGTGAACTTAATTGATGGTAGCAACATAAACATGGTACTTAGTTAACTTGGAATGAACAATACTTTTGCAAGAGAGAGAGTTTAGAGAACATGACAACAATTGAGGACCAAATTCATATGGAGCCGGTCCCCCCTCCAATAGGCATTTGTATTATAGTTTCTCCCATCAAGAGAGACTTGGTACAATACAATCTTTGTGTTCCTTGTGACCTTGGTGATGCAATGAAGATGGAAAGCTTCATCCATCACAAGCATAGCATAAACTTTGTAGAAAGCATTAACTATCCCAAGCCTCAATCCCAAGGCCTCAAAAACCTTCAAAGGTGGAGAGAGCTAGCAGGGAATGAGGGTAGGGAAGAGGAAGATGAAACATTCCATAGGAGAAAGAAATAGTTCCTCACGTATCGTCACTCTTCTTGCTAGCATACATAATAGCATAGTAATGAAGATGGAGAAGATGGCAAGCTTAAGCATTGAAGCATGGCTCTTGGTTGGATTTGCATTCCATAGCCAAGAGTGGTGGTGTAGGCTCTCACTTCTCACAAGCTTGGAGAAGGAGGTGGAATTTCCACTTTCACCAAGTGAGAATGATCCACAAAATGAGTGTGTGTGTGTGGTGTATACCCCCCCAGCACCCCCCTTGCTTGCTTGGGTCGAGTTCTAGCCTTTCCACATGCAAAAAGCTCATTGGACCCCTTTCCCCTAGCCAATCACATGCAACATTTATTCAAGTACATGGGTAGTCTTCGGACAAGTGTCCTCCTTACCCCTTAGAGAGAGAGAGAGCTTGAAAATATCTAGATATTTGTTGGATAGAACTAGAAGCTCATTGGACCCCTCTTTAGTCCAGCCAATAGCATTCAAGCACACCATGTGGCTAAGCATAGGGTGAGTCTGACATGTGTCCCATGTGCCCCTTAAGAAAAGGGTGCCCTTTGGGTGAGTGTGAGGTTAAGTCAAAGGTTCCCCTAACTTTGGGGCTTTCCCCCTCCTTTGTAGGGTCTCTTTTTGACTCAAGCACCTTACCCCCCATGCATAGGAAGCTTCTCAAGCACCTTCCTCATCAAGCATGACAAGCACCTCAAGTACCTTAGTCATCAAGCACGATAAGGACCTCAAGCACCTTAGTCATCAAGCACGATAAGCACCTCAAGCACCTTAGTCATCAAGCAGGACAAGCACCTCAAGCGCCATTGGGTGTATACTAGCTCAACCATAAAACGGGAAAATTGATTTTCCTATTTTTTATGCTAGCAAACAGTTGAATGTGATAGAGAAAAACTGCACAACCACCGAAAGGGAAGGATTAGGAATGATGCATGCCATAAAAAAGTATAGACATTACCTATTAGCTAACAAATTTGTGTTCTTTCTGGACCACCAAGCCTTATTGTACTTGGTCAACAAGCCATGTAACACAGGAAGAATAGTGAGATGGTTTATCATTCTTTTGGAATTTGATTTCACTGTAGTTGTGCCAGAGAGGTTTGAAGAATTAGAAAAGCTTGACGAGCAAAGGCTAATTGTTGTAGCTCACATCTATGCACAAAAGCGGAAACAAAAACAGTTTTTTGATTCCCATCTAATTACAAAAATCTTCAAAAAAGGGGATTTAGTTTTAGTCTATTCCCTTAAGCAACACATTCCCAAGTTTAAGAAAAAGGAAAACAGATCGTTTATCATTGAAGATATATCTTCAAGTGGAGTAGTTAAGTTGTCCATCCTAAATGGTGAACCAATGGCTAATTGGATTAGTGGCTGCCGTTTAAAGAAGTACAATTTGCCACTAACCAATGAATTGCTAGAAAAGATGCATGCAGCAAAGCAAAGAAAGATAAAACGATAGCAGGTTATTGGTGAAGCCCAAGAGGAAGCTCGGCTTCGAGTACTCAAAAGGAAAGCTACTCTCAAAAATCAACAGATACCTATTCCCATCAACACTCTAGAACTAGATGACCGACTATGAGAATTACAGAAATATGCAGTGTCAATAGATGACGAATGGTTAGATGGAATGGACCTTCGCATCAAAGTACAGCTGAACAATCATAGCACAAATGCATTGGTCCATACAGGAGCTCGAGTAAATGCAGTCAGTTATTCCACGTACAAGAAAGCAACAAATCAGTCTTTGACAACAGGAATAATGACTATCAAAGGATGCAACAAGAACCCAACACCGACACTGGGAGTAGTCAATTTAAATGTGATAGTACATGGATGTTCATGCCCTCATCAATTTGTATGCTTACCAGATGAACACATGAATGAGACAATGATTCTTGGAATCTCATGGATGTGGACAAGGAAGTACCAGACTGGGATACCAATCAGCTTAAGCTATTACCTAAAGGCAGACAACTCATTGTTCCAATTACACGAAGCAAGGAGGAATGGAAAGGAGGTTACCAGCAGAGCAAACCACGAAGCAATCAATCTTCTCCATCCTATAGACAAGCAAATGCCCGCAGGAGTCAGGCAAATTTGGGTACCAAAAGAACAGCTTAAGGACAAGCCGATTCAAATTTGGGTGCCCAAAACATCATCTACTGCACCAAAGACAGTTCCAAGGTTCAAAACACAAAGAGGAGCATCTTCAAGCAGGGAACCTAAAACAAAATGGATTTGGAAGAAAAAGGAGCACTTATCTTCTTCGCAGACTGTAAAACTAATAAAGCAATGGAGAGTTAAGTCTCAAAAGACTCAACCACAACATTCTGACCAAGACAAATCAAGATACCAATTCTGGGTAAAAGCTCGACAACAACCATTAGGATACCGACAGCTCAGGAAATTAGCGTGCCAAAAGAGCACACAAGCTACAAGATTTTCTCTTTGGAAGACATCAAAAGAAAACCTTGACATCAGAAACCCTTGAGTTAATTACTAAAGACCCAACTCTTGCACAACATAATGGTTTTAACTGCATTGATCTTCAAAGCATGGTAGAGCCAACCAAGACTATGAATAGACACGATTGTTCAACCCATGCACACAGTCGTCCCGGAGTACGCCATCTAGGAGGGGTGGAAGGGAACTAAGTAATTAAGGGCAATGTTTGAAGAGGGGGAAAGAGTTTGATGTTAACTTGTAATTTTCTGCAAAATTACCTAATAATACCCTTAACAAGTCATCAATAGGAGAAATTTAACTGATAACATCTCCCCGATGAGTGTAAATAGTGTATAAACTATCAGAAAATCATCAAAAATTAATCTTTTTTTGTTAACATAATGGTTTTAACTGCATTGATCTTCAAAGCATGGTAGAGCCAACCAAGACTATGCATAGACACGATTGTTCAACCCATGCACACAGTCGTCCCGGAGTACGCCATCTAGGAGGGGTGGAAGGGAACTAAGTAATTAAGGGCAATGTTTGAAGAGGGGGAAAGAGTTTGATGTTAACGTGTAATTTTTTGCAAAATTACCTAATAATACCCTTAACAAGTCATCAATAGGAGAAATTTAACTAACAACCTCTCCCCGATGAGTGTAAATAGTGTATAAACTATCAGAAAATCATCAAAAATTAATCTTTTTTTGTTATTTTTCATCATTTTTCTTGATATTGAGACTTAAAAATGGAGAAATCCACCAAAAAACAATAAAGCTATGTTTTTCAATGGATTTTTCTAATTATTGATTTTTCACTTTGCTTTTTTAGCGTATTTTGTTATTTTCTTTGATTTTTTTAATAAACATGTCCAGTAGTTGGTTGTGGTGTAGAGAGTAGGAGTTGGAGGTAGATGTGGTGGTAGGTTGACTTGAGAGTCTGTGTGAGGCTAGGAAGAAACCAAGACATCAAAATCACCATCTCACATTGATGAGTAGGAGTAGGGTAAGTAGGATATCTTGATTGCTGATCTAGAGTACTTTATGTATGTCTTATTTGCTGTTAGGCTCATCAGAATAGTGGAAAACGCTAAGTAGAAAAGATGGTAAATTGCGTTTGGAAGCTGATTTGAAGTCCAAAATTTTCTGTGATTATTGCTGAGAGCTCTAGAGGGCATAGGGAATACTACTGCCAAAAAAAAAATTGCATTTTAAGACAATAGACATCCTACGCGCAGGATGTCTCCAGGGCACTTTTGGCAGGGAATTTGGGAAAACTGAGGTTACCAGTGGGTTCAGAGGGTAGGTTTTACCCTAGTAACATATTGACTTGAGTGTTTTTCCCTATTTTTGTTGACCAAAAGCCAAAAGGCGAAGTCAGAAAACGTAAAATTTTAGAAAAGGCTTAAAATGAGTGATTTTTGCATGTTTTTGCAATTGTGAAGCATACTTGCACTTGCTTAGAGCATAAGGAAGCATCAGGGACACTTCAGTCTGAAAAAAATAAGCAGTAGACATCCTACGCGTAGGATGTCTACAGAGTGATCTGGACACTTTTTTGAAAATTTGAGGTTACCAATGTGTTTAGAAGGTAGGTTCTACCCTATTTTCACCTGGAAAGTGGAAATTTGACCAAATTTTGACAGATCAATGCCAAAAGACGAGAATTGCCAGACATCCTACCCAAATTGTGTCCAAGGCCTAATTTTGAGACCAAACCATAGGATGACTCCAAAGGCATGTTCTAAATGTTGTATTAAGTGCATGTGATAAATTTCATCTCATTTGGGTCAGTGAAAGTGAAGATTGAATCGACTTTAGCATTTTTGACTGAAAAAATCAAGGATAGCTAGTTTTGGGGTCTTTTGACATCCAAACCAAAATCTAAGCATAACACTGGGTTACTGACATCAAGGGGAAGCTGTGAGACAAGTCTGGGGTCAAACAGGCCAAAAAGACATCCTACGCGTAGGATGTCTTCTGTGTGATTTTGGACTCTAAACAAAATTCTGATCATACCACAGTGATCAGCACCTAAAGGAGAGTCTGTGGTTCAAATTTGGGGCAATTCTGAGCAGTTAGACATCCTACGCGTAGAATGTCTAAGGCATGATTTAGATTCCAAATTCAAATTGTGGACATAGCAGGGTGTTGTATAGCCTTAGGCAAGCCTAATGTCAAATTTGGTCCAATTTGGAGTTGATTTGACTTGGGAATTCATCAAAACAGACATCAGGCTTCTAAAGCAGATTCTTGATCATTTGACCAACCTATAGGTGTCAGAATCAAAAAGTAAAAATAGCTGTGAGTTTAGCACATCAAGGGGAAGCTACAGTGCAAGTTTGAGCTGAAACAAAGCAAAAATACATCCTACGCGTAGGATGTCTCCAGGGTCATAAAGTGGTCAAAATTCTACTTTGGCCATATAGGGAGGTTCTAAGTGTCTCAAGGATTCCAAAACTTTTTTTCAAAAGTGAATTTGGACCTTGTTTGACCTATTTACCAAGCAAAGACAAGAATTGTCAGACATCCTACTCTTGGAGTGCTTGGAGTGCACTAGAAGCTCTTGCAGCCTAAATCTTGACCTATTGGCATCCAAATTCGATTTTGAGCATACCATTGGGTTGCTGAGCACCATGAGAATCTTGGGATCAGGTTTGGACAAAATCTGAGCAGTTAGACATCCTACGTGTAGGATGTCTCCAGCTTGATTTAGGACTCCAAACCAACTTATGAGCACACCACTGTGATCAGCACATCAAGGAGAAGCTGGGGTGAAAATTTCAAGTCATTCTGAGCAAAAAGACATCCTATGCGTAGGATGTCTCAAGGCCATTCTTAGGTTCAAATGAAATTCTGAGCATACCATTGTGGTTCTGGACTTAAGGGGAGTCTCTGGACCAAATTTTGTTAAATTCTGAGCATACAGACATCCTACGCGTAGAATGTCTCTAGGCTAGTTTTAGGTTCCAGCTGTAATTTTGACCATACAGAAGTGTTCAAAAACCCTTCTTGTGAGTAACGGCAGCTCTTGAAGTCAAATATATTTTTGCTTCTCTAGCTACGTCCACTCCTGGAAGCACCCATTCAAACTCCTCTCGCACCGCATATTGTTTCCCATGCATCTATCTGTGCAAGCATATATAATGTCCCATCATTGGACATTTGCATTTGACACGATTTGTGTTCCACCCATGCACTTACACCACAAAATGACGATGACGAAGTGGTAACAGGTTTCATAAGCATTTTCTCAACAACAATGACTCTGACTTCAAACTACTAACACTTATCCACTGTATATCCAGTAATAGTAGCCATACGGCCATAAGTACTTTAACTCAACAAAACTCGGTTACATCAAACATAAGTACATATAGCCTCACATTTAATGGTGACTAAAGGCATTTTTTTCCCACTGGGTTTTTCCCTCTAGTCCTATCCAAGTATCCAAGACTTTCATTTTGTAATATACGCCAAATTTTATTTTTCTTATAAAAACACAGAAAAGCAGACCAACGACATCCCTAAAAAACTACATGCTCATCATCTATAGGATCCAAGGGGAGCGGCCCAGAAACAATTCAAAAAGGCTTCAAGATTACAGGTACACATGCAGGATGACACCCAAAGAACAAACAATACAGAGCTGCTAAGATAAAGACTTGCTGCAACAACAAACCTCACTCAACCTATTCACCCTACAACAACCAATCGGAGGGGGAGAGCTATGGATTCAACTACACTACATATACAAGAAAAAGGTAACTCTACAACATACAAAGCATCTGGTAGAAGCAACCACAACAACAAAAGATTCAACCAACACCAAAACATGAACCACTCGCCAAGGCCACTGCAGACATAGGGTCTTGTCGGGGACGACAAGACTTCGGAGGGGGAGAGTGTTGAAAGGTCAACCTTTCAACGATGCTTCCACAAAGATTCCATAAAGATCCCTCAAATATTCTCTAAAGATTCCAAATAAAGATGCTGATGAAGTGATGAAGACGAAGATGGATGCTGTAATGTGAAGATACAAGCTCATGGACATCATGAAATATCCCGTTATTATCATTTTGAGCCATTACAGCCACTTTTGTAATGTTTACGGGAACTTCATATTTTAAGTCAGCAATTGTATTGAGGCCACAGATGCTTGTTGGATGAGCAAAGCCCGCTCACGGTGTTGTAATTAAGCTCTATAGAAGCCTAGGGACAAATAAGGTCATTTTGGTCGGACATTAGGTTTTCTAGGGCTTAGTATATAAGCCAAAACCTAAAGCTTTGTAAAGAGACTTCTAATAAATCTGATCTTCTGTGTCGTTGGGAGACTGCGAGAGAGTGAGAGAGAGTGTGTGTGTGTGCTACAGGAGCTACGGTGGTCGGAATCGCAAACGGAGAGCAGCAGTGTGTTGCCCACAAGGAGAGCTATGTGTTGATGCTTACATCACGCACGTTCGTCTGTGTTTTGGCAGATTCACCTGCGAGCTACTTTTGGAGTTTCGGTGAGTAACTGTTGTCTATTTTTGCATTTTAGCATATCCACGCTATCAGAGCGAGTAGAGCTACACATTAGGCACTTTAGTTTTCGAAAACGTCGACCTGCAAAAATCGGCCAGACATCCTACGCGTTTTCTGCACGGAGGGTATTGAGTATGTTTTTTTTTGTCATGGACCTTAGGGAGAGTGGCCTATTGGTGTTGATAGGATATCCCTCAAGTTTCGTAACTTTTCGAGAACGTCTAATGGGCTTTTGGCTTGCGGTAGCATCATAGGAGACTCTCACATTCACAGAACCGATGGCATGTAGATTTGATATCTCTGTAGGAAGTAGTCATTAGTCGGTCGAGTAGAGGTTGACACCCTTTGCTTGTTTCCACGCGCTTGCGGGTCAAGCTTCGTCCTTAGTTGACATTATATGTTAGGTGAGTTCTCGCTATGCTGACGTCCGTCACAGCGTATCCGTCCAACATTCATCTACGAAAATACATGCTTCGACACAACCTCCACCTACCATTGTAAATATCCATACAAACAAGAAAGAATGTGCACCTCCCGTTGTAAGTTCACCACCTACAACAACGTTGCAAGTAAGATCATGGGAGAGTACCTTACCAGCCTTGCAACTTGATGAAGAGCCTAGGGTGGTGGAAAACTCTTGGTCAAAGACTTCACCCGTTATAGCTTGGAATGATTGGTTTCAAAATCTGACGACAACCTTCCAAAAAGTATGATCTAACCAAGGAAGGGGGGAGTGTTTACTACAACCGTCATTCGCTCGCTTCCCTCTTAACCTTCCTCCGTGACCTATCAACTCTTCAATTGAGGGACTGTATAGCCTTATACTTATACTAACAAAAAAAAAAACAAAAAACAAAAAAACAAAACAAAACAAAAACAGTAATGAGCAAGAGTGACTAGCAACAAAGTGCACCCTATCGGACCCAACACATAGTCTAAATGCACCATGTCACATCAAGCAGCACAAACAACCCTCATGTTTTAGAGACCTAACCAAATATATCTTTGTTCTCAGAGATGGCTAGTTCACCAGAGGCATGCGCTTCTATTTTTAATGAAAGGTGCCCTTTTTATTTTCCTCAAGTGTTTCATATATGCTACTCTGTACTTTCTTGTGAATGGGATTTGGTAGAGGGACTCGCGTGCAAGAAAATTTCTGAGTTAGAATGGATAATACATCTATGGACTACTAGTGACCCATACCCAATAACGAATGTTTCTCCAGTGGCACATGCCTATTCTTGTGCACAAGATGAGTATCCACGCAAAGCGAGGTTGTTGATTAACATATGTGCACACAAAGATGATGAAGAATCTGAGGAAGACTATGGTCTCATTGACAATGATTTTGTTTATCTAGATGATGAGGATAGAGGCCTAGCCTTAGGGATGCCACCCGGTCTATATACTATCCTCTTCCCTTGATTCCATAAGTGATAACAGTAGGTAGGTTAGGGGTCTAGATTTTGTTTCAGCTTGTTTTCCATGAGCTTTGGTATTTTCCAGGAGTTTTGGTCTTTTCACATTGACATGCCTCCTCGAGGTATAGTGCCTTGCTGCTTGATATTGTTTTATAGAACTTATATGGATCTCCATTGACATGGCTAAGGACATCTGCTTCGATGAAATGAGTAACTCTATACCTCCAGGTGTACTACTTTCCATGATTCATGTTGGTGGATATTTATATTGTGGTTTTTCATGGTTTGATAAGTGCATTTAGTTATGTTTTGTTATCTTCCATTATAGTTATATAAATTTGTTTTTGCTTAGGTTGATGAACTAGAGTTTAGTCTTATGGATGAGCCTTGAGGTTAGGGGGCCGTGACTTTAGGTTTAACGCATTTACTTGACCACTAGTCCTAGTTGGTAAAATTATCTGGGTGTTTGAGACCTTAGGAGTTTTTTAGGCATAGAGAAGCTTTCTCACTTCAACAACAAAAGACACTAGTGAGAATACAAAGGAAATGGAAGCAAAAAGAAAAAGTACCACAAAGGTAAAACCTCAAGTTGGAAGAGAAATCCCGGCTTGCAGATTTGGTACTTCACTCACATGTATTGTCTATGGTACTAGAGCACTCGAGGTTGATGAGCACAACCCCCTCTCAAGCCCAAACCACTGACAATGGACTCGAGACAGACCATGACAGAGTTCAATCACCTGAAACCATGAGTAGAAGTCCCCCCCTTGACTATAGCCTAGGTATGTGTGTGTACTTCCCTCAAACAACCATTAGTGTGAGACATACTAGAACTTGACCAAACAACAAAGGAAAAAAACGAGCTCTAATACCCGTTGATGGGGTTGCAGGCCTAAGGGAGGTGAAGTCTGAGAAGTGCCATGGCGAGGAGGTGCGGTGTGCAAAAAACGATAGCGAGGGAGAGACTCGGTACTCATAAGACAAAATAACACGCTATATTCATTGCATTAAAATCCTTTGTAAACACTTACAATATAAAAGAAAAACTTGCCATGCGTAACTTGGACTCCAACTGAAGCTACTTGCATGCTTCATAAAAGGGGAGTTTCCCACAAGCTAGATGCACACTGGCTTGCATACCCAACAGAGGTTCCCAGTGTGGGCGCTTTTCTTTGAAAAGCAAAAAGGCCCGGACATACAAAATAAGCACACACAACAAATAATTTTGAATATAACAATAAAATAAATAAAAAAACAAACATGAAAAAAGACTTCCATTAAGCTTAAAGTGAAAAATTCAAGCTCTTGTTTGGAGTTGTGAGAGTTAGTTGGCTAATCAAAGCTGAAAGGCACACTTGGGAACTCTTGCATTTAGATAATCTTCCTAACTTCGCTACTTCTAGAGTAGTTGTTTTAAACTTAGCCATACCTACCTAATTGATAGATTCATCCATAAGCCCAAAACTCTTGATTGATTAATTTAATCAAAGTGCAATTTATTTGTCCTTAATGGCAGTGTAGCATTTCATAATTCTTTGCAATTACTCATGTCCTCATGTACTTTATATTTCCCTCATGTTCCGCTTGCATACTCTCACGGCGAATTTGTTGTGTAGACAATCTATCCCAAATGCTCTACAACCTCGATGAACGAGCTTCACCTCACTAGCTTACGAGGATGGAATCTACATCATGAAGGGGGCATGTTAACCGACGATGGAAACCCTTGTAGTGATGTGACTACAAGCAACAGTGGAGTCAACACCGAGCGAATAGGAGGCTTGGTGACTGCCCAACGCTCCCCATTGCTTGGTGCTGACCTTGGTGTTAACGTCACCATACCGACAGTGGAGTCAACACCGGGAAAGTAGGAGGCTTGGTGACTGCCCAACGCTCCCCATCGCTCGGTTCTGATCTTGGCACATGGACATTAGCCCAGTTAACACCCATGGATGCCATATCACATTGTTTTGAGTCAGCGGGGCTGGGCTTGTCGATTCTAGAGATGCTTGGGTGATCACTGATGAGAGGTGCACTACATATCTCATTTGACACTATTTTGATCGGCCAGTGTGGATGCCTATGTGTAAATGAGCCAAACTCATATAAAAGGGCCATTGTAACCTAAATCTCTCATTCTGAGAGGTGCATGCTAAAAAGAGTGCTCTTGCCTTATCTCTATCTCCTTCTCCATTATGTGCTTACGAGTGTGTGTATGTATGTGTGTGTGTGTGTATGCATGAGAGAGAGGCAAGGTGGTTGAGCAGCAGCGTCAGTGGGCTCCCTCTTCACGACAGTGCAGATTATTGCGATGATAGAAAGACAGAGGTGAGTGACACACCATTTGCATTCTCGAGCTTCCCCGCTCACGGGTTGCATGTTTGCAGCCTTAGTGGCTCACACGCAGCGCACATCAAGTCCCCTGAGACAAGACACAAAGTTCATTATCTTGGAGTATTTTGGACGTGATGTGTTCACAGCTTATGAATGGGGATTCTTGGATGTAGTGTGATCTACAATTCAGTTTTCTACAAGGCAATTGATGCTCAAGATGGCATTCTTCTAAGGTACAAAGTTGAGGGTAGCATAACCAAAGTTTATCCAGCGGAAAGGATCCTCTGTTGGGGTGTCCATGGTAGCTTCGGCTTGGTCTCACCATTTATGTCCACTATGAGTTTCAAAGAGGGTGTTAAAAATATGGCATCTCAAGTGAACTGCCCAATGTGATCCCATTATTCATTTTGGCTTTTAGGTCTTTATTTTACTTACTGGTCAAAGTCTAGGTACGGAAATTTACTGAGATGGGTATATATGTGACCCGCCAAGGTTGATTGGTTTAGGAGACTCTCTCTCTCTCTCTCTCTCTCTCTCTCTCTCTCTCTCTCTCTCTCTCTCTCTCTCTCTCTCTCTCTCTCTCTCTCTCTCTCTCTCTCTCTCTACGCTCTTGCATCGTCAACTTTGACATGCTTGACGACCTAGTACATGTGCCTATCTCGCTAGTGGCCCCTGTACCCTATCATCTTCCACACTTTACTAATGAATCATGGCTGGGTTTAGACGTTGCGATGGAAATCACACGCACATGGGTTATAAAACGCCATGGCTAGACCTGGTTCGCTGCATATAAGGTTTCTCTTCCTCCTATCCCACCATGAATTTGCATTGATTCTCCCAATGTAGAATTTCGTAGTGCACAATTCAATTTTTCTTGTCCTATGTCTCTCTAGAGTCCTTTTGATTCCAACAAGGGAAAAGAGAGCAACCCAATAAGACACTGAAACAACAAATGTGTGTGTGTGTGTGTGTGTGTGTGTGTGTGTGTGTGTGTGTGTGTGTGTGTGTGTGAGAGAGAGAGAGAGAGAGAGAGAGAGAGAGAGAAGGTGAGGTACCTCAGGGCCACGTCACAACAAGAACCTGTTGACAACGTGCAAGAAAAAAGACTCCACCGTGTAGTGTGGTTGTCTCATGCAAATCGATCCTCCCACGACTTTTCTTGATTGTTTCTTATCGTACTTGAAGATATATTTTAAGATTTTTTAATTTTGTAAACTCGTTATGCTAGGAGCTATTTTGTGGCTATTGAAAAACAGCTTCCCTCCTCATCCACCCATGCTTCCACACTAGAAATTTAAGTATAGAGAGAGAATTTGAGTTAATCCTCATACAATGCTATGGATTAAGTATTGAATCAAGAAAATTTAAAGTGTTTAAAACCTTGATTTTCCTACTTGAGTTATTAATCTCAAGAGGTTTGGTGTAGCCCTTCTCTTTAGAAGAAGTATTTTAAAGTTTACTGTGTGTGTGTGTGTGTGTATGTGTATGTGTTTATGCGTGCATTGTGGTCCTATTTATAATGTTTTGTGACAAGCAAAGAGTCCCCAATGGCCTCAATTTTTATTTGTCCTCAAACTGCTATTTCTCTTCTCCTTCTCGAGAATGAGAATATGTTGCTTCCACAATCGATTGATGTAGTTCTAATTTGGAGTGCTATGAGAAGAACAATCAGATGCACATCAATTGCTCTAATACCATTGTAATGGGCAAGCCACTAGCAAGGTGCTAGAAACACTACAACAATACCGAACTAAATCAAAACAACCAACACTTGAGCTTGAAAGAGGGAACACCACATAATAGACAAGAGACATTGAGTGGTGAAGTTTCACACCTTGAAGTCGGCAAGATGTGTTGTTTAAGCACCTTTCTAGAATGAGCTTTAAGGAAATCTGATTGCAAAAGACAATAGAGGTATGCATGATTTGTCAAAAGAAGACGATAACATTAACAAAAATGCTGCATGACACTAGTATCACTCCACCCAACCTTTTCTTGCACGTTCACAAGCACCAAAAGTCTCTTCAATCTTAACACTCTTGTTCCCTCATAATCTGGTGTAGAAGCTCTTCCTTCATGCTAAGTCATTTGCGAGCTCCCTTCTGTTCATAACGATGGAAATCATGTCATTTATCTCTCACTCAATGTCATAAAATCTAATATCTAACCAACCCAAATGATTTTCTCATATTAAATTGATCACTTAATGTGGGAGAATAAACGGAAACAAGTGTTAAGATATAGATATGTGCTTATAGATCTATCTCAACACGGGGCCAATAGTAAAGGGGCCCAAATGGGAGATGGTCTATCAAGAGCAAGGCTAACCAATGGAGCATAATACCTTAGGGTTAGCTTCATTGAAGACCTCCAATAATGTGTGAAAAAGTCCTTTGACCTTAGGTAAGCTAGGGCTGAGCTTGAGGTGGGAACCCGGCCCAAGCTCGAGGTGCTTGACCTGCTTGAGGTGCTTGTCGTGCTTGAGGTGTTTGTCCTCCTTGAGGTGCTTGATTAAGGTGCTTGAGGTGCTTGACTTACTCCATGCTTGAGGTGCTTGACTTGCCGCTTGATTAAGGTGCTTGAGGTGCCTTGACATGCTTGCCTAAGATGCTTGTGGGAATACCCCCTAGTCCAAGTGCTTTGTCATCTTGATGACTAAGGTGCTTGAGCTCCTAAAGTCAAAAAGATCCCTACAAGGAGGGGGGCGAGCCTACAAGGGGGGGGGAATGAGAGAGAAAACACACACACACACACAAGGGAAGCCCTAGCTTGAAGAGGCAGCAAGGACACTTGTCAAGTTCCTCCTCATGTTGCCCTCATGGTGTGCCTGAAGCCTATTGGTTGGCCACCCAAGGGGTCCAATGATAATTTAGGATATTTAATTAATTGATTTTTCATTTATCAAGTCCTCTCTCTCAAAGGGGAAAGGGGGACACTTGTCCCAAGGCTACCCCTGTTGCTTGTAATGGCTCCTGCTTGTGATTGGCTAGGCCTGGAGGGGTCCAATGAGCTTCAAGCATGAGCTACAAGGGGGGGTCGACCCAAGCAAGCTAGGGGGGTGATTAGGGGGTATACTCACCCACACACACTCACAAACACTCTCATTGTGTGCTATGCAAAGTGCAAGAGCTCCCTCTCCAAGCAAGTAGAGGTTGAGATCCTACACCAACACTCTTGGCTATGGAGTGCAAATCCAACCAAGAGCCATGCTTCAATGCTTGAGCTTGTCATCTCCTTCTTCTTCATTACTATGCTATTATGTATGCTAGCTCAAGAGTTATGATAAGTGAGGAACTAGCTCTTTCTCGTATGAAATGTTTCTTCTTCCTCTTCCCTACCCCCATTCCCTGCTAGCTCTCTCTACCTTCGAAGGTGTTTGAGGTCTTGGGACTGAGGCTTGGTATAGTTAAAGCTTTCTTCAAGTTTAGGTTATGCTATGATGGTGATGCATGAAGCTTTCCATCTTCATTGCTTCACCTAGGTCACAAGGAACACAAAGAATGTATTGTAACAAGTCTCTCTTTATGGGAGAAATCATAATACAAATGCCTATTGGAGGGGGGACCGGCTCCACATAAATCCAGTCCTCAACTGTCGTCATGTTCTCTAAATTCTCTCTCTTGCAAAAGTATTGTCTATGCCAAGTTAACTAATTGCTATGATTATGTTGCTATCTTCAATTATGTCTACCCGCTATGCTCACAAAATCATTTCTTGAAAGTATTCTCATTAAATTCCGCTACTCTCAAGTTGAATAGGCAAATTCCATTACATTGGTATCAGAGCATTTGGTTTCTCTTTTCTTGCTTAAGAAGAGAGGTCCTTAAGTAGCCTATAAATGGTTGATGTTGTTAATTATAATAGAGTAAGTGGAACTGGGATCTAATATCGGTTTTGTTAAGCCCACTATGTGGGGGATGGTGCACACCTCGGGAGCTTTGGACTTAATAATGGGGTCATTTTAGACTTGCCTACGGCTTTACCATTATTGAGCCATAAGAAGTCGGAAAGGAGCTAGCCCTTGGCAACTCTGCTATGTTAGACCTACTCCTCTACTCTCTATAATTAACCACTTTGAGCCGTGGGTGTAGATACTTAAGAGCCGATTTTCAAAGGCTAAGAGGAGTGGCAACTAAGGTTTTGTATTGCCAAAGCATACACTAAGTATAAACATAAATTTTGTTAACATGGCTGACAATAATCAAGAGAGTAGAATGAACATTGATAGCTTTGATTTTGCACATGAAGGTGCTAATGATGATGCTCCCATGTTTGTGAATTATCTCGTCACTAGGTTGCAACAAGCTATGGGCAACCCTGTTTTGCAAGCAGAAGTTCCTCAACAACTTCGTGCTTATAGAATTTCCCTTCCTCTCCCAGAAGAAAGAGAGCTTAGGAGGCCTCTTGAAGAGACCCCCAAAAGAAGACTCTCTCCCATTCGAGAGGAGGAATCCAAAGAGAAAGAAATCAATGACAATCTAAGTTCTTTTGAAGATGTGGCTCCACGAAGACTGCGGTCTAGACGATCGCCTACTCCTCCCAAGACGAAAAGAGCAACCTATAGTCCTTCTCCTCATCACTCTGAAAGGCAAGAGAGGAAACAAAGGAAGAAAAGGGCTAGGAAGAGGTCACCCTCTTCTCCTTCTTCTTCACCTTCCTCCTCTTCCGATGAAAGTTATGGCTATTCTCCTAGAGAATACAAGAGGGGAGGACATCGCAAATCATTTCCTGCATGGCGAAGGTCACAAAAGATAAAGAAGTTCAAGGAGGGAGGAAAGAGTATCTCTTTTCTCACCTACGATGGCACCTTTGGTGCTACCGACAAAGTGTTGGCCTTCATCCAGCAATTTGATGCGGCCTTTGGGGACGAGGGCTTCACAGAGTCCTCCAAGCTACGCCATGTAGCTATGCACTTCCAAAAATCAGCTCGTCAATGGTGGGCTAGCCTTCGTGGCAATGGAGAAGCCCCAAAGACATGGAAAACTCTACGAGTTTCCATCATGAAGCAATTTCTTCCAAGTGATACTAAAGATAAAGTTCTTACCGAATGGCGCGGCTTGAAGCTTCTCTCTCATGAGTCTATCAACAAGTATGTAGACAAGTTTTGGGATTTACATCTCAAAGCTATGTCTTTCAAAAGATAGACTTTGCCGAACAAAGACAGCAATTCTGTGCGGGATTACCTGAAGAGATGGCCGAATACATCAACTCTCAACGGCCCGGTACTATTATCGAAGTAATCCACCACACCATGGTTGCTTCACGCATCAATTTCCATCAAGGGGCTAGACGTAATGTCAAGCCCATGGAAAAAAAAGATAAAAATGATGCAAAGGGGAAATCCAATGCTCAAAATAATTCCCAAGGCACTTCCAACAACAACAACAATCGGTCCAAGGAGAAGGGAGTTTACAAAGGTAAAAACAAACTCTCTCCTGAAGAGCTTGAAGCTTTTCGCAAGGACCATAAGTGTTTCAAGTGTGGAGAGCAAGGACATGGCTATCGTTCTTGCCCCAAGAAGAATACTCACAATGAGACTCCTAGGGCTTCCACCATCGAAGCTCCAAAAGAGGATGGTCATTGCAAAGGATCATCACTTTCCTATGCGTGGGGAAAGGTAAGAGAGCATGATGCCTTCATCTTGTTTGACCCAGGCTCTACTCTCAACTTCATATCAATAGAGTTGGCCACCAAGTTGGGCATTCAAGCTTTTGAGATGGGAGATATAGTAACAGCCGATGCAACTTTCAAGGGACAACAAGCCTCTGTTACTCCCTTGATTGGGAAGTTGAGGCTTCATGTCCAAAGCTATGTCGACAAAGAAGACTTCTTCATCTCTCCTCTCCAACATCAGGATGTTATCCTAGGGGCACCATGGTTTGATCACATGGCTGCCAACATGAAGTTCCCTGAAAGGAGAGTTTACTTCACCTACAGGGGAAAGAACATATATATAGATGCTAGTGAGCGTGGTTGCATTATTCCACTTGTGATTCCTCTTTCTTTTGAAGAGCTCAGTTTCTGCGTACATGATTTATGTCAAAGAGTCTCTAAAAGCTAATAATGTTTCATCAAATGAAAATCATAGGAATCAAGAAGAGTTAGACTTGTCTACTTTTATAAAAGGATTCAAGATGTGTTTATCGATGATATCCCTATGGACCTACCTCCAAAACGAGGGGATGATGACCATCGTATTGAGCTCCTTCCAAGAAGCTCACCGCCTAACAAACCTCCTTATCGAGTCTCACAAGCTCAACAAGAGGAGATTATGAGGCAAGTACAGGAATTGGTAGACAAAGGGATGGTGAGGCCTAGTTCCTCTCCCTTTTGTTCTCCAGTCCTTTTAGTGCAAAAGAAAGATGGTACATACCGTATGTGTGTGGACTATCGAGCACTAAACCATATCACTATCAAAAACAGATTTCCCGTGCCTCGGGTAGAAGATCTGTTTGATAAGCTACAAGGCTCTACCTACTTCAGTAGGATTGACCTTAAGAGTGGCTATCATCAAATAAGGATAGTGGATGAAGATATCCTAAAGACCGCGTTTCGCACAACATTTGGTCTTTATGAATATCTAGTCATGCCTTTTGGCTTGACTAATGCACCAGCTACTTTCAATCGTCTCATGGAGAAAATTTTTAGACCATATCGTAAATTCACTGGAGTGTTCTTTGATGATATCATCATGTACTCCAAGTCTTTGGAGGAACATAAGCAACATCTCCAAGTGATTTTTCAAGCCTTGAGGGAGAACAAACTTTTTCTCAACCAAAAGAAAAGTGAATTCTTCCTTCAAGAGATTCAATATCTAGGTCATATTATCTCTCACGATGGTATTCGTATGGATCCATCAAAGCTAGAGGTAATAAAATCATGGACTAAACCAAGGAATCTACATGAGCTAAGAAGCTTTATTGGTATGTGTGCATACTATAGACGCTTCATAGCAAAATTCTCTCAAGTAGCAGGACCACTACACGACTTAACAAAGAAGAACGTTAAGTTTGTATGGACTGCTAAGGAGCAAAATGCTTTTGAAAAACTCAAAGAGAAGCTTACTTCCCAACCAGTCCTCATGCTTCCGGATCTCTCAAATCCATTTGAGGTCCAATGTGATGCTTGTGGTGATTGCCTTGGAGCGGTTTTGCTTCAAGAAGGGCATGCCATAGCATATGAGAGCCGAAGGCTTAATAGTGATGAACGAGTCTTGGGCATTTACGAGAAAGAGCTTTTAGCTGTTCTACATGCCCTAGACACATGGAAGCACTACCTATTGGGGACTCCATTTATCCTACGAACCGACCACCAAAGTCTCAAGTATTTCATGACGCAAACCAAGCTTTCCGACAAACAAATGAGGTGGGCAAATTTTCTTTCGCAATTTAATTTCCATATTGCTCACATAGCTGGTAAGCACAATCAAGTTGCCGATGCACTTTCACGACGACCAAAAGTTAATGCGGTGTCTATAGCTACTCACAATGATCTATCCTCTATGATAGATGAGTATGCCACTGACCCTGACTTTAGAGACATAATGTCAGCCCTTGCTTTGGGGAAGAAAGAGGAACCATTCACCTTGCTGGATGGTTATCTTCTCCACGGCAATATGAAGGGGATCGGGGAGCACCACAGACGGAGAGTGAGAGAGAGAGAGAGAGAAGGAGACAGACACGATGTGGGTGGGGAGACTCAAAGAGTGAGTAGCCCCCTATACACTTATGCTATGTATAAGGTATACAAGTCAGTGGGCGCCCAGACTCTGGGCGGCCGGGCAAGGCATAGACGCCTATACCCCAACAACCTCCCACTTAAAGGCGACTGTGCCTTTAAGCAAGGGAACCTAGTCTAAAGACTAAAAAAGGTGAGAGAAAACCGCTCTCAACCGATGCCCACTGGCTGGCTGTGATCGTGTGCATCCGACTGTCCTGCTCCCGTGTAAGTCCATACACCACCAGACGTACCGCACACGTACTGCAAGTATGTATGCAATACCTGCATATCTCCCTCGTGCACTATGCCATCATCAGTCAACAAACGACTGACAATTCCAACTGCAAATGCTCCCACTGCAGCTGCGATATCCGGTCTCAAGATCAACATCTCATACATGAGACCACCGAATGCCGATGCAATGCTAGCGGGCCCTGCTAGCTCTACGGAGCATGCATCAACATATATATCCCTGGCAATAGGCATCTCTGACTGACAAGGCGTGTCAGCCACATGCATCTCCTGACTGTCCACAAAAGACGTATCAACCTGTCGTGCAACCTCATAGCACACCAGCTGCTCTAGGTGTCTGCTGGAAGACATATCCTACACAACTATATCCCCATGCTCACTGTCGAGCATAGAAAGGAATGACTGCATAATCGCTGACATCTTAGCCTCCTCTGCAATCATCCACTGCAAACATGACCACTCAATCTGCTGTGACTCACTAGAGCTCTCATGCTCTAACTCCGTATGCATAGACTCTTGCACAACGTCCTCCTGTCGTGACTCACTAGAGCAAGACCGCTCTACCTGTCTATCCTGCATAGAAGTATCTCGCAAAACTGACTCTCTGCTTTGCTCAGTCACTAGCAAAGCATGCATGTCTGACTCTGTCACCTCTCTGTGTGACTGCTCAAGTCGTGCCCCAACTGTGTGCACAACGAGCTCACTACTCTGCACTCCATGCAAAGCATCCTGCAACCCATGAGCAAAAGAGACTCGCCTGCTCTCTCGCTCTCTACCTGGCTGCATGATCACAGAGACAACACCGTCTCTCACGTGATCCACATGCAATGGGTAACATGTACCACTCCTGGCACCTCTCGCAATCACTAGCGAACCCAAATGCATCACAAAATCTCGCTCTCATAGCGAAATCTGACATCCACTATCCCGTAATTGTCTGGCTGAGATCAAATCCTGTCTCAGATCTGGCACATAACGCACATGACGCAGGGTAAATCTCATACCACTGGGCAAGGATAAGCATACGTCTCCTGCACCCTCAATGTCATACACAACACCATCAGCCATGTGCACACAACCAAGTCTCCCACTAGAAAACGTGCTAAACCACTCACGATGCGACGTGACATGGAATGTAGCATCTGAATCTAGTAACCAATGTGAAGACAATGTGCAATCCGATATGCAATCCGTAGACATAAGATTGTCTGAAGACAAGCTAGATGTAAATGTGACATCGCCGTCACAAGCATACTCAGTAACCACCGTACTGATCTCACTAGCATCTGTCATGCCCAAATCTGCATCACGCATTTGTCGCCTCCGTTGTCTCAAACGCCTGAAACATCGACGCCTAATGTGCCCTCTATGTCCACAATGCCAACATGTCAAGTCTCTATGCCGTCGAGACTTGCGTGTGGGACCAATCTCTCCCATGGACATAGAATTGGGACTAGACTTCCCTGTAGACACGGATGTCGCGTACATAGCATGCAAACTCTGCCATAAAGCATGAGTTGTAGTCTCCCTCGAGACCTGCCAGTAAACAGACTCAACCAGATGCAAATGAATTGTAGACATGGCTAACTCATCAAGATCCTGCCAATCATCATCACGCATAGACTTGGGCTTCGCCGATAAGCCACGCAAGGGTTTATCCTGCCCCAAATCCGCCAATGCAACAAGCATATGCTCCTTCCAAGCAACAAAATCTGCACCATCAAACTGTGTCAAACCATAACGCTGGAAGTCAAATGAAAAATCAGCCATAATGCTCGCAAAAGAGCAACCAACAATGAGTAGCAAATGTCAACCAAATCAGCCCTAAACTGGCTCGAATTGCATCAACAAAAGTCTGCAAGTATGGCTGTAAGATATGGCTGCAAATCAGCCCCAAAATTCAGCTCTTAAACAGTTGCATAAACAAGTCACAAATGTGTCCCAAATCAGCCTACAACTGAGCCATACATGGACACCTGCAAAGAGGAAACAATGGCTGAAAATTCAGTGCCCAAATAAGCCCTCAAACCTGCCTGTAAACTTGTAAACCTATAGCTGAAACCTGCTGAAAAACCTCAAGCCATTAGTGCTCGAATCCGGCTACCTAGCTCGTAGCCACACAAGCATACATCACAATACTCACTCTTGTGAGTGTGCCAAGATAACTGTACGCCTGTCAAACCGTGAGCTAATCACCAAGCCCACACTGTGCGGTATCGATGCATACACACGCACAAATCTCCCACCTGCAGAGAACACCGCACGCAAATGCTAAGTGCAACCCGCAATCTCTACCTAGATCGCATAAATGATACGCATAAAACTCCTGGGAAAATTTCGCCAGAGTTTCGTCAATAAAACGGCCACAAAACCAGTAACCAAACTGACTGCACGCTCAAAACCATGAGCAACCAAAGCGCATCAAACCGTACTCCAAATGCATGCACCAATCTCCACACTTTGCATACATCATTGCAAACACCTGCAAATCTAGTACACAAATATCTGCTCTACCTGTGACTGCCCAAAAACATGATCGAGGCATACATTGTCGAGCTCAAAATGCAATCACATTAGTCTCCCTGAGCATCAAACCACATAAGGCATACATCGTATCCTCCCACCTGTGAGGAAACTTGCAGCAAATATCACTCTCACATCTGAGAGCAAGCCATGTGTGAAATCCTCGACACACAATAAACAACTGCTGCTGCAGAAAATTCAGCGTTCAGAATTTTAAAATTCTGATATGACGAGCGCGTCCGGAGCATGCCAAAACCCCAAGGTAGACTCCTGAATCACATGTATCCGAGTCCGAGTGTGCAAAATATGCCAAAAACAATGTTTTCGGCCCAAAAACGCAGCAAAAACTTGCTGCTGCTGCAGAAATTTCAGAGGTCAGAATCAGCTCAAATGGACATCACCATTGCGTCCGGAGCGTGCCAAAACCCCAGGTTACACCTTAACCTTGCATAAATCGCATTCCGTATGCAAAAGTTATGCAAAAAACACTGTTTTTGGGGCCCGAAAAATGACCTGCGGAAATGAAAATCTGCATTCTTCCTGCAAGTATGGCTGCAAATAACCATACACACTTGCAATACACTCTTCCCTCAACCTTGGGAATTCCCCTCAAGCTTCCATGAGCACAGATCTGGTGTTTGCTCACCGATCTCAAGCTTCCACCGAAAGCGAGCTCACCATAGCCGAAAGCTCACTTCTCTGTAGCACTCCATCTGTCGTGAAGCCAAAGCTCTGATACCAATTGAAGGGGATCGGGGAGCACCACAGACGGAGAGTGAGAGAGAGAGAGAGAGAAGGAGACAGACACGATGTGGGTGGGGAGACTCAAAGAGTGAGTAGCCCCCTATACACTTATGCTATGTATAAGGTATACAAGTCAGTGGGCGCCCAGACTCTGGGCGGCCGGGCAAGGCACAGACGCCTATACCCCAACACAATAGGCTATGTGTTACCCATTCCCTTCGTGAGAAGGTTATGTATGAATCCCATGCTCCTCCATCTGCCGGGCATAGAGGTATTCAACCTACTCTCCGAGGAGTAGAGATGTATTTCTATTGGCCTACCATGAAAGTGGACCTACAAGAGTATGTTTCAAAATGTGTAGTATGCCAAAAGACCAAGTATGATAGAGGGAAGCAACCTGGATTACTCCAGCCATTGCCTATTCCAAATTCACCATGGGAGAGTATATCCATGGATTTCATCTTTGGATTGCCCAAGTCTATCCATGGGAATACAGGAATATGGACAATAGTCGACAGGTTTAGCAAGCAAGCACATTTTATTCCTGTCAAAAAGACTATTAAGGCACATCAAATGGCAACTCTCTTCATATCTCAGATTTTCAAGCACCATGGATTACCCACATCCATCGTGTCAGATAGAGATCCTAGAATGACCAGTAATTTCTGGAAAGGTCTCTTTGAAAATCTATGAACAAGATTGAATTTCTCTTCGGCCTATCACCCACAAACGGATGGCCAAAGTGAGATAGCCAATCTTACGATACTCGATCTACTCAAAACTTATGTTACCGAAGTAGATCAACGCTCACAATGGGAAAAGTATTTACCGCTAGTAGAGTATGCCTACAATAATACTGTACATACTTCTTCGGGGAAAGCACCTTTTGAGATCATAGAGGGAAGACCTAAAAGTTCCTTGCTACTGAAAGTACATGGGAAGATCTTCGCCGCCGATGAGTATAGCCGTGACCTACAAGAATCTTTTCAAAAGATTAGGGAGGCTATAGCCATCTCTCAACAAAGGCAAAAAGCTGCTGCTGATAAGCACAGAAGAGCCTTAATGTTCAAAGAAAATGATTGGGTCTTACTCAAGTTTCCTAAGGCTCGATTAAGGCAAACAACGGGCAAAAATCCTACGGGCCATCAAAAGTATTATGCTAAACTGGCAAAAAGATACTATGGTCCTTTCCAAATCTTGAAGCCTATCAATGAGACGGCTTATCAACTCAAGTCGCCCAACCATTGGCTTATACACAATGCCTTTCATGTAAGCCTACTTAAGCCCTACAAAGGAGAGCCACCAATTGAACCAATTATTGAAGACCCTCCCGAAGTCGAAGACCAAGAAGAGGTGCTACAACCCGAAGCTGTCCTTCGGCATGAAGACAAGGTACTACGACATGGTAAGATAATCCGATGGTATCTTATTAAGTTCAAAAATTATCCTTTTGAAGATGCTAAATGGATGCAAGGAGTAAAACTTAAGGATAGTATGAACCTTGTCAATACTTACAATGCTACATTAGAGTAAGCAAATGTACAGATTTCTTTTAAATGACTCATGTTTTTGTCTTATATGACTAGTACTCTTTTTAATTGTGCACAAATTTAACTAGTATGCATGCTTAGAATCATGTTTGTGATGACGACGTCCCTCAAACACCAAGTAGAATTTGTCACTCTACTTTGGGAGAATGAAATGGACTAAAGAGCAGACATGCTTGCGGCAGCTATGTCTCCCAAGCACCAAATGGATTAGTCATCCATCTTGGAAAGATGTCGTAGGGTAAAAAAGGGATCCTCTACCCGCTAAGTACGATTGACTAATGACTAAGTCTTTATCTCTTCTACCTCATAGTCGAGGACGACTATGATTTCAAGAGAGAGGTAATGTCATAAAATCTAATATCTAACCAACCCAAATGATTTTCTCATATTAAATTGATCACTTAATGTGGGAGAATAAACAGGAACAAGTGTTAAGATATAGATATGTGCTTATAGATCTATCTCAACACGGGGCCAATAGTAAAGGGGCCCAAATGGGAGATGGTCTATCAAGAGCAAGGCTAACCAATGGAGCATAAGACCTTAGGGTTAGCTTCATTGAAGACCTCCAATAATGTGTGAAAAAGTCCTTTGACCTTAGGTAAGCTAGGGCTGAGCTTGAGGTGGGAACCCGGCCCAAGCTCGAGGTGCTTGACCTGCTTGAGGTGCTTGTCGTGCTTGAGGTGTTTGTCTTGCTTGAGGTGCTTGATTAAGGTGCTTGAGGTGCTTGACTTACTCCATGCTTGAGGTGCTTGACTTGCCGCTTGATTAAGGTGCTTGAGGTGCCTTGACATGCTTGCCTAAGATGCTTGTGGGAATACCCCCTAGTCCAAGTGCTTTGTCATGCTTGATGACTAAGGTGCTTGAGCTCCTAAAGTCAAAAAGATCCCTACAAGGAGGGGGGCGAGCCTACAAGGGGGGGGGGGATGAGAGAGAACACACACACACACACACACACACACACAAGGGAAGCCCTAGCTTGAAGAGGCAGCAAGGACACTTGTCAAGTTCCTCCTCATGTTGCCCTCATGGTGTGCCTGAAGCCTATTGGTTGGCCACCCAAGGGGTCCAATGATAATTTAGGATATTTAATTAATTGATTTTTCATTTATCAAGTCCTCTCTCTCAAAGGGGAAAGGGGGACACTTGTCCCAAGGCTACCCCTGTTGCTTGTAATGGCTCCTGCTTGTGATTGGCTAGGCCTGGAGGGGTCCAATGAGCTTCAAGCATGAGCTACAAGGGGGGGTCGACCCAAGAAATCTAGGGGGGTGCTTAGGGGGTATACTCACCCACACACACTCACAAACACTCTCATTGTGTGCTATGCAAAGTGCAAGATCTCCCTCTCCAAGCAAGTAGAGGTTGAGAGCCTACACCAACACTCTTGGCTATGGAGTGCAAATCCAACCAAGAGCCATGCTTCAATGCTTGAGCTTGTCATCTCCTTCTTCTTCATTACAATGCTATTATGTATGCTAGCTCAAGAGTTATGATAAGTGAGGAACTAGCTCTTTCTCGTATGAAATGTTTCTTCTTCCTCTTCCCTACCCTCATTCCCTGCTAGCTCTCTCCACCTTCGAAGGTGTTTGAGGTCTTGGGACTGAGGCTTGGTATAGTTAAAGCTTTCTTCAAGTTTAGGTTATGCTATGATGGTGATGCATGAAGCTTTCCATCTTCATTGCTTCACCTAGGTCACAAGGAACACAAAGAATGTATTGTAACAAGTCTCTCTTTATGGGAGAAATCATAATACAAATGCCTATTGGAGGGGGGACCGGCTCCACATAAATCCGGTCCTCAACTGTTGTCATGTTCTCTAAATTCTCTCTCTTGCAAAAGTATTGTCTATGCCAAGTTCACTAATTGCTATGATTATGTTGCTATCTTCAATTATGTCTACCCGCTATGCTCACAAAATCATTTCTTGAAAGTATTCTCATTAAATTCCGCTACTCTCAAGTTGAATAGGCAAATTCCATTACACTCAAACACCTTGACATCTGGAGATTGCAATCCCTCATGGAAAACAGTGGGAGTAACGTTTGTTTTCCTTGTAGCTTGCAAAATTGCAATGACATGTACAGGGTCGGTGGAGTGGTGCCAACTCTCAAAAAGGTAAAATTTGGAAGGGTGCTACTTGCTACTAAGTAATAGGACTACTTCATAGAGTGGGGTAAAACCCCCAATAGTGGACCATCTAGAGATGGGAGTGCCTGCGGGGGCTGTTATTTGAGCTAAAATTAGAGCATTGGCAACGGAGCATAGATGAGATACACACGAAAACGATGATCTCTATGTAACAAAAAATGGCATCAATGACAAGCCAAACCCAACGGCAATAGAGTGCAATGGGCTCCAACAAGGTGTCAACCCATTCGCCTACCAAGAGGACGTAGTCACATAACAAATTGGCCATGGCTCATGCCCAAACCACACCACATTAGTAATTTATGTGTTTAAAAAATGGGGGGGGGGGGGGGGGGGGGGGGGGGGGGGGGGGGGGGGGGGACCCTCAAGACTAAGTAACAAGGGGTATTGAAGGATGTGGGAGTGGTGGGATCAACGAGCGGGAAGTGAGACGTGCAAATCAAAAAGCCCCTCAGCCGTTAGATTTGTTCGAGTTTACTTTGTAGGTCCTAGTTTACTTTTTAGCTTTTTTGTTTACGTTATATGTTTTCCCCATTTGGACAACCAAATGCATGCGTGCGTGTGGTTAGGGCACCAACCACACGCACCAACCACCAACCTCTTGCGACGGCCGCCTGTGTTCCATTCCCATCCCATGCACTCAGCACTGATTTTTTGGTTTCTGTCAGTGCCCTCGAGATTCCCCCCCTTCAACCCACGCCGTTGATCCCATCGCTCGGGGGTGATTAAAGACCCCGTGCAACTCAGACATGTGGGGGGGGCGGCCTCGTCTCTAATTGTCATAAAAATTAATATCTATCCAACCCAAATGATTTTATCATATTAAACTGATCACTTAATGTGGGAGAATACACGGGAACAAGGGTTAAGATATAGACATGTGCTTATAGATCTATCTCAACACGGGGCCAATGGTTAAGGGGCCCAAATGAGAGATGGTCTATCAAAGAGCAAGGCTAACCAATGGAGCATAAGACCTTAGGGTTAGCTTCATTGAAGACCTCCAATAATGTGTGTAAAAGTCCTTTGACCTTAGGCAAGCTAGGGCTGAGCTTGAGGTGGGAACCTGGCCTAAGCTCAAGGTGCTTGTCCTGCTTGAGGTGCTTGTCATGCTTGAGGTGCTTGACATGCTTGAGGTGCTTGATTAAGATGCTTGAGGTGCTTGACTGGCTCCATGCTTGAGGTGCTTGACTTGCTACATGATTAAGGTGCTTGAGGTGCCTTGAGATGCTTGCCTGAGATGCTTGTGGGAACACCCCCTAGTTCAAGTGCTTTGTCATGCTTGATGACTAAGGGGCTTGCTCATCCAAAGTCAAAAAGATCCCTACAAGGAGGGGGGCGAGCCTACAAGGGGGGGGATGAGAGAGAACACACACACACACACACACACACACACAAGGGAAGCCCCAGCTTGAAGAGGCAGCAAGGACACTTGTCAAGTTCCTCCCCATGTTGCCCTCATGGTGTGCTTGAAGCCTATTGGTTGGCCACCCAAGGGGTCCAATGATAATTTAGGATATTTAATTAATTGATTTTGCATTTATCAAGTCCTCCCTCTCAAAGGGGAAAAGGGGACACTTGTCCCAAGGCTACCCATGTTGCTTGTAATGGCTCCTGCTTGTGATTGGCTAGGCCTGGAGGGGTCCAATGAGCTTCAAGCATGAGCTACAAGGGGGGGTCGACCCAAGCAAGCTAGGGGGGTGCTTAGGGGGTATACTCACCCCCACACACTCACAAACACTCTCATTGTGTGCTATGAAAAGTGCAAGAGCTCCATCTCCTTCTCCAAGCTCCTTGAGAAGTTGAGAGCCTACACCAACTCTCTTGGCTATGGAATGCAAATCCAACCAAGAGCTATGCTTCAATGCTTAAGCTTGCCATCTCCTCCTTCTTCATTACTATGCTATTATGTATGCTAGCAACAAGAGTATGATAAGTGAGGAACTACTTCTTTCTCCTATGAAATGTTTCTTCTTCCTCTTCCCTACCCTCATTCCCTGCTAGCTCTCTCCACCTTCGAAGGTGTTTGAGGTCTTGGGATTGAGGCTTGGGATAGTTAATGCTTTCTACAAGTGCATGTTATGCTTATTGCAAGAAGGCTAATGGTTTATTGCAAGTAGATTAATTACTTAATGCAAGTAGATTAATTGTATTGCAAGGTAGATTAATTATTGCTTTAAGGACAAGTTGATGCATATTCATGCACTCAAATGATTTAGGGAACACAAAGATTAATGATGTTCACAAGTTCTTGATTGTTTCCAAGCTAAGATTGATTGTTGAAATTATGCAAAAGCTTGGTGTGTGAACCTTCCATCTTCATATTGCCAAGGAGGTCTCAAGGAACACAAAGATTGTATTGTACCAAGTCTCTCTTAATGAGAGAATCTATAATACAAATGCCTTTTGGAGGGGGGACCGGCTCCACATAAATCCGGCCGGTCCTCAACTGTTGTCATATTCTCTACACTCTCTCTCTTGTAAAAGTATTGTTCATGCCTAGTTAATTAAGTGTTATGATAGAGTTACTACTACCAATTAAGTTCACCCTCTATGCTCTCAAAATTGCTCACTCTAATTCTCTTAATTCCGCTATTCTCTAAGTTCATAGGCCATTCCCATTACATTGGTATCAGAGCATTTGGTTTCTCTTTTCTTGCTTAAGAAGAGGGGTCCTTAAGTAGCCTATAAATGGTTGATGTTGTTAATTATAATAGAGTAAGTGGAACTGGGATCTAATATCGGTTTTGTTAAGCCCACTATGTGGGGGATGGTGCACACCTCGGGAGCTTTGGACTTAATAATGGAGTCTTTTTAGACTTGCCTATGGCTTTACCATTATTGAGCCATAAGAAGTCCGAAAGGAGCTAGCCCTTGGAAACTCTGCTATGTTAGACCTACTCCTCTACTCTCTATAATTAACCACTTTGAGCCGTGGGTGTAGATACTTAAGAGACGATTTTCAAAGGCTAAGAGGAGTGGAAACTAAGGTTTTGTATTGCCAAAGCATACACTAAGTATAAACATAAATTTTGTTAACATGGCTGACAATGATCAAGAGAGTAGAATGAACATTGATAGCTTTGATTTTGCACATGAAAGTGCTAATGATGATGCTCCCATGCTTATCAAATGTCTTGTTTGTAAGTTGCAACACGCTATGGCAAACCCATTCCTACAAGGCGAAGTTTTCCAACAACTTCATAGTTATGGGATTCTCCAAACTCCCCCAAAAGAGAGAGCACCTGAGAAGTCTCTTCATGAGATTTCCAAGAGAGGGCTCTCTACGGTGAGAGAAGAGGAGAACCCATACGAAGCGCTTAAATGTTTACTAGCGGGCTTACCTCCATCCAAGAAGAAAGACAAAGTCTCTACTTTAGAGCCTTCACCAAGAGGAGGAGAAGGAAGTGAGTCTTCCAATACTTCCAAAGATATGGCTCCAAGAAGACGGCAACCTCAACGATCTTCAACTTTCCCCAAGGGGGAAAGATCACTGCAAAGTCCTCCTCCTCGTTATCACAAAAGGGAAGAGAGGTACCAAATAAAGAAAAAGGAGAGAAAGAGGTCACCCTCTTCTCCATCTTCATCAACTTCCTCATATTCCAATGAAGGTAGCGGCTCTTCTCTCAAAGAGCCCAAGAGGAAAGGCCATCGCAAGTTCTATCCGGTATGGAGAAGGTCCAAGAAGCTAAAGAAGTTCAAAGAGGGAGGGAAGAACACCACTTTCCTTGCCTATGATGGCACCTTTGGTGCTATGGACAAGGTCTTGGCCTTCATCCAACCACTTGATGCGGCCTTTGGTGATGAGGGCTTCACAGAGTCCTCTAAACTGCGTCAAGTATCTATGCATTACCAAAGTTCCGATCGACAATGGTGGGATAGCCTACAAGCCCAAAGAAAAGCTCCAAAGACATGGAAGGCTTTAAGAGCCTCCATCATAAAACAGTTTCTGGCAAGCAACGCTCAAGAAAATGTCCTCACAGAATGGCAAAACTTGAAACTCTCTCCCTACGAGTCTATCCAAAAGTATGTAGATAAGTTTTGGGATTTATTTCTCAAAGCCACTATCTACAAAAAGATAGACTTTGGGGAGCAAGAGCAACAATTATGTGCGGGTATTTCTGAAGAGAAGGCTGAGTATATTAACTCACAAAGGCCTAATACCATATCGGCGGTCATACACCATACTATGGTCGCCTCTCAAATCGATTCCCAACAAGGGGTTAAGAGAAACTCTAAATCCATGGACGTGAAGGATCAAAATGAGCCTAGAGGGAGGAATAATGCTCAAACTTCCTCCAAAGGCAACTCTAGCAACACCGATAACAAAGCTAAGGAGAAAGGAGTCTATAAAGGTAAGAATAAACTCTCTGCAATAGAGTTAGAGTGTTATCGTAAGGATAACAAATGCTACAAGTGTGGACAACAAGGGCATGTCTATCGTGCTTGTCCCCAAAGAAATGCACGCAACAAGCCACCTTGAGTTTCTATGTTGGAAACTCCAAAAGAGGATGCTTATAGAAAAAGGCTTTTGTTTTTCCTATGCTAGGAGATATGTACATACATGTTTATGAGTCGGGTAGTATCCTATTCCTTGTAAATATGCATGCTTTCACAAGTTAATGAAAATTTATATTTTCATATACATGATTTCTGTTAGAAAGTCTGTAAATGAATTTAATGTTTCAACCAATAACAATATTATTAAATTAAAAAAAACGAGAATCGAGAGGAATTAGAATTGTCTAAATTCCTAAATGGATTCCAAAATGTTTTTATTGATGATCTCCCTGTGAGCTATCTCCACAATGAGGGGACAATGGCCATACAATGGAGCTTTTACCATGAAGCTCACTGCCTAATAAGCCTCCTTATTGAGCTTTACAAGATCCACAAGAGGAGTTCGAAAAGGCAATAACATGGATTGGTAAGTTTCGAGAGAGATTCAATAATTAGGTCACATTATCTCTAAAGGTGGTATTTCTATGGATCCACAAAAAGTAGAGGTAATAAAAGATGGCCTAATCCAAGGAATCTACATGAGTTGCAAAGCTCTAAGGGTATGAGTGCATACTAGAGATGCTTCATAAGAAAAATCCATGCTTATAGCAGGTCCAATACATGACTTAACAAAAAAGAACGTTAAGTATACATGGACCGCAAAGAGAGAAAAATATTTCTAAAAATTTTAAAGAGAAACTTATTTCTCAACTTATGGGATCTCTCAAAGCTATTTGAGGTCCAATGTAATGCCTGGATGATTGCCTTTGAGCAAAACTTTGCTTCAAGAAGGGAATACCATAGCATACGAGATTCAAAGACTCAACTCCAATGAGCGAATGTTGGTCATATACAAAAGGACCTATGAGTTGTTTTAAATGCTCTAGACACATGGAAGTACTTCTTGCGGACTCCATTCATGATGCAAACCAAGCTCTCGGACAATCAAATGAGGTAGGAAAATTTCTTTTTGCAATTTAAATTCTACTTTGCTCACATTGCTGGCAAGCACAATCATGTAGCCGATGCACTTTCCCAATGGCCAAGGGTAGATAGGATATCAATAGCAACTTACAATGAGCTATGTTTTATGATAGTTAAATATGCTTCTAACCGAGGTTTTAGGGATATGATAATAGCCTTACAAATGGAAGAAAAAGAAACACTCACGTAAAAGGATGGTTATCTTCCATACCTCAATAGGCTATATCTTCCTTACTTCCCATGCTCCTTCCATATGCGGGGCAAAGAGAAATTCGAATTTACTCTGCTAGGAGTAAAAGCATACTTGTATTGGCTTACCAAGAAACAATAACATACAAGAGAATGTTTCAAAATGTATGGTATACCAAAAGATGAAGTATGAAAAAAGGACCATGGCTTGCCAACATCCAATTGTGTCGAATAGAAATCCTACTATGACCACTAATTTTAGTCTCTATCAGAATTAGAGTAATCCTCTTATGTCAGCCTACTATTCCAACGGATGGCCAAAAGCAAAGTTACAAAACTAATGATCCTTGATCTACTAAAAGCCTGTGATTCGAAGTAGATCAATGCTCAAAATGAGAGAAGTACTTATCTTAACAACAGTATGTCTCTAATAACGTGAACATACTTCTAAGGAGAAACTACCTTTCGAGGCTAAAGACGGAAGATCCAAAAGCCCCTTGTAGCTTAAGATACCTGGGAAGATCTTCATTGCAAAGGACTATAGCCGAGATCAAAATGAATCTTTTTACAAGATTAAACAGGCTATATCCATTTATTAGCTACGCAAAAGAGGCTCCTGCCGTTACACACAAAAGAGCCTTATCCTTTAAAAAAAAAAAAAAAAAAAGTTGGGTCTTACTAAACTTTCCCAAGGCTCATCTAAGGCAAATTACACACAAATGAAGACTCGCCACAGATCAAGGATGAAGCAGAGGAGCTCCAACCCAAGTTCATCCTTCAACAAGAAGACAAGGTATTAAGAAATGGTAAGATTACTGACAGTATCTTATTTAATTCTCCTTTCAAAGATGCTAAATGCATGCAAAGAACATGGCTTAAGGATAATATGAATCTTGTTAATGATTCTTACAATGTCACAAAAGAGTAAGCAAATGTAAAAGAAATGCATTTTAAATGATCAATGTTTTTGTCTTATAGGACTCTCTTTTTATGTTTTGTGCACAAATTTTAAAGTATGCATACTTAGGATCATGTTTGTGGTGACTACGTCTCCCAAACACCAAGTAGACCTTGTCACTCTACTTTGGAAGTATGATATGGACTAAAAAGAGCAGACATGCTTGCGGCAGACAATGTCTCTCAAGCACCAAGTGGATAAGTCATCCACTCTGGAATGATGTCGTAGGGTAAAAATGGATCCTCTACCCTCTAAGACCAATGGACTAATGGGTGAGACTTTACCATCTCTACCTCATAGTCGAGGACGACTATGATTTCAAGAGAGAGGTAATGTCATAAAAATTAATATCTATCCAACCCAAATGATTTTCTCATATTAAACTGATCACTTAATGTGGGAGAATACACGGGAACAAGGGTTAAGATATAGACATGTGCTTATAGATCTATCTCAACACGGGGCCAATGGTTAAGGGGCCCAAATGAGAGATGGTCTATCAAAGAGCAAGGCTAACCAATGGAGCATAAGACCTTAGGGTTAGCTTCATTGAAGACCTCCAATAATGTGTGTAAAAGTCCTTTGACCTTAGGCAAGCTAGGGCTGAGCTTGAGGTGGGAACCCGGCCTAAGCTCAAGGTGCTTGTCCTGCTTGAGGTGCTTGTCATGCTTGAGGTGCTTGACATGCTTGAGGTGCTTGATTAAGATGCTTGAGGTGCTTGATTGGCTCCATGCTTGAGGTGCTTGACTTGCTACATGATTAAGGTGCTTGAGGTGCCTTGAGATGCTTGCCTGAGATGCTTGTGGGAACACCCCCTAGTTCAAGTGCTTTGTCATGCTTGATGACTAAGGGGCTTGCTCATCCAAAGTCAAAAAGATCCCTACAAGGAGGGGGGCAAGCCTACAAGGGGGGGGATGAGAGAGAACACACACACACACACACACACACACACACACACACACACACACACACACACACACACAAGGGAAGCCCCAGCTTGAAGAGGCAGCAAGGACACTTGTCAAGTTCCTCCCCATGTTGCCCTCATGGTGTGCCTGAAGCCTATCGGTTGGCCACCCAAGGGGTCCAATGATAATTTAGGATATTTAATTAATTGATTTTGCATTTATCAAGTCCTCTCTCTCAAAGGGGAAAAGGGGACACTTGTCCCAAGGCTACCCATGTTGCTTGTAATGGCTCCTGCTTGTGATTGGCTAGGCCTGGAGGGGTCCAATGAGCTTCAAGCATGAGCTACAAGGGGGGGTCGACCCAAGCAAGCTAGGGGGGTGCTTAGGGGGTATACTCACCCCCACACACTCACAAACACTCTCATTGTGTGCTATGAAAAGTGCAAGAGCTCCATCTCCTTCTCCAAGCTCCTTGAGAAGTTGAGAGCCTACACCAACTCTCTTGGCTATGGAATGCAAATCCAACCAAGAGCTATGCTTCAATGCTTAAGCTTGCCATCTCCTCCTTCTTCATTACTATGCTATTATGTATGCTAGCAACAAGAGTATGATAAGTGAGGAACTACTTCTTTCTCCTATGAAATGTTTCTTCTTCCTCTTCCCTACCCTCATTCCCTGCTAGCTCTCTCCACCTTCGAAGGTGTTTGAGGTCTTGGGATTGAGGCTTGGGATAGTTAATGCTTTCTACAAGTGCATGTTATGCTTATTGCAAGAAGGCTAATGGTTTATTGCAAGTAGATTAATTACTTAATGCAAGTAGATTAATTGTATTGCAAGGTAGATTAATTATTGCTTTAAGGACAAGTTGATGCATATTCATGCACTCAAATGATTTAGGGAACACAAAGATTAATGATGTTCACAAGTTCTTGATTGTTTCCAAGCTAAGATTGATTGTTGAAATTATGCAAAAGCTTGGTGTGTGAACCTTCCATCTTCATATTGCCAAGGAGGTCTCAAGGAACACAAAGATTGTATTGTACCAAGTCTCTCTTAATGAGAGAATCTATAATACAAATGCCTTTTGGAGGGGGGACCGGCTCCACATAAATCCGGCCGGTCCTCAACTGTTGTCATATTCTCTACACTCTCTCTCTTGTAAAAGTATTGTTCATGCCTAGTTAATTAAGTGTTATGATAGAGTTACTACTACCAATTAAGTTCACCCTCTATGCTCTCAAAATTGCTCACTCTAATTCTCTTAATTCCGCTATTCTCTAAGTTCATAGGCCATTCCCATTACACTAATTGACACCCTCAATTTTTAGAGGGGTCTACAACTGAAAATCGAAGTCACTTTTCGGCGAAGATCACAAACGTTGATCCCGAATGTGAACTTGATGTAAACTCGAACAAATGTGAACTTGCATGTAAACTCGAAGTAAACTCTGTGTGAACTAAGATCGCGGCGCGCTAGGAATACACAATATGATACTATCATTCTCCATGACTATTAAAACAGGCGCAATAGCATAGTGGTAAAGTAGTGGCCTTGAGAGGGGGAGGTTGGGTAGGTCGAATCCTACCAACCCTTATTTTTTTCTCCAAATGAATTGAATGGTCCACAATGAACAATCATCTGGGACCGTAGATCCCCTCTAAAAAATGAGTGTCAAATAGAGATGTGGGGGGGGACAGAGCCTCAGCTATATCTAACACGTGGGGGGGGGGGGCGCGGTAAACCCGAGTTTACATTGTCCACGAAAGCCCGAGATCTACGATGCTCAATCATCTCACCGCAGATCCCATCTCCTCCCATGTCTTGGGATCTCCTCCCATGTCCGTGTGAGATATAGACGAGTGGGAGGATTTAGTGGCCATCAGCTCTATTTTTGAGATAGATCGTTTGAAATGGTAACGACGACCAGAGAGGCAGCTCCTGCTGTGCGATTGAACGCAGATTGGCAATCCAAATACCGACAGAGAGCTCAGAAGTTTCTGCTTCAACCCCAACATTCCATAGCCGAGCTCCAAGAAGGCCTCATCACCAAGCTTCATCTTCATCACCAGCATGGAAGCTTTGATGGTAAGATTTGCGACAACCCAGTAAAGACGCATCATCTCAATCAAGATTCTGGTGATGCGGAGCTTCATGGGCATGACGTTCAGGCAAAAGGTTATCTGCACAGTGATCAGCAGCTTCCCGTGGTGTGTGTTATAGGAAGGTCAGGTGTTGGCAAAAGCTCTCTCATCAACCACCTTCTTCAGGAGAGAGCTACCACTGGTTCTCAATTTGATTCCAACATGGGGGAACACATTTTCAATTATCATGGATTGTTTTACATTAGAGAAATTCCTGCCTATGATGGTTGGCATGCTGCTGAGGTTTCTTCTCACTGCGAGCGTCTTCGTCGACATCTTCATCGGTTCAGCCATGATAGGTAGACCTCTAGATTTCTCATTGTGCAAGAATAAACTTTCTTGAAGACTTTTGTGAGGAAAGAAGATCATGCATGAGCTCTTGACACTCCTTTAAAAATAGTGAGAGCTCTTAATGCTCCTTCTTACAAGAATTCTCTTTCATACAAAGCAAGTACATTTGCTTTTAGCAAGAAAACTTCAAAAAGCAAGCTAGACTAGTTCTTGTTTAGAAGATGGACTTGTTGGACACGAATGTGTGTGTAAGCAAAAATTTATTGACCTAGTTTGCTAAGGGATCCATTGTTCTTCAATCGACCTTAACTTACAATGTTAGCTTTGGTGGTTTTAACTCACCCAGTCCAATCTCACTTCTCGAGAGTAATGTGCTCGTAGCTCTTTGAGTTTGATTTGAAAAGAGGACTCACAACATGACATGGAAAAATGGAAAACCCTAAACAATGGTCGACAGTTGATGGTGTAGACGACAAGGCCAATAAGGTGCTCAATCGGGTGAATGCAATAGGTCACGAGCAATGTGCACATGCTAGACCACCTCATCCGGCAACATATCTAAAGAGGCTCACTCATGACCAAGGGCCATGCATGCTATGAAAAGAGAACAAAAGTAGTAGGGATTGCATCTAGAAGGAGAACCTCTTCTAGCCCTCTTAAACAACTTCGATTGAAGCGAAGAAAATGTCATACTTTGACAAGGAAGAAGAGTAAAAGGAAATCCAGTTGAACTCTTGAAGTCATAGCCTGACAAAGGAAGAATAGTAATAGGATCTGCTCGAAAGTGAAGGTCGTGCGATTAGGCTCACAGAGTGCCGATTGCAGAATCCCCTACGGTTTTCTTACCTAGGGTTTGGCTCTGAGGTGTAATAGCATGTCCATGTGGCACATTGATCCATGTGCACTTGACAAACTATATACCTTGTCCAAGTGTATCAGATCTCCCGAACGTTGGTCATACTCTGGAAGTGTAGAAGTGCCTCCCAAGTTGTCAAGTGCAATGGAATTGAAATGGTGAAGATCTAGTTTTACACTTCCACAAATTCTTTACTTTCTTTCCTTGCGTTAATGATTCCTATAGCTTGAATGATTGTTCCTTTTACCTTTCCCTGAAGAGAGGCAATAAGAGAGAGATAGAGATGTGTTGTCACAAACTAATGACGTGGCAGGACACCCGTGAAATGTGCCGACAGTCTGACATTGCAGCCAGCGGAAAATCCGTCGCAAAACTCGTTGACATGCTGACGTGGCAGCCGTACGGACAGCAGTACGGACATCCCGCTTTTTACATTGACAGCCGTACGGATTTTCGAAAATTGCGTTGATAAGCTTTTTGGGCATAATGCTTTAAACTTTTAAAAGCTTTTGGAGATAACAGCTTTTGAGTTTGAGATTTTTGGGACTATGCTTTTGGGCATCCCTTATACCAATAAATAAGTTGGTTGGGCCTCCTTACTCAAGGCATCTGGACGCAGAGTTTGAATGTGAGTCCCCGCCGACTCCCTTGTACTTTTGCACCAAGATTAATATAAAAAGAAATACCGAAAGGGGTGCCAGTCTTTGGGGCCAATACCTCCGGGCAAGGAACTACGCTGGGCCGTGTCGCTTTTGTGAATTGTTTTGAAGTGAATCTCTGTTGTGTCGCGACAGAATCTTGACTTGGCGTGTCCAAGTTTGTTACAGTAGTATCAGAGCGCGGCCGATTGCTCTTCTACTGGGAAATCTAATCCTTTTCTCGCGACACTTATGGATTCCAACAAGAATCAGTCGACTTCTTCTGCATCTGCTAATGCGGGAGGCGATCACGAAGAAGATTTTGATGAACAAACAGAGGAAGAGTACGAGCCACCTCGGCCTACTCAGTACGAACTTGAAGAGGTGGAACGTCGACAATAGGTTGACGAGTGCACAAAGCAGATGATTAAATTTGCGAAGGATCCGCAGTTTGCAAAATTTTTGTCTCAGCAATCCATCGCAGAAGTGCACACCCAGTGGTAGAAAGCCATAGAATCACCCATCAAACTAGCAATCGAGAAACCTCCTCCGAGGATGTTTACAGAGCAAGATTTACAAGAGGTGGTTCAGACACAGATCAGTCGGCTTTTGGACGCAAACAACCAATCCAAAAAGCAAGAGAAAAAGCACAAGAAGGGGAATGACTTCCTGGTTTATTTGGGTCGTCAATCTTCTTTTACATCGGCAAGAAAGCAGAAGAAGCGTGTACGATTTGAAGGACTACCCAGTTCTTCTTCTTCTTCTTCTGACAGTTCTTCTAGCTCTTCTGACTCGAGCGAGGAAGACAGAAAAGGCAAAAAGTGAAGCAAAAAGCAAAGCTTCGGAAAGGGCAAGAAAAAAACAAAGAAACCCAGATTTCGCCCTGCCTCTGACAGTTCTACAGAGGAGTCATCCTCTGACATTTCGAACTCTGACGACCACATGTTTGATGCAAAGAAGTAGCATTTTTACAGAGTCAACCAATATGACTTTCTCGAAGACAAGAGCAAGAAAGTGAAAGAATCGAAAGAAGGTGAACATTCGATTAAATTTGAATCCTTTTTTGGGTTCCGAGATGCTCCGAGGGCTTTGGCCTTCATTCAGTAGTTTGACATAGCCTTCTCTGGAGGGCATTACTCAGAGCACTCCAAGATTAGGAGGGCTACATCTTTCTTCAAAGGAAATGCTCGAACATGGTGGTCCACTCTCCTTCTGAGGAAGGAAGCTCGAGTTAAATGGTTGAAATTGAAAAGGCTCTTTATTTCTTCTTGGCTGACTTGGGAGTACGAACGAGATATACGAACCGCTTGGAATCATCTTCGGATGACCAAAGGAGATTGTCTGGACGCTTATTGCGAGAGATTTTGGAACTCTTTTCTACCAACCTCTTCATTTAAGAAGGTCTCTTTTAAGGAACATATTGAGCGGTTTTGCTGCAGACTCCCTACAGAGATCCAAGACTATTGCCTAGAACAAAAGTTTGAATATATATTGAAGAATTGATGGGTCATGCGAAATGGGGTTTTGCGATACATTCGGGAAATTTGACTTACGCCACTGATGAGATGTTGACTCAGAGAACCCAAGAAAAGAAAGACAAGGGTACACGACCCCGGCTCACTCTTCGAGAGAGAGCCAATTACATTAAAGAAGGGAAGTGTTTTGGATGCGGGGAACATGGGCACGTCTCCGCAAAGTGCCCCAAAAGGGCACAACAAGAACAGAATTAAGACAAGCGAGAGAGTTCAAGAGCAGCAGAGGAACGTGGTAGAAAAGGCAAGATGAAAGCAGGACATTCCAGATTGCATGGGTCATGGGTACTGACCCAAGCATGATTGATGAAAGTACAGAACTTTGCCGAGCTTGGGGCAAAGTGAAAGATCAAGAAGCCTTGATTTTCTTTGATGGAGGAGCCAAGACCAACTTCATTTCACCTAAATTGGCGGCACGGCTTGAGATTACACCCGATCGGATGGGACCACCACCCGGACGGGACATAGCCATTAATGATTACACCTGTCATTGGCAAACTTTGGCTGCATTGTCAGGGATATTTGGGACACGAGGACTTTTACATAATGCCCTTGGAAGGTTGTGACGTCCTCCTTGGAGTCCCTTGGTACCATAAGAACAACACCGTGGTCGATTATCGGGCAAAGAAAGCGACTTTGACAAATGAAAAGGGTCGAAAAATTGTACTTGATGTAAAACTAAAGGGCGAGTCTGTCCCTATTGTATTGGCTTCGGCCATTTCCAAATTAATGAAATCTAGTTTGTTTGTTTACTCGATCTACTTGAAAGAGTGAAATAACACAAAATGAACATATGTGTGAAGTTGATAAAGAACGCCAAGATTTTCTCCACACTCATGCCGATTGCTTTTCTGAGGGCCTCCCAGGTGAGTTGCCACCATCTCGTCCTGAGGATCACACTATTGATCTGATACCTGGAAGCACACCACCGAACCGGCCACCTTACGTAGAAGACCCGCAAGTTTCAGCCTCGAAGAATAGCAGATTCAGCCCGATAAGACCATCAATTTTCAGCCTTGAAGATCCTCAGTTTTCAGCCCTAAACCTGCAGATTTTCAGCGACAAAGACCCACAGACAACAGCCCCAAAATCAGCGTTTTTGGACTAGTGCAGATTTCAGCCCATAGCGTTTGTGGACAGCAGTAGAAAGATTGCAGATTTCAGCCCTTAGGTCGACTTCGTCATCCCCATCGTCATCGTCGACATAGCCTAGGCTTGCATCAGTCTCATGCATACCATTTGTACCAGATTGTGCAATCATAAGTAGACCACTCTCACCGACGAGAGTGGGGCCTTCAGAGGAGGGTTTTACAACGTCTTTGGTGTCGTATCTCTCTTCTCTCTCTATCTCTCAGTCTCATACACTTGCACACACGGTGTCCATTCACTATCATAGCATTCTCTCATTAAGAACGGAAGGCTCTCCCTTCCATAAGAACAAAAGGAACCTTGAGCACAGTTCGGAGCACTCATCTTGAGCAAAGCGCAAACATTCATTCCGCTGCACCTAACAGCCCTATACACACACATACCCCCGAGAAAGCAGGAATTCTGCATTGTTGACGTGGCAGGCAGCGTACGGATATCTCCGCAGATTGCGGCGCAAAACGCGGAGCCTGTACGGAATGATGACGTGGCTGGCTGTACGGAAAGAAAAAAGCTAACGCTGTTTTTGACAGTTTTTGTCTACGCTGAATTCTACGCAAAGAGAGAGAGAGAGAGAGAGAGAGAGAGAGAGAGAGAGAGAAGCTTTAATTTAAGTCTTGCTTTATTTTATTAAGCAAGCCTCGTGAGAGGAGATGCATTATTTTTGAATGCTTTTAATGGGCAGCTTTTGGGGCTCTGCTTTTGGCATCCCTTGTAACTCTTTATAAGTGTGGTTTGGGCTTCCATTTCTCAGAGCATCTGGACGCAGAGTTTGAGAGTGAGACCCAACCACTCCCGTGTACTTTGTGCAATAGATTAATACAAAAAGAAATACGGAAAGGGGCGCCAGTCTTTGGGGCCAATATCTCTAGGCATGGAACTCTGCCGGGCTGTGTCGAATCAATTGTGAACTGTGAACGGTTTTGAAGTGAATTCCTGTCGTGTTGCGGTAGAATCTTGACTTGGAGTGTCCAAGTTTGTTACAATAAGCCAGAGCATCGACCTCGTCTCAACCGATAGAAATTGCACTAGAGCCGGATCTATGAAGAGATGAAATATCAAGAATCCATTGTTTTGGGAGCAAGGTGTCCTCTAGAAAGCTCCAATCTACTCAATCATATGTCTTCTCAAAATCGAGAAGTTATCTAGTGCCATGTTAGAGTTCAAGCATCTCTCTGGATTTTCCCAGACGGTCCCAGTTTCTCTGAAGGACTAGTGTGAGGTTGTTTTCTCATGTCCGGTTGTGTTTAGCAATGTTTAGCTCAGGGTTGTGGCTTGGTTCCAAGGCGAGTCCTGTAGGCTGGGAATATTTTTCCCATGGCCAAAGTGGGTCACTGGTGCTTCCCCCCCCCCCTCTCCTCCCCCCTCTTACCCCTTTTTAGTTCGGTCGTGGTTGGTGGACCACATCCTTGGGAGTAAGCCTGGGGCCACCCCTACGGAGTACGATGGGAAGGGAGATAGGCAGCATGTTATCGTTTTTGCTAGGGATTAGCCCTGGTGTTTCTCTTGCCGTTTTTCCCTGCAGCGGTAGGGCAACACAGGCAATTGATGGGCAGCAGGGACATCCTCCTTGCGTTTTTCTCCTCAGAGCATCTACACGGAGAGGATGTGATGATTGATCACCCAGATGTAGATAGAGCAACAGAGCAGAGGTGCAGGCACTGAAGAGGTGTTCCATGTTCTGTACACGAGACATGTCTCTCTCTTTCTCCAGGTAAGTTCTCTTGCTAGGAGAAAATACGGCGAGAGCCTTGCTTTCTCAAGAGCAGCCCATGTGGAAACCATGTGAGTGGTCTCGCGTGTAGGAGCAGTTGGCAGTGTCAGTAGCAATTGCAGCTGTGTGTACCTCCAGTCTATCTATTGGGCATGCCAACTCTATGCCAGACAACCCTTGGTCACTTGTATGAGCGAGTTGTTATCAACATGGAGAGCCTTTCCCAGATCTCTCTCTCTCTCTCTCTCTCTCTCATTCTTAGATGTCCTATTCTTTCTACCTCAGTGATCTCTCTTCTCCACAAGTATCTTGTTCATGTATGTGGCATTGCTGGTATTTTAGATCGGAGTTGAGGTGTCCACCGGATTGCGAGCTAGTTCTTGTCTTCATTGCATCTTCCGCAGGCACTTTTGACATGGTATCAGAGCCCCAAGTGGCATGACCACTGTGGATGCTCGGATTTGGCAGATCCAATGCCGTTTTGGACTCTATTGAGAGAAAAGAAGCTTGCTGTGTTTTCGTGATTTTTCTTTAGTTTGGGGCTAATATGAGTATGTGGAGGCTATGGACCCTCGTCTACGAGTTCCCCGTCTTTACCCTTGTTTATCGTGACCTCTCTTCACCGAGGGGAACCCGATGGAGAATTCAAGATGTGTAGTAGTGCTGGATTGGTTTGGTTTTCCCAGATGGAGTCATGTCGCCGTGCCTTTCCGCAAGGGGAGCAAGCATGCAGTTGTTGGATCCAGAGGGGAAGCAATTCATTTCCAACTTTCTTCTTTAAAGAGAAGTGTTTGGACAGTCTTTGGGTCTTCTTTACCACTTCTGGAGCAAGTTTCTATGGCTGTTTTCTTCGAGGAGATGGATTGGTAGATTTGCTATGCCTTTTGTAAATGCACGTCTTTCTTGGAATTGTCGACGAAGCTACCTAACCAACTGGTTGCAGGTTGATGATTCGGTTGCACTTTTGTACCAGATTGTGGATTATGGATGACAGAGGGGATCTCTTTCCTCCTTGAAGCAGAGGATTCTTTTTTATTTTCTACTTTTTCATTTGAGGATAAAAGTTCTAGTTCCGGCTTCAGTTGACTCTTTGTTCATCTCGTATGCAACAAATCAAGTGGATGTTCCACTGCATGTGTTGGAGTTGGCTTGGATATGCAGAGGGGAATACTTCTATCTCAAGAACCATTTTGTTTTAATCATTCAACTTCATTGGATGAGGTTTAGAGGTGGAGCATGTGGTGCCAGATGCTTCGTTGACAATGACAAGAGTTAAAGGGTGTTTTGTTGCAGTGTGGACTACTCCTATCTCCATGTTTTCTCTTCACTGATGGTGGTGTGGCCCTACAAGTTTGGTCATTCTGTTGCCCTTTTGTGAGCTTGTCAGTACCAATTGTGGGATAGGTTAACGATCTCTTGTGTGCTTGTCAGTACGAGTTTGCAACCTTTTATGGGCGGTTTTCTTGATAATCGACAACAAATTTGTTGAGATTTTTTGGATGACAGGTTTGCACATAGTGTCGGTAGTTAGTGGGGACATTTAGTTCCTACTCCCGCGACCCCATCGGATGGGGGGCCAAGTCACTAGAAGTAAAGCCCATACACACACACACACACTCAATTGCGTGAAGGATTGATGACGTGGCAACAATTGTACGAACACCCGCCTTTTATTGTCACAAAGTGATGACGTGGCGGACAGCAAAAACCCTAATTTCTGCCAGAAACCCTAAAATTCCTGCAAACCCTAATTTTTGCCAAAAACCCTAAATTCCGGAAATCGCGGAGGCGGATTATTAAAAAAAAAAAAAAATTTTTTTTTTTTTGGAAAATGATGAGCGACGCGAATTTTGCTTTTGCTTTTTTTTATAAAAAAAAAAGAGAAAAGACTCTCTAAGAGAGAGAGAGAACTGATGCTTTTGATTTTAAAAGCTTTTGGGGCTCTGCTTTTGGGCATCCCTTGTAACCTTTAAATTAGTGGTGAGGGCCTCACTTCTCAGAGCATCTGGACGCAGAGTCTGAGAGTGAAACCCTAACCGCTCTCTTGTACTTTGATGATTGATTAATACAAAAAGAAATACCGAAAGGGGCGCCAGTCTTTGGGGCCAATATCTCTAGGCACGGAACTCCGCCGGGCCAGTACAAATCTATTGTGATCTGTGAATTGTTTTGAAGTGGTTATTTGGTGCTGTCGCGGTTGATTCTTGACTTGGAGTGTCCAAGTTTGTTACAGTGGTATCAGAGCACGGCCGATTTCTCTTCTACGGGAAATCCGATCCCCGAATTTTTTTTTTCCGCGGCACCTATGGCTTCAGGCAATGATCAGTCGACTCCCTCTGCATCTGGAGATGCGGGCTGGGATCACAACGAAGATTCAGACAGAGAGTATGGCCCGCCTCGGCCTACTCAGGCGGAGCAAACAGAGATGGAGCGTCGTCAATTGATTGGCGATGCAACAAAGATGATGCTCAATTTTGCCAAGGACCCGAAGATGGTAAAATATATGAACCAGACCTCTTTGAAAGAGGTACAGATGGAGTGGCAGAGAACCACAACACCACTCCCGAAACCCGCTCTCAAGAAACCTTCTACCTCCAAGAAATATACGGAGAAGGAACTGGAGAACGTGGTTGATGCACGGATTGCTCAGCTTTTCGACGTGCCAAAGAAAGGCAAAAAGCACGGCAAAAAGCAGAACAAAGGTACTGACTTCCCGGGATATTTGGGTCGTCAGTCGACATTCGACAAAGCAAAGAAACGGAAGAAGCGTGTTCGATTTGAAGGAGTACCCAGTTCTTCTTCTTCTTCTTCTGACAGTTCTTCTAGCTCCTCGGATTAGAGCGAAGAAGACAGAAAAAAAAGCAAAAAGCGAAGCAAGACACAAAGCTTCGGAACGGGCAAGAAAAAGGCAAAGAAGGCTACATCTCGCCCAGAGACTGACAGTTCTACTGAGGACTCGTCTACAGACAGCTCAGATTCCGATGACGGAAAGTTTTATGCGAACAAGAAGAATTTTTACAAAGCCAACCAGTATGACTTTCTCGAAGATAACAGCAAGAAAGTCCGAGAGTTTAAGGAAGGTGGCCACTCGATCAAGTTTGATACTTTTCAGGATACTCAGATGCTTCGAAGGCTTTGTCTCTTATACAACAGTTTGACATCGCTTTCGCGGGAGGACGCTATTCAGAGCACTCCAAGATTCGGAGAGCTGCCTCTTACTCTGAGGGGAATGCTCGTACTTGGTGGTCCACGCTTCTATTAAGCAAGACTATGCCAGTTACATGGCTGAAATTCAAGAGGCTTTTTATTTCTTCTTGGTTGACTCAAGAGTTTGAGCGAGATATACGAGCTGCTTGGAACCATCTCCGGATGACCAAGAGCGATACAGTGAATTCTTATTGTGAAAGATTCTGGAGCTCTTTTCTACCCGCCTCTTCATTCAAGAAGATCTCGTTCAGAGAACAAATTGAGCGGTTTACCTTGGGTCTACCTACAGAGATCCGAGATCACTGCTTGGAACAGAAGTCAGCTTCTATTCAGGAGTTGATGAGTCATGCGAAGCGGGGCTTTGCCATTCACTCTGGCAGTCTGACCTACCCCACAGATGAGGCCATGACACAACGAGCCAAACAGACTTCTGGGAATGAAAGTAGAATGAAAAAGAGCAACTTAGAGAAAAAAAAAAGGATGCACGACCCAAGCATACTCCTGAGGAGAGAGCTCGCTTCATCAGAGAGGGGAAGTGCTTTGGATGCGGGAAACATGGACATATTTCCGCAAAGTGCCCTGATAAGGCACAGAAAGAACAGAATGATAAAGACGACGACAGGTCTGAGAGTTCGAGAGCAGCTGAGGAATGTGGCAGAAAAGGCAGATAGAAAAGCAGAACTGGTACCACATGGCGTGGGACTTGCACCGAATCAAATGAATGAAAGTACAAACTTTGCCGTTTTTTTTGGGGCAAAGTGAAGGATCAAGAAGCTCTTTTGAAGGAGCCAAGGCCAACTTCTTTTCACTTGGAATTGGCGGCTCGATTTGGAACTGCGCCCGACAGACTGACGCCACTGGCGGAGGTAGTTCGACTGGCACCCGGATGGGATGTTGCCATTACACCGAGCATTGGTAAACTTCGTTTGCAATGACAGGGGTGTTCAGGGCACGTGAGTGACGTTCTACTCGGGATCCCTTGGTACCACAAGAACTACGCCGTGGTTGACTACCGGGCCGAGAAAGCGACTTTGATAAATGAAGGGCTTAGAGATTGTACTTGATGAACTTCAGTTTTCTTACTCATTCTTTTGGGAGAACTGAACCATGGATAAAAGTTGAATATGTTTTGACCTGAAGAAAAGAACGCCAAGATTTTTTTCTCCACGCTCATGCCGATTGCTTTTGAGAGGGCCTGAAGATCATACCATTGATCTGATATCTGGAAGCACACCACCGAATCGGTGTGAGCCGAGTACAGAATGAAAAGATTATGAACTCAGTGAAAGACCTCTTGGAAAAGGGTCTTGTCCAGCTTAGTACTTCACCGTATTGCTCTCCAGTGTTGTTGATTTTGAAGAAAGACAGATCTTGGAGAATGTGCATCGATTATAGCACTCTCAACGAAATCACCATCAAGAACAGATTTCCGATTCCTAGGATCGATGGTATACTCGACAGGTTACAGGGATCCTCGTGCTTTAGCAGGATTGACTTGAAGAGTGGATATCGTCAGATCAGGATAGCGCCAGGAGATGTCTACAAGACAGCTTTTCGGACGACTTTTGGGTTATTTGAGTTTTTGGTGATGCCTTTTGGCTTAACCAATGCTCCTGCGACATTTAACCGGATGATGGACAGGATTTTTCGAGAGTACAGGCTATTTGTTGGCACTTTCTTTGACGACATCATTGTTTTCTAGAAGAATGAGGCAGAACACAGAGATCATCTGCTTCAAGTCTTTTAGGCATTACGAGATCACACGCTAGTGATTAATGCAAAGAAAAGTGAATTTTTTCCTACCATGGATACACTTTTTGGGACACATTGTGTCAGCAACACAACAGGAGTGCAAATGGACCCGGCCAAGATAGAGACTATCCGTGATTGGCCCGATTTGAGGAATGTCCATGAAGTTAGAAGCTTCTTGGGACTATGTTCATACTACAGGCGGTTCATACGAAAGTTTGCAGAGGTTGCTTCCCCTTTGCATATCTTGACACAGAAAGGAGTACCTTTTTCGTGGGGACCCACAGAGGTGACTGCCTTTCAGACATGAAAGAGAAATTGACTACGGGACCTATTTTGACTTTGCCGGACTTGCAGAAGTCATTCGAAGTATATTGTGATGCTTGTGGTCGTAGTTTGGGTGCGGTCTTGATGCAAGAAGGCCATGTCATAGCTTACGAGAGCCGTTTGTTCTCTAGGCCGGAGATGACAGCACAGATTTATGAGAAAGAGCTTTTGGCGGTTATCCATGCTCTTACTCAGTGGCGGCATTACCTACTCGGAGCGGATTTTATTGTCTTTACAGACCATCAGAGTTTGCGCTACTTCTTGTCACAGAAGCAGCTTTCGGAAAAGCAGATGCGGTGGGCGAACATCTTGTCACAGTTTCACTTCCAGATTGTCCATGTGCAGGGACAGAAGAATGTGGTGGCAGATGCTTTGTCTCGGAAACCGTTGGTTTTGGCTATTTCCGCGATACATCATAGGAGGTTCGAGGATATGGTCGATCAGTGTGCCACAGATACAGATTTTGCAGATATTTTCACACGGATACGGGATGGGGAGACAGTAGCTGGATACTCCCTTCGGGAAGGCTACTTGATGAAAAAGACTATGTTGTGCGTTACACAGCCGTTGAGGGAAAAGGTTATGACTGATTGCCACTGTCCACCTTTTACGGGTCACCGCAGCATTGCTACCACCATGAAAGGGGTAGAGAGAGATTTCTTTTGGCGGAGACTGAAGAAGGATGTGGAAGAGTTTGTGCGCAGTTGCTTGGTATGCTAGAAGGTCAAGTTTGACAGGCATAAGGCACAGGGATTGTTACAGCCTTTACCCATACCCACCCACCCGCCCCTGGGAAAATATTGAAATGGATTTCTTTTTTTTTTATCTCCCGAGAATACAGAATGATCACGATGATTTTCCGATTACATGGCACGCCTGAGACGATTGTCTCCGACAGAGACCCCAGATTTATGAGTTTGTTTTGGAAGGCAATTTGGGAGAACATTGGGACGCGGTTGCAGTTCTCGTCATCGTTCCACTTGCAGACTGACGGGCAATTTGAGATTGCCAATTCAGTGATTTTAGATTTATTGAAGTCTTGTATCTCGCATCAGAAGACTCAATGGGAAAAGAACTTACCTTTGGTGGAATTTGCCTACAATAACACGATACACTCTTCGACGGGGAAGACGCCATGAGAGATTGTTGAAACTGCTGCGAAGGTTCCATCCTTCCTGAGCACGAAAGATTAGAAATTTGAAGCGGATGAATATTCGCGAGATTTGGATACGGCTTTTGCCAAGGTTCGCGAGACTTTACAGAAGTCTCAAGAACGACAGAAAAAGGCAGCGGATCGCCATCGTCGCGACTGGAAACTGAAGGAGGATGATTGGGTGCTCTTACTTTTGAGAAGGCACGCCTAAGAAAGAAAAAGGGAAAGGAGAGGCTTTTTCCAAAGCTTAGTATGTGATACTACGGACCTTTTCAGATCACTGACAAGATAAATGATGTCTCCTTCCGATTGGAACTGCCAGATACTTGGAGGATTCACAATGCATTGCATGTGAGTCTCTTGAACCCTGTTAAGGGTGATGTGCCTGATGATGGGGAGCCTGATGAGCAACCCAAAGTGGAAGAAAACGAGGAGATCCTTGTTCCTGAACAGATTTTGGCACATAATGATACGAAGAAGGGTAAAGTCCGAAGGCGGTTCTTGGTTAAGTTCAAGAACTTTCCTGCATTTGATGCGAAGTGGATGGAGGAGGAGGACCTAGCAGATACTCCTCGGATTGTGAAACTTTACCTCGATGTTTTGGTTTAGCATAGTCTACTCCAAACGGAACCCAGAAACTCAGCTTGGCCGAAGATCTGGTGCAGTGGGATGCACAAGAGGGGAGTCGCTCCACTCCTTTGTCAACAGATGCCTCGATTTTGATACTAAAGTCACTGATGTCTCTTTGAGCTTCAGGGATACTGAGAGCTGACAGTATTCTGCTGGATGACTTTATGAAATGGAATTCCTGATTATGATGCTGATTTGTTCTTGACTTCTTGTGAGTACAGGAACTGATAGACGAAATGACTGCAGCATTTTGGTCTGATTGATCTCGAATAGACATGGTTGCAATAGGGGTTAGTCAATCGGACATCGATGAGGTCCCGATTGGACCTAGATGTGATTGCTAGCTACATTGCCGATAAATCATGGTCTAAGATCCGAATGAATGTTGAATGTCATGTGATGTCCTGTGATGTCTGGTGATGTCCTGTGATGTCATGTGATGTGACTGTCGATTTTGTACATGTGCTAGATGTGTGTTCCTAGTACGTAGGTACTAACAGTCAGTGTCTGCTAAGACGGTTTATGGCTTTTGTCGGTTTTGCAGGCGTAATCGCGGTCGATTACAATGCTTTCAAGAGGGGGGTATGTCACAAAGTGATGACGTGGCGGACAGCAAAAACCCTAATTTCTGCCAGAAACCCTAAAATTCCTGCAAACCCTAATTTTTGCCAAAAACCCTAAATTCCGGAAATCGCGGAGGCGGATTATTAAAAAAAAAAAAAAATAAATTTTTTTTTTTGGAAAATGATGAGCGACGCGAATTTTGCTTTTGCTTTTTTTTATAAAAAAAAAAGAGAAAAGACTCTCTAAGAGAGAGAGAGAACTGATGCTTTTGATTTTAAAAGCTTTTGGGGCTCTGCTTTTGGGCATCCCTTGTAACCTTTAAATTAGTGGTGAGGGCCTCACTTCTCAGAGCATCTGGACGCAGAGTCTGAGAGTGAAACCCTAACCGCTCTCTTGTACTTTGATGATTGATTAATACAAAAAGAAATACCGAAAGGGGCGCCAGTCTTTGGGGCCAATATCTCTAGGCACGGAACTCCGCTGGGCCAGTACAAATCTATTGTGATCTGTGAATTGTTTTGAAGTGGTTATTTGGTGCTGTCGCGGTTGATTCTTGACTTGGAGTGTCCAAGTTTGTTACATTTATGCTATTAGTGCCACATGGCAGACAGTACGGATTTTCGCGTTTTACGTTGATAACGTGGCAGTTGTACGGATTTCCGTGAAATGCATCGACAGCTTTTAGCGCCAGCTTTTGGGACCAGATGCTTTTGAGTTTGAAGCTTTTCATGTACCTGCTTTTCATAGGTCAAGGGCTTTCAAATATGTGCCATTGGCTCATTCTTTGGCACGCTTCCGGGTAAAGGTGCAGAGCTTGTAGTACCGGCTTGTATTGAGTTGAAGCAATATAAAGAAATACCGAAAGAGGCGCCAAGGTTTGGGGCCAATACTCTCTTGGGGTGGAAGTCCACTACTCCCGTCTTGTGTCGTGCATCTCTTTTTGCTCAGTTGTTATTTGAAGTTCTTAAAATTGTTCAGTCTGTTGTTCTTTTCCGTTGGCATGTGGTTAATGACCTTCCTTTTAGCTTCAATCTTTAAATTCTGTCTTTAGGTCCTTCTGAAAAGTACTTATATCCTCTACTATATTCTACCTGCAGTTTTTTGACAGTCCTTGATTTCTGGGACGGCACTCACATGTTCCAATATTTCTTGTAATATCTTTTAAACTTACCAAAAACAGGTGTATTATCGTCAAAGGAAGGAATGAGATTGAAGAAGCTTGCTATCATCATTTGCATGAACCATCGACTTGGGGCTCTTCCTTTCAATGACGATAATGCTGATAATGAACCTGTCAATAGTAAGCTGGTTGATGGAAAGATTCTAGATGATCCTCCTCGTATTGCCATCTTTTGTAAAGATACAGAAATGTGTGCATCTTTGACAGAAATTCCGATCAATGACGGGCCGAACAACGACAAGTTGATGATTCATGCATGTTGATAGCAAGCTTCTTTAATCTCTTCCTTCCTATGACGATAATTCACCTGTTGCTGGTAAGCTTTTAGAGATGTTACAAGAAACCTTGGAACATGTGAGTGCCGTCCTAGAAATCAAGGACAGCGTCAGAAAACTATAGGCTGAACATAGTAGATGATATAAGCATATTGTAGAGGCTATAAGTAGTTTTCGGAAGGACAAGAAGACACATAATTAAAGATTGAAGCTGATTTGAATGTTATTATGAAAGAGATTGGAAGACAGAGGAAAATGCTATCGGATGTACGCTCGCAGAGCACCGAATTCATCAGAATGGCTAAAGATGGGCTCGTCAGATAAGAGTAGAGAGGCTTAGATACCAGCTCTTCTTGGCCAAAAGGCAAAGAAAGGGCATTATGTTTACAACAATATGACAGGTTATTTATCACCTGTTCACAGACACAATAGGTTTTGAAGACTAAAATATCAAGTATGAAGTTATTATAAAAGTATTGCCAACAATTCTACAAAAACATAACATTGTTGCGTGTATGAAGGAAATCTTGAAACAAGCCCTAAGTCTGTTAGGAAAATTTCAGATTGAAGGTTGGCTGAAATATGATGGAAAAGAAATGACCCATGCGAAAGCCGAGATACGGAGGATGCTGATAGACTTGGATTGGGAAGCTGGCAGCAGCTGGTGGCAGTTGATACGAACAGTCCAACATGTGGAGAATCTTATTTCTCGCACTGTTTGCATTGATGAATCAGAGAGGGTGAGGTCTGTATTGTTCTTGCTGATCGATGTGCTTTACTACCTTCACTTGGCATTTGTTTGAGCAAGTCATATGAAGAAAGGTACTGATGAAATTTGAATTACGGTTAGCACCAGGCTCATATTTCTTTTGTAATGTTTTTTCCTTTCTTTGAGTTTGTTAATCCTTAGTTTAAGTCTCTGGATTTTGGACAGGTGCATATGCTAATCAAGAAAAGCCTCATTTTTTGTAGCAATAGCCAGAGTGGCCATAGCAGTCAAAGTCGCATTAGCCATAGCAGTGGACATGATCACAGCTGTGGACAAGGAAGCAGTAGCAGACATAGCAGTGGACATAATAAGAGTAGCAACAGCAGGGGAGATGACAAAAGTAGCAGCCATAGCAGTGGACAGTGTAACGATAGCAGCCACATCAGTAAGCATAGCAGCAGCCATGGAAAAGGCCGGAACCTTAATTTGGATGAGTATGTACAGAGGTACTGGCTCTTTGAAGATGAAATTAAGGCAATTATCTTTGTTGTAAATTCTAGGATCACCCCAGATGATGAAAGGCTCATGGAACTTGCTGTGGAGAATCGAAAGTTTTTCTGCATTGTGTGTACACATGCAGACAATCTTGCAAAAATAGTGGATAAGGCTTTGCAAAAGCAGCACCTTGACGAGCTAGAGGGACAACTGAGGTAAGAGCTTGAGTCAAAAACCAGTCTCTTAGTCCTGGATGGGTTGCTGTGGCCATCATCTAATCTAAACCTATAACTTGAAATGCATTTCAGGAAAGACTTGAGCTTGGTCCAAAGCCTTAATGTGAGGATCTTCATTGTGTGCATCTCATTTCCAGAAGGTCAGTCAACATTGAGCCCTGATCTGGAAAGTTTAAGTAAAAACATCCGAGAGCTACAATTCCCCCTCTTGCAAGCCTACCTATCGCAGCCAAGAGGACTCCTCGACGAGCTCCAAATTCATAGCTTTGTTAAGGAAGAAGTGTCGAATGCTCTGGAGCCCTTTGTGAATGTGAAGAAGCGGCATCAAGCATTGGATTTTTCACAGCATCTCGTGGCGGGCACGCTCTTACCAATTGCAGGCCCGGTCATGGTCAGCTTTTTGAAGACAATTAGGTATACACTCAAAGCATGCTCTGAAGTGGGCCTCATTGAGGACGATGATGATGCAATGAACAAGGTGATGGCAGGTGTGAACAAGCACGGACTATCTGCAAAGATTGCTTCCAAAGAAGGCATGATAACCGCTGTGCATGACTCTTTGATACACATATTTGGAGAGGTTGTCTTTGAGATAGCTATTGCAGAAGTCGTCTCCACCGCAGCAGAGGCAGCATTACATGGGGCTTTACCTCTTGTAGGGCCTGCCATCTCAGCAGCCCACTTGCCCGGCCGCTTCAAGAAGATAGATGAGAAGCTCGCAAGCAAGGCATGCATGCTGCATGAGCTGTGGATTATGCAGAACATTTCTGGGTTGCTTGGGAAAAGTTAGTCTCAGAAAAAGCAATAGAGTGACTCTAACCAGGTGTGTTTCTTCGAACATGTGTAAGAAAACCACAGACTTTTCTTTGATAATGCAATTTTGTTCTGCTGATACTTGAATTGAAGATGAAATCTTTCATTGGAAGTAATTCACGAAAAACTGACCTTTAGTGTACTGGCCGAAGTTCCGTAAATTGGTGCAAGCACCGGACGAATTTTAGTCATACATTCTCTCACTAGTAGGGAAAAATGATTGTTTTGAGGATTGGGAAGAAGAGGGATGGAAAATAGCAGAGAGCATATTAAACTGAACTGAAAGAGCATACAAAACTGAACTAAGAAAGAGCATATTAAACTGAACTGAAAGAGCTTACAAAACTGAACCAAGAGTATTGTTTGTAAGCCACTCATCACTGGCTATTTGAAATGCATTGCTATTTACACAGCCAGTTTGTCAGCTTTATAGAGGATACAAGTCCCAGAAATTGCCCCAAAGGAGAGACAACTGCTGTTGGGTAACTGGATGGCTGACTGACGTGCGGAATTCTCATTGCCGGGGACAACGGTTCAAGGCCATTTGCATTGGTCTTTGATTTGGCTCAGGTGTGTCACATGTTTTGGGTGCTGACTTCCGTTCAATGGGAAATTACTGATCTCTGTTGTTTGAGCTGTGAACGTCATTGCCATGGGCAGAGCCACAATCGCATGAAAGATCTTTGCCTCAGCTATTCACATCCTCTAGCAGAATGAGGCTCCAAACCAGCTCCTCTACCCTAAAGCGGCTTTTGAAAAGAACAAAGCTTATAAACTAAAGTTCAACGGATCCATGCCCTGCCAAGAAACTCTGCAAGTCATCTCCTTCTTGGTCACATGTGCTACCACACATACCATCTCAACCTGCTCATCACTTTGCAAGGCTCACCTTCATCCACCACTATCTCTTCAAAAGAGCATCAACCATAGGAACGTGACTTGTTAAATGTTTACCAAGTTAGGGTTTCACGTGCCATGGATCATGACTGCTTTGTGCAGCTCACGGGCTTATGTGATTGTGTATGTGTTGAAATTGACACACATATCATTGCTAGTGCACCATGAGGGATGTGGACCAAAAGACATGGCAAGATCTTCTATAGGTGAAAAGAAGCTCTTCGCTATATGAAAGATTGGTTGCACACAACCTCTAAGAGTGATCGTAATGTTTGTAGCCAAGAGGGTTGCTAAAGAATTTGGTTGTAGGCTTGGTGAAGAGGTTGGTTGTACGATTAGATTTGAGGATTGCACGGGGCCTGGGATAGTAATCAAGTATATGATAGATGGGATGCTTTTGAGAGAAATACTTGTGGATAGCCAGCTCTCACATATTCTGTTATCATGCTTGATGAAGCACATGAAAAAACAACACAGTTATGTCCTCTTTGGGTTGTTGAAGGACCTAGTAACGAGAATTTGATTGAGCATCTTTACAAAATTAACATGTCAAGAGTCGTATCGTACTCTTGTGTTTATCAGTTAACGTACTTTCACACGACATATAGCAATATATATCTCAATCTATGCAATCTATATTGATTCATTGAGTCACCATAATAGAAGGAAAAGAACAACTCTATGTTAAGCTAAACATGTGTGTTCAAAAGTGGATAGATATTGAGACACCATCCCCGACTTTGTGTGGTGTGTAATGGACTAAAATATCTTGATGATAATGCCAACAAAGCATGACTAGAGACTACTAGAGGGAGTTGCTTGGCTGTTTATACGCCGTTGGTCCTTAGCTTCCTTCACTCAACCGTCTCTAAGCCCTTGGATTGTAGTCGCTCAAAAGCGACTCACAACAACATGCTGCACTACATAATCAAAATCACTATCAGATGTTTATCAACTCAGTTGTCGAATATCTAAACAGGTATCAATGTGCTTTTACACATTTTGAAGCAATCTTGCATGCTTTTGGTTCAAACTATAGCATGAAAGAAGCCTAATTTTAAAAAGCGCTCTTCGTTGCGTATCAAAAACAGCAAAGTGAAAAACTTTCACGTACATGAGGAAATTATACTTGAATTATTCAAGAAAAGCTCCTTTGTGGGTAAACATACTTTCCTTCTATGTTGGTTGGGTGTTTAAGCTCTACAAAGAGCTCTATTCTAGCTCCACATTGCTACTCTCTTTATGATATCTATCTAGAAATTGTTTGCTTTAAAAAAGAACCAAGGACTTTCCGTTTCCAAAAATAGTTTTCATAGTGGTGCAAAGTATAACCACGATAATGTAAAGTTCACCATACGTGCTCCATTTTTTATTATTCACAACTTACTTAGTTTGTAGCCTTTAAGAATGGCAAGGTAAATACATAATCAATAGAATAAAAAGCAATTTAATATGTTGTATTGGGAAGATCAAAGTATTTATACCTCTTGGTTCCTTCGAAAACTCCAATATGATTGGGAGTAATCACAAACATGAAAAGAATAATTGAAACAATAACACAAGAGACTACATGATACACCAGACTAATACCAATCATCCATCTTAATTGAATTGAGTGAGATTTTTCTTCCACCTGTTTATTGAGCAATTGATAAAGATTTGTAATATGAATGAATTTAAACAAAAAAGAAAAGAAAACACTAAGTAATAAGGGAGTGCAATAGAGAATTGATAGCAAAAAATAGCATAGAAGGGGCCATATGTACATCTTTCTCAAATTTTCTCTAATGAAGGCTTTGAGAGCGGCATAAATCACGAGTTTCTCTTCAAGATGTTTAGAGAGCATTCACCTTCCTTGTGGAGTGTCAGTAACACACTTGCTATTCCAAAAGTGTGACATGTGACCATGTGATTTTGGTATTCTCTATCATTTTCTAAATTTGTAGGATGCATGAACAAAAGATAGAAAAGTGGTTTGCTTGTCACCAAGAGTCCTACAATAATAAGTGAAGAAAAGTTCTAGTTACACTATCTCTTTTACTATTTTTCAAGAATAGTGATATGTATATAATCAATAGAATTGTCCAAAACTCATTGCATTGATAACAATTCACAGATATGGAAGCAACCATCCTCATTGTGAAAAAAAAGAAAGAAAGTAGTGATCTTCAAAATATTTATGGAGACAAACTAGATTCCTACATAATACAAGCTGAATAAAATAAAGTAGTCAAGGGAAATTCATTGTTCATCATAGTACCAAGAAAAGTGGAAAATAAAAAATGTAAGGACAATTCACATAACAAACTACCAAAAAAATCGAGACAAATATTTCTTAGTGGGCCCTCTACCATAAACAACTAAGAGGATGAGAAAAAGTCATAGTTTGCACTATCAAAGGACAAGCCTCAATCAAGTTTTGCTCTAAATGGTGCATTGGATTAGTTATTAAAGAGTGGTTCTCAAGTAAGACTATATACCATAGGCTACCAATTGGAAGATGAGCAAAGAGTCATGTGAATCCCCATCCAATGAATAAATCATCAAAGGGTGAATCACACACATGTACCTTAATTCGAGAAATATACGCTTTTAGCTCCTAAAACTTTAATATTTATAGAATATTAGAATGAGAGTATTAAAACCTTTGGCATTCACTAAGAACTTTCAAGATCATGATTTTCATGCTTTAAGTAAGTTTTTTCACGATGCAACATGCCATAGTAGTTGATAGAGTTGTGATGGTGTATAATGCCAGTAGAAAAGGGTTTTGGAATCTTCTTTAGAAGAGGAGGATATCAATGATAGGAAGTGTAGATAAAGATAAGTTGAGTATCTAAAATAGTGAAAAATGATTATTTTAGATTAAACAATTGGATTCGGGTATATTATGCTTAACAAAAAGTTGTTTTTGAAAAACATGAGTGGTAGGCCCAACGATCATAACTACCCTCAAACAATATTAAGATGTGTTTTCCTAGTCTTACAAGGATATGAAAGGGGTAGATCCTAGCATTTGTCAATACACAATACCTCTAAAACGCGATACAAAACCGTACTGACAATGCTCATACACTTATAATGAAACCTTTGCGAAGAAAATTAAGGAAGAGATAGATAAACTGAAAGAGGTGGAATTTATCTATGAGATCAAACACACTGAGTGGGTGTCATCAATGATCATGGTGCCTGTGTCGGCAGCCTCTTGTGTTGCTTCTTGCTGTGTTGTTAATGTTGGTGTTTCTATAGAGATGGTTGCTTTTCCGAAAGGTGCTACCATGGGGAGTCAAGAAGAAGCAAAGGCATTAATACATTACACAACTTACAAGGATGACATATTTTTTTGAACAATAAAACATTATCCATTTCATCCAAAAAATATTTTCATAGGTCACACTAAAGGAGCTAAGGTTCTACTATGTGAATAGTTGTGTCAACCATGGTCTCCTAAATGAAGTGGTTTGTGGCATTCTTTATGCACAAGTTCAATATGAAATACAAAATTGTGAAAGGAATGTGTGGATGATTTTTTTTCTTTTTTGTGGATACAAAAACGGTTGTAAATATAAGCAAAGCCAAAGTATATAAATACCAAACAAAGTTCGCAAGAGTTGAGGTTTGGAGTGAGCTTTTTTCGGATATTGATCTACTCCTCAAATATAGTAACAAAGTTTTCTTTAAAAGCTTGCTCCAAACAGAGTTCTTGGAGTGAGCCCCCCCCCCTCTCTCTCTCTCTCTCTCTCTTCAAACTCTCTCCTCTATCTCTTCCTCTCTCTCTCTCTCTCTCTCTCTCTCTATCTCTCTCTCTGCTCTCTATCCTCTCTCTCTCTCTCTCTCTCTCTCTCTCTCATCTAGAGATAGAGGAGAGAGTTTGGAGAGAGAGAGAGAGAGCTCTCCTCTAGAGATAGAGGAGAGAGTTTTAAGAGAGAGCTGCTCTGTATCCTCTCTCTCTCTCTCATCTAGAGATAGAGGAGAGAGTTTGACGAGAGAGAGAGAGAGAGAGAGAGAGAGAGAGAGAGAGAGAGAGATAGAGATAGATAGATGGATAACAATAAAAAAAAGGTTCTCTCTCAAAAGCTTGCTCCAATTGGCTCATGAGTGAGTGTTTTTGAAAAAATACAACATTTAAGCAATATCCAAAAAAAGCTCACTCCAAAGCTCACTCCATTCCAATCCCCAATTTGCAAAAGTTATGGCTAGTAGAAAATAAATGCTACTAATTGATAACATGTAACTTAATTATTTGCAACCTTACCGTCATTCCCTCGTTTATAATGTATAAGCAGATGGAAAACTTGAATGAATGATGCACATTGGAATTATTTATGAGAAATAATTGGTTGTGAGGGCAAAATGATGAGTGGTTTGGTAGTCAACTTTGATAAAAATTTCAAATGATAAAGCCAAAATGATGAGTGCTTTGGTAGTCAACTTTGATAAAAATTTCAAATGTCCTTAAATGACGTTTTTACAATTTCAAAGCATGCATTACAATTAATAGTTCTTTGTCATACATTTTTTTTGTTCCGACACACCAGAGATCCACAAGGGGAGGTGCTTATCCCTTCCAACTATTAGCCATGTTACGTAGTCGGGAAAGGGCCGTGTACCATCAGGAAAGAGCCACGCGTAGGCACCACCATGGCCAACTAATTGATGCACCACGTGCTGGGAACGACGAAGAGAACTCGAAGAGGAGGATGCACTCGAGTGTCCAAGGGCAAGAGCCCCAACAACCATAACACCAGGTGAGCATAAGGTGTCCCTCTAGAGTGTGACACAACAGGAGATTTGTACCCACAACCCGTAGGTTGAGAGGTCAAATCCTTATTATTGAACCTACTCTTTGGGGACTCTTTGTCATACATTTTGTAGAAATAATGTGAAGAATTAATAATGACCAAATTAATTGAAGATTATTTTTCACCAAATGCATTTGATCTAGGGTAAGGGGCCAGGTTTAGGCCACCTAAGGGCTTGGGGTGGTTTAAGCATCAAAAAATTAGCATTTTTGGGCATTTAAAATTTTGATGAGTTGCGCCAAGTGTCATTGCACATGAGGGATAGGGTCCAAGTGTTGGCAGATAAGGAAGATGAGGTGAAAATAAAACTAAAATCTCTTTGTAATGAAATTGGGAGTGAAAGGGAGGACTTGGCTCCCCTTGCAATTGTGCTTGGTCGGTGTAGCCTTGGTGTGATAGCCACCCGTGGAAGGATGGCCAATTACCATGCATGTGCCCTATCAGGCTTGCTTAATGAGCCACTCAGTTGCAAACACCTGTACTAAAGTAATCTACCTCTAAGCCGGTGTGGCTCCGATTAAACAGGAGGTTCGCATGTCACATGCACTGTGTGCGGGCTCCATATCCACTTCACTCACAAGTCACACCCTCGAGTGCAGGGGCTTGCAATGGCTCTGCACTTCATCGCCTAGGGTTAGTAGGGTAGCATTGTCTCAAGTGGCCCTGTAAAGTGGCCTTGTTGCCTCGTCGAGTAGGTGCTTGGCACACCTAGCTACTTCTACTTGCATGCGCTGCCATTGACTCCCTATCTTCGCTATCTCTCTATACATAGCCATCTCCGCCAAGCTGAGCTATGCCAGACTAGCTCTTCTCCTCAGGAATGTTGCGTCCAAGCTTATTTGCAAAAATTGTGTTAGTCATGTTTGCATTATTATGTTAGTCTCTGTTTGCGACAGTCTTTTTGCATTGTCATGTTTGCATCATCATGTTATTATTAGGCCTCATTGTGAAGTTTGGAGATATGTTGGAACAATAACAAGTTTTGACAATAGTTTTCTATTCAAGGTTGCAGAATGTCAACATATCTGGCTTTTTATTTTGCAGGAAAATGACTTGATATTGGTTGTTAGTGTGTGCACGCGCAACCCTTTGAGCAAGGAAACATGCGGCAGCAAACAAGAAATCTTGAGCCACGATACACATGTCAAAATGGGGTGTATGCGGACTTGCTATGCTAAAAATGCAAAGTCACACATTGTTTAGACATGCAGGAGGATAGATCTTCATAGACCATTGTCAGAGTTTGTGAGTATCCACTCACTCAGCAATTGTGAATCTAATGTCTCCTCAATGTGAACTGAATATACGGTTTTTTGCTGATTTTCTCTATGAAGTATTGGGGTATTTTTTAGGTAGTTGACTGTTTTTATATTCTTTGTGTTTTTAGCAACCTTTGCATTCTTCAGAGACCATTGCCAGATTGTGTATGTGTCCCACTCAGCAATTGTGAAGTTATGTCCAAAAGAACCAATGAACAATGGGTATTTTAGGGGAAGTTGACTGTTTGAACATTTGGTAAGAGTAGCACTTACAATGATAGAACATGGCATTCCCAAAAGCATATATCAAACCCCAAAAAGATGTGAAACAAATCTTTACACTAGGAATTGTTTGGCAAGATGATTGGATATTTGGGTAAGTGATACAGATAGCAGTAGCATATGTTGGGAAGTTATTCATCAAAAATCCAAAAAGTAATGAGGATTATCTTTCCAGCAAAAAAGTACATCCGGCTATAACATATCAATTCAAAAATAAGTGAAAATTAGTTATTAGTGGAAATGTGTGGGCTCAAACAAAAGATTGTTGACGTTGTCGTGTGTGACGTAATTTTTTCATTCTTTGTCTATGCGCCAATGCATGATAGAATTGATCTACATGAAGTGGCCTTAGGAATAAACCTTGTGAAGATCCACCTTCCCATAAAATAGAGCGTAGACGTGTCTCAAAACTTGTTGTTGCTCCTCCCAATTCTTGTGTGACTGTTTGGTAGCTTGTGCTTGTAGTTGCCTTTGCCTTGTTGTCTCTTTATCTGCTATTGCTTGTGCTTTTTCTTCTCCCTCTCAAACGCTTTGTTTCCTTCACCATGGCAATCTCTTCCTTTTTCTTCATCTTACTTTCCATGTATTGAGTAGAAGTGAGAATTAAGCTGTTGGTGTAGTCAACAAAGGCTTCTCAATTTACTTGTCTCACACAAACGTCTATTGATGGTATGCGCAAAAGATTAATGATGTTTCTATTCTGATTCAGTGACTTTTCTTGATTTGGGAGAGTAGGGTTGGCATTTTCATCTCCAATTTGTGTCGTGGAATGGCTCCTGGAATCTGACCTTGGACCATTGTGGGTTGCATAAGCACCTAATGAAGGAATATTTGACTGATTCACATTCACTGTGTGTATGAGCTGGCTCCTGGAATTTGACCTTGGACCATTCTCGGTTGCTTGAGCACCTAATGAAGGAGTATTTGATTGATTCTCATTCACAGTGTGTATGGGTTGGCTTCTAGAAACTGACCTTGGATCATTGTTTCCTGATAGAGTAACTATTGAAGAAATACACGACTGATCCATACTATCTGTGTGCATGGACTGCCTTCTAAAATCTGACCTTGGACCATTGTTGCTTGCTAGAGTAACCAATGAAGTAATAGTGGGCTGATCCTCATTGATTGTGTGCGCATTAGAGGGGGTATACATGATTTTATGTGGCCCATCTTGGAATTTGGAAACATCTTCCCCTTCCATAAGTTTTGTAAAGGTTATTACTTGCTCTCTTTGCACGTGTTCTTTGAAGATGTCCTCCTCTACTTGGGCAACCATATTATTTAAGGCAAAAATTGCCTCATCTTCATTGTTTGCATACAATGGTGTGCTTGGCACTGATGAGAAACATTCTCATCACAGTTTGAAGGTAGAACCTCTGACCTTAACCCGATTGTTACATCTTCATCATCTGATCCCACTGCTGTTGCTGTATCTTCAATCAAGTTGATATAATTGCTAGGCATTCCTTCAAAGCGAATGGCCATTGCATTCAATGGCCACATTCCGATTGCATGAAAGCCGACTTTGATGTTAGATTCTGTGAAACTGGACCAAATAGCCTTAGCAACTAGTGATGCAAGTTCTGTCTTTGTAGCTTGCCTAGAAGCTGACCGTTGTTGCCAAATATCTCTTTCTTTCCGAATTTGCACTTTCAATGATTTGAAAACACTCATATTCAAAGGCTGAAGTTTATGTGAAGTGTGAGCATGTAAAGTGATAATTTCTATTCCTACATTATGAGCTTTTGCAACCACAACGGCTTGTGTGATAGGAGATGTAGAAACCACATTATCCTTACATATATCAGACCATGATTTGGATGCATTTCTCATCTCACATACATCATGTCGTATTGTATCTATCATTTCCTCTTTCAATACATGATCGCTCTCAACTTTGTTCAAGCACTCTTTCAATGCATTCATGTCAACAAGAGAGCGCTTACATTCTTGAACTTCATTCTCAAGATGCATCAAGCGTGTTGTTTGCATTTCAAGAACCTTCTTGAGGTGCTCATTCTCCACAACAAGAACTCTTAAAGTGCCATTCTCCATTGCAAGTGTGCGCAACTCTTCACCTTGCTTGTTGATGGTTTCTTGTAATGAAACCAAGTAGAGAGAGAGAGAGAGAGAGAGAGAGAGAGAGAGAGAGAGAGAGAGAGAGAGAGAGAGTAAAAAACAAAACCAAAAGGAGATAGAGAGAGGGAGGGAGAATCAGAAACAAAACCAGAAGGAGATAGAGAGAGAGTTTTAGAAAAACCAAAGAGAGATTGCAAAAATAGAGAGAGAGAGAGAGAGAGAGAGAGAGAGAGAGAGAGAGAGAGAGAGAGAGAGAGAGAGAGAGATAATAAAGTCCCAGGTTTTTAATTTAAAAAGGTTGGTCTTTATTCTTTTATGTAATTCATCTATATTTATTCTTAAATCATAATGGCAAAATGACTTTGCTTTACACGTGAGAACAAATGCAAGCTTCAAGCTAAAAACCAAGGAAATTTAGAAGCTAATGTCCAAAAATGTGGTGTGTATCAATTGGCGGCTGATGGGGGAATAGTGAAAAGCTAGATTGAAGGTGGTTGCCAGTGTGAGGAGTTGCCCTTAGGATTGAGGGGCTAGAGGCTCAGAGAGTCGAGGCCTCCACTATAATCCCCTCGAGAAATATTTACTGTCCTATCAACAATGCAAGACATCATATTCATAGAAGAAGAATGGGAGACGCCTGGACACCAAGGGAGAGACCAGTTATAGGTGTATCTTACTGGGGGATGTAAATCCCTGTCAAGGAGAAAATATCACTTTGGGAGGTAGGTAGAGTACGTGCTTTGAGCTAAGTAAGGTAGTGACGCATGCGGCAAGCTGGCAGCAGGACAGTTAGCTCCTACAGAACATTTGGTATGTTGGTGTAGGGGAGCTCAAGGTGCTAGAAGTAGGACAAGCTTGCGGCCTTGGCTACACGCAGGAGAGCCAACAAAGTAGGTGCAAGACAAAGTGGGTAGCTAAGAGGCAATGCAGAATGTTGAGCTTGCGAAGGGTAGCCATGTCACTAACAAGTAGAGCAAGCTTAGAGAGGGATGCTGAGAGCTAGCTAGTGGCAGTGCGTATACCACTTTCTCTCTCTCTCTCTCTCTCTCTCTCTCTCTCTCTCTCTCTCACACACACACACACACACACACACACACACACACACACACACACACACACACTTTGTCACTTGCCTTTATGTTTTCAACATAGTAGGAATGCTATACTAAACCCTAAAAAGTTGTCTTTCTGGCTGTATTTATCCATTGTAGCCCTACACTATTCCTAAGTTGGTGTCCACCGTGTGTTAGAACCCTTATAAGGGTTGGCCACTAAGGTTGTTATTAAGGTTTTCTTTTTTGGCTAGGGTAATAATTGTTGTTTAATGCCTGGTAAGGCCCATTGATTGGGTTGGCAATACATTGGATGGTTTAAATTTGGTCTCACTACTGGGTTTTGATTCAGATTGACCTGGCATATTACAGCTCTGTGATTTTTTGCATTTTACTATTGGGGTATGTTATTACCGAATGGGTTGGCAATATAGGACCCTGTTGTTGATAGCATGACATACTATTGATGCTGCTAAATCTATAGGACAAGCAGATTTTGCTATGTATTTACTGGTTTTTTTGACTGCTAGATGTAGCAGGTCGCACAATATAACAATTTGATTAATGGGGTTTTTCCCTAAATGCGTACTATTATTGGTTTTTTAAACAATGGTTGGGGTTTTTTGTGGATACCCCTGCTGCTTAAACACCATAATCATTCAAAGGAACCTCTATTGAGGGTGGGTATACACTGGGTGTCTTTTGGTTTTAGACTCGTTTGCTGGTTACAATCTGCGCACTGTTCTGGCTTATGGTAAATGGGGGGGCTTGGCCCGACTGCATACAGATATTGTTTTTCAAGTTTTTTAATATATATTGGAACATAGTTTCCACAAGAATTTTGGCTCCAATTATTGTTTCCAAAAACAAAGTACTCATCAAAAACTTTGTAAGATTTTAAGGCCCTCTAAGTTTATGTTCTATTAGTAGTTTAGGAGTAAAGTCTAAGCAGGTCAAAAGACTTTGAGCAGAGATCAACTTTTACAATTGTTCTCCAAGTGCAACATCAAGGATGTTCTATGACATCCACGGAATGTCCAAGTCTGATATGAAGACACTATGTGTATTCTTACTTTTGGCATTGATCATATGCATGGTCATAGTTGGTAGTAAATGGGATGTACATTGTGTGCTTTTCAACAATTCTATTGTAGTATGTGATATGGTATATCTTCAATGTTTCTTTAGTAAAGTGCAAACTAAGATCATTTTCACTACATTAAGACACTACATGTCTGCAGTAGCATGATCATTTGTAGTCACCAAAAGGTCTTCTACTTGCTCATAGAGCTAGGTAGGCTTCTAGAGAGAATTTTCCCTCATGTTCATAGCACACTTGCTCAACTTTTAGATAATTTAGCTACTACCTCTTCATATTACACTTGCTCAACTTTTAGATAATTTAGCTACTATCTCTTCATAACACACTTGCTCAACTTTCAAATAAGCTAGTTACTAGCTCCCTTTCCAATTTCTTAGGAGGAATCTTTGCAATTTCTGCCTGCTTCTCTCCACGGTGTCAATTGTAAGCAAAATTTCCCTGGAGGGAGCTAGAATTGAGCTCGACACCTAGGCCATAGAATAACTATTTTACTGTAAGCCAGTAAACCCTGACACACTCATTGCCTCCATTGTCCACCCCTTCTCAAGAAAAAGGAGAGTCTGCTTCCCTCTCATCCTTGCTTGCTCTTCTCATAGCTGCCCCACATGTGCATGCTCCCTTGTCCCCTCCTCGCTTCACGTGAGAGCTGGGAGAGCCGCCTTAACTGGCTCTGTCCCTAGATGATTGCCTTGACATCATGCGGCCCCTCCCTTTTTTTCCCCTTTTAACTTATGCATACTAAGAAAAATTAATTTTCTTATTGAAGTTCACCTAGGCTTCGTGGAGCTGGCCTACCACCCCACATTCTACAACCTGTGAGATCGTTGAGCAGGGGGCTCATGGGTGGTGTTGTGGTAGGGCAGTATGCATGCATAAGGTTTGGAAGGATTGTGTCAAGCTGCTGGAAGTGGCCCTTGTGTGGCCCTCTTTGGGTGAGGGGCAGTGCGGGTGCATCTTCTCCTCCTTTTACTTCCCTTGGCTGGTCTCATTCTTTTTGGCTTGTGGGAGACTTTCTGGGAGGAGATTCAGCAGCTGGATCTTGTGGTGTTTGCCCTCGCGGGCCTTTCTATTAGGTGGTAGATGGTGGATGGCCTAATGACAACATGGGCTCTCCTTTGCTGGGGGCTTGGCTCCCCATTTTTAGCTTGCTACAATGTTGGTGGATTGGATCTTGATTGGGTCTCCGATAATGGGGATCTACTTAGTGAATTTGTGGCCCATAAGGACTAGTGATGGGGACATTGGGCCCTGCCCAATCTTTGGCTTGTAATCGATGATCTTCTTCAGAGGAAGAGTTTGCATGTGAGAGGTGGAAGCTCTTCCATGGAATCTAAGGTTGGATTTTCCATAGTTTATGTATGGGTGTTGATGTAGGGTGGCTCCCTTGTCAGCTTCATGTGATTGGTATGAAAAGATTAATGTTTACTTTGCTGCACATGGTTTCCACAATAGTCCATCTGAAAACACCATGTACATCAAGTGTGTGGATGATATGTTTCTAATCATTGGGCTCTATTTTCTCATTGGATCAAATGAGCAACATATTGATGATTTTAAGGGTGATTTGAATGCCTCTTTTAAAATGTTAGATTTGGGGCTTTTGCGTCATTATTTGGGCATATAGTTTAAGCAAGTTTGATGGAGGTATTGATTTGTGTTAAACAAAGTACACTAAGATATTGTTACGTAGATTTGGCTTTGAAGATTGCAAGTCTTTTGCTACCTCTATGCAAACATGTTGAAGCTTACTCTACATGATGCTAGAGACTACTTGATACCACTCTCTATCAGCAGGCTATTGGTGGCCTAATTTATGTATGCATTATGAGGCTAGACTGTCAATTTTTTTTTGTATAGGTGAGAAAATGTATGCATAGCCCTAGTTCTATGCATTGGAAGACAATTAAAAGTATCTTTTGCTACTTGAGTGGCACTATACATATGGACTTGTTTTATCCGAAGAGAGGAGCATTGCTATCAAATTTACATACTTTTTCAGACTCAGATTGGATTGGTTGCTATGAAACATGTACTTAGGGGAGTCACTGTGTATAAATTGTGTATATCGTGTGCATTCAAGGAATATTTTAAAACTCCTTTATCTTTAAATTTTTGGCTAATAAAAAACACCCTTTTTTTTCAATTCCATTTTAGGGCACCCCTTTTGCTGCACTCATGTGATAATCACATAATTTTTTAGTGACCCCCCCCCCCCCCCCCCCCGGAGCACACGTGTCTATAGTTAATAGTTTTTATTCATGCTCGATAACTCATGCATATCTTGGTTGAGCAAGAAGCTGCCTACTATGTCCACTTCTAGTTGTGAGGCTAAGTTCAAGGCAACTTTCACACCTAATGTTGAGTGGCTTTGGCTTAGCTACTCTTTTATTAGATTTGGGTGCTAGTAGATAACCATTTTCCACCATAATCTTCACTAAAATTTAGAGAGCTTTGGAAATTGCAATGAATCCAGTGCCCCCCTACTCCTGCACAAAGCACATTAAGTACATTACCATTATGCTAGGGAGAGACTCTTTGTAGGAGAGGTCATCTTGGCTTATGTGCCTCCATAGGACAATCTTGCTAACCTTTTTACAAAGTCTCAGTCCGGACTAATCACATAGGGTCTGAGACTTCTCTATTCATGAGTGCCAGCTCATGTTTACTGCCCAAGGGAGATTTCTAACCATATTATGGTAGTGATGTGTGTGAACACACTAGGATCTTTGGAGAACACTTTTTCCCTTGCAAGGAGGTTCTTTTTCCCTTAGCTTGTATACGCATCCATCACTCTAGGGAAATCCTTATATTTAGTATTAGCACACTCAATATGCCCTTCTTGTGTTGTGTACCATTGAGCTTCTCCTTCATCTTCTCCATCTTTAGTCCTTGTTTTATTTTCTTACAGCTTTTATCCAATGGTATTGTGTGTTGCAGATAATCACTTGAAAGGGTTTTCCTTTAGAAATCCCAAGAACTATTAGCAATTATTTTTACAAAAGTTTCTTCAAGCCACAAGAGTGGAGAACGCCTTTCTACAAGACTAGTGTTAAAGCATGTCCTATAACATGCTTTTGAATGTTGTATTATGTTTATGCTAGTTATCGATGTTAAAGCATGTACAACATGTTTTGTGAATGTTCAAGAGCACAATGAGTTTAGTAAGTATGCGGCTACAATTCTAGGAAAGCCATTTATTAGGGAAACGTGGGAAGATAACCCCTTTGGAATGAAACAAAAGAAAAGGTTTCTCTCTCTCTCTCTCTCTCTCTCTCTCTCTCTCTCTCTCTCTCTCTCTGTCGCCCTACTGCTCTGCCATGAACTAGGTAGTTGTAACTCTCCTAGCAATGAAACCACTCACAAATACACAAGCAAGTATGGGTAGAGATTGAGAGGGTGGAGGATCAAGCTGCAAGAGGGAGGACACATACAGACATACATAGATATTCATATACATGCATATATGTATATGTATGTATGTGTGTGTATGCTTACATATGTATCTATATATAGATACATACATTTCATATATAGATATATACATACATACATGTATACATGCATTTCAAACATTCATACATTTAAACATACATACATGCATTTCAAATGCCACTAATGTATACTAAAATGGTTTAGCAAAACTTATATATGACAATGCTCTAATATGATGCACCGTTGGAAACTAAATAGGAAACTTTCAAGAAAGTTATTCATTCTATGATCCCAATTTTATTTTTTTTCATAAAGCAATTTCACAGTATGAACATAAGTAGATAATGCAAATAGTGGTTTGATATAGAGAGTCAAGATACTCAAAAATCCTTGATAAAGCTATTTGTAAGTATGGACAAAGATAACTATCAAATTCATGTGCATGCATCTAAAGCAATGACTCAAAAGAAGAGAAGAACATGGAAAGTCAACCGTCAATTTTTTCAAGTCCAAGAAAAATCACATGCATTTGAAAGATTTTGGAGAAACTTGAAGGAAAAGTAGATAGAGAGTTTTGATAACTTGAGTCTCATGGATATGTGCATGCATTGTGGGCAATCATATGAGGAACCAAACACTACAAGAGGTACTTAATGTTAGCGACGCTCGCAGTGCGACGCTCAAATGCGAAAAACCACGGCGTCGTTATAAACATCGCTGAGTTACAAGTAATTTAGCGACGCTCATAGCGATGCCTATAGCGACGACGTCATGGGTAAAAAAAATAACCGAGAGCGTTCGAAACTCAGATCTCAGATCTGAGTTTTCGGCGAGCACTCAAGCAAGCAAGGTAACGCGCGCTCTCCCTCTCTCTCTTTCTTCTCCACACACACACACACACACACACACACACATTGTGTTTTTGTGTGTGTGTGTGTGTGTGTGAGAGAGAGAGAGAGAGAGAGAGAGAGAGAGAGAGAGAGAGAGCATGCATAAACAAAAAACGCACACACACAGCGTAGTTCCTGTAGCTTTTCCTTTTGGTTGAGCTTCTTCTTGGCCCTTTCCGTTGCTTGCATAGCTCCTGTTTAGTGAATAGAGTGTAAAGTTAGCAGATTTGTCAGAATTTTCTATGAACTGTCCTTTAGGCTGAAATGCTGACAATTTTGGTCCAATTTGCTTCAAATCAATTTTTGAATAAGCAAAGATGCATAAAAACATGCAAGGAACAAAACTGTAAAGTCAAAACAAATATTTGCAACCAAAGTAAATAATCGCGATCATTTACAGCTGAGAAAATTTTTTAACTTTTTGCAAACTTGACTTCATAGGCTAGAAGTATATACCAAATACATGCTCTGAGTGAAATATGGGCTCATTTGAATGCATAGGGTGAAAACGGTACCAGATTTTAGCTTTAGGTTTCTGAAACAGTAGATATAAAGGAAATTTGGGATTTTGAGCTCCAAATTGGTTCAAATTTGGCCAGTGGGCTCACATCATGTACTTTGGATGTATGATGGCAAAATATCAAAACTCCCCAATTTTGACCAGAAAGTAAATAATCGTGATTATTAACTTTTCTTTCAAAATTGACATTTTTTATGTACAAACTGGTTCTAGGCATTGTATAGACCCTGCATATGATATATAAGGTGATTTGGATCAAGAAATGTGGTCCATAACCAAGAAATTGGCTTGCAAAGACTTCTTTGCGTTTTTTGACAATTTTCCAAGTAACGGAAGGTCATTTTGGCTCATACTTGATTTTTGACATGTAATAGGTGTCTACTCATGATAGGTGAGGTGAGATGACAATTTCCAAGCAAAACTGATGCAAAAGTAAATAATCGTGATTAATTACAATAGTGACAATTTCTTTGCAAAACTCACAAATTTTGACCTAGACATATTTCATACACCTAATACAAGTCCTAAATTGAATTTGGTCAAGTTTGGTCATGCCGGCATCACTTTGTGCTTTGTCGACTCTGAAATCACCGTTTTTTGTGACTACACTGCCTGTTGGTTTGGTCAGTCAACTTTGAGGCTTTGGGCTTGTCCACAACATAGTCATGAAGCAACCTGCCCAATTCTGGCTCATTTGGAGTTAGTTTGACCCCGTATGTTGAATTTGACGCTTTGTAACCTTCGAGCCGTTTTCTGCTTTTCGAGGGCATTGCTTGATGGATTTCACCAAACCACTCATGTACATTGTATATGGACCTCATAACAAGCCATTTGTGGAGTCAGGTCGGAATTCTGGCATTTGCCAAAAACCTAGCTTTTCTACTGGGGACCCTCTCGACCCTTGCCGAATGGTCAGCTGATGATATAGAAAGGTTCTATTATGTTAGGGCATGCTATGGTTCAAATCCCATCTGATTTGGTCGAGCTGACAGGCCACTATGGTCATTTTTTGGTCGTACGTCTTCGTGCACTGCTCGGTTTCTAGGGTTTTTTCTAGGACTTTAGACTAGCTATCGGCCATACAAAAGGGATCATTGATGAGTAAAGAACTTATCCCTCATGTATCGTGTGAGACAACACTGAAAATGGTCAACTGTGGGCTCCAGAAAAGTCGCGCAAAAGAGGCCGAAATCTCTCTCTGCAAAGGCTGCAAGTGGGAATGAGGTGGTTTTAGCCTACCTTGGATATCTATACCCGGACTTCCCGAACCAATTTTCTCTAGATTTCCCCGTTAGTCCTACTAGGCCGTGAAATCTATATTAGACTTAAAAATTTTCCTGATCGGATTCCTGTAGCTCATTCTGCAAGAATTTTGCAAAAGTAGACCTGGTCGCATAATTTAAGCTTCCCGCTTCCATCTTCTGATTTCATTGAAAATTTTTGTGCTTGTTTGCCTTGTCTTTCTGATCACCATCGTGTCTTCCGTTTTTCCATCTGAGCTTCCTTGCTATCTATTATTAATTTTTGACTTGTTTATTTGAAAAAATCAAAGAAAATAGCAAAATGCTATAAAAAAGTAAAGTAAAAATCCAATAATTAAGAAAATCCATTCAAAAACATAGATTTATTGTTTTTTGTTGGACTTTTTCTATTTTTAAGCCTATTTACCAATAAAAATGATAAAAAATATCCAAAACAGGACGATTTTTGATGATTTTTTGATAGTATATACACTATTTACACTCATCGGGAAGATATTATCATTGAATTTTCCCTTGATGAAGATTTATAAGGGCATTATTAGGTAATTTTGCAAAAAATCACACGTTAACATCAAACTTTTTTCTCCCTCTTTAAACATTGCCCTTAATTACTTAGTACTTAATGCCCTTCCACCCCTCCTAGATGGCGTACTCCTGTGCATGGGTTGAACAATTGCGTCTATGCATAGCCGTGGTTGACTCTACCATGCTATGAAGATCAAGGTAGTTCAAACCAATATGCTGTGCAAGAGCGGAGTCTTGAGTAATTAACTCAAGGGTTTTCGATGTTGAGGTTTGCTGCTTGTCTTCCAAAGAGAAAATCTTGTAGCTTGTGTGATCTCTGTTTGATTGTACCATCAGGATGTTTCAGCGCACTGATTGCTTGAGGTGTTGGTAGCACCTTTGACTGTTGTCCAGTTTTTTTCCGCCATTGGTAGCTTGGTCCGCTTGGTGCTGCATGGTGTGGTGGAGTCTTTTGAGACTTAACTCGCCATTGCTTGGTTGGTTTTACGGTTTGTGGAGAAGATAAGTGCTCTTTTTTCTTCCAAATGATATCCATGTTAGGTTCCTTGCTCGGAGATGCTCGTCTCTGTGTTTTAACCCTTGGAACCTTCTTTTGTTTTGTCGATGAAGTTTTAGGCACCCACATCTGAATCGGTTTATCCTCAAGATGTGTTTTTGGTACCCAAATTTTCCAGACTCCTTGCATGCTACTTGTAGCATTTGATTGTCGAGGGGATGGAGAAGATTGATTACTTCGTGGTTTGGTCTGCTGATTGCTTATTTTCCGTTCCTCCTTGCTTGGTGCAATTGGAACAATGAGTTGCCCTCCTTTAGGTGATAACTTTAGCTGATTTGTATCCGAGTCTGGTACTGCTTTGTATGTTCGTATCCAGGGAATTCCAAGAATCATCGTCTCATTCATGTGTTCATCTGGTAAGCATACAAACTGATGAGGACATGAACATCCATGTACTATCACGTTCAAGTTGACTACTCCCAATGTTGGGTTGGGTTCTTGTTGCATCCTTTGATTGTCGCTATTCCTGCCGTCAATGCTTGACTTGTTGCCTTCTTGTATGTGGAATAACTGACTGCATTTACTCGAGATCCCGTGTCGACCAAAGCATTGGTGCTATGATTGTTGAGCTGTACTTTGATGCGCATGTTCATTTCATCTAACCAGTCATTATCTTTTGAAACTGCGTCTTTAGGTAATGCCCATTATCGATCATCTATTTCCAGAGTGTTGATGGGAATTGGTATCTGTTGATTCTTGAGAGAAGCTTTCCGCTTGAGTACCCGAAGCCAAGCTTCCTCTTGGGCTTCATCAATAACCTGTTGTCGTTTGATCTTTCTTTGCTTGGCTGCATGCATTCTTTCTAGCAATTCATTGGTTAGTGGCAAATTATATTTCTTTAAACGACATCACTAATCCAATTAGCTATTGGTTCACCATCTAGGGCGGACAATTTTACTGCTCCACTTGGAGATACATCTTCAATAATAAACGGTCCGTTTTCATTTTTCTTAAACTTGGAAATGTGTTGCTTAAGGGAATAGACTAAAACTAAGTCCCCTTTCTTGAAGATTTTTGTGATTAAGTCGGAATCAAAAAACTGTTTTTGTTTTCGCTTTTGTGCATAGATATGAGCTAGAGCAGTTAGCCTTTGCTCATCTAGCTTTTCCAAATCTTCAAGTCTTTTTGACAATTCATGTCCAATCCACTCAAGATTCTCTGCTGCCCTTAATGTCGGCAATAGAAATTCTATTGGAAGTATGGCATCAAGACCATAAACAAGGTTAAAGGGTGTAGCATTTAAAGCTGTTTTAAATGAAACTCGATAAGCCCATAGAGCAGCATGGAGATTCATTTCCCCGTCTGTCCTTCCTGAACAAGTTACCTTAGCCAGCACCGAGCTAAGAATTTTATTCGTATGCTCAACTTGTCCGTTTGCTTGTGGGTGATAGGGAACTGATTTGTTCTGGATGACCATAAACTCATTAAGCAAATACTCGATTACCTCATTGTGGAAATGAGTTCCTCGATCATTGAAAATCTCTATTGGCAGTCCATATATACTCATATAAGAATGCAGCAGTGGCTCTGGCATCATTCTTTTGAGTTGCTTTAGCGTCAACCCACTTGGTCAAATAGTCTATAGCTACAATGATATTTTGAGCTTGGGTTCTATAAGCAGGTGACTGTATCGGTCCAACAAAATCTATACCCCATTTTGTGAAAGCTCTAGCCCCCATCATTGGTCTTAAGGGCATGCTATCTACTCATGTTGGCATTTTTGATTGTTGACAAGCATCACACCTTTGAACATATTCTTTAGCATCTGCAAAAAGTGTTGGCCACCATATGCCTGCCATCAAGATTGCTCTTGTGGTGGTCTCACTAAAAAAGTGACCTCCAGCTAATCCAGCATGTGCTTGTTCTATAATCGGAATATACTCATTTTCATTTGCATAAAGACGCAAATATTGATCTTTACCTCTCCGATACAATTGGTTCTCAATAAGAGCATAGTCTCTGGCTTCAGTTTCAATTGCTCTTTGACGGCGTTTACTCATATCCTCAGGAAATGTTCGGCTCGATAAGTAAGTAACTAGATAATTACTCCACTTAGAAACAAGTGACTTTTGAAACAATGTTACATGAGGTATGGGTGTTTGTTTTTGACATTGAGGGCAATCCTTCACAAAAGATCGAACATCGCTCCTCATAGTTGGTCAAAATACTCCAAGTCTCAAGATTTGTTGCATAGTTTGGTCTTCCGCAAAGTGAAGTCCTACTATGGTAACATGTGCTTGACTTAGGTACTATTCTTTTTTTTCAGGGTTAATGCACAAGAGAAATACCCCGTCCTGATTTTTTTTGTATAGCCTACCAGCTAGTAATTGATACATAGCCGGTTGCTCGCTTAATCTAATGGTGATAGAAAGTGGTATTTGTGAATCCACTTGAGCTATTGTTATCAATGACACAATGTTTTCCGACCATCTAGGTATCATTTCCACAAAGAATAAATAGGCATCTGGTAGATCATCGTCTACCCCTTTAGGTGATTCCCCTTAAACAATCCTCGACAAATGATCTACTCGTTACTGTGTAGTGCCCTTTTTTATAACCACAGTGAAATCAAATTCGAGAAGAATGATGAACCATCTCACTATTTTCCCTGTGCTGCATGGCTTGTTGACCAAATACAACAAAGCTTGGTGGTCCACAAAGAACACAAACTTGTTGGCTAATAGGTAATGTCTATAATTTTTATCGGCATAGATCATTCCTAATCCTTCTCTTTCGGTGGTGGTGTAATTCTTTTCTACCATGTTCAATTGTCTACTAGCATAAGAAATAGGAAAATCAAATTTTCTATCTCCTGGTTGAGCTAGTATACAACCGATAGCAAAATTGGAAGCATCTACATGTACGTGGAATACCTTATTCCAGTTTGGTGCTTTCAATATTGGAGCTGAGGTGAGAGCTTTCTTAAGCTTCATTAAGGATTCTTCACATGCCTCGGTCCATTCAAAGTGTGTAATCAAGCTATACATGGGTTTTGCAATTATAGCGTACATGTATATGAACCGTCGGTAATATCCACAATGCCCTATGAAGGCTTGTACCCCCTTTACTGTTGTTCATCTAGGAAAATCTGCAATGACGTGAATCTTCTCAATATCAGTAGCTATGCCATTTTTAGACACTATATGTCCAAGAATTTTTCCTTCTCTACCCATGAATGTGCACTTTTCAGGATTTTAGCAAATCCTATAAAGTCTACATTTTTCGAATACGTTTTTGAGGTGTTCAAAAGGATTGATGAATGTACGCATAGATCATCCATATATACTTCTAAGAATTTTCTAAGATATTCTTTGAAAGCATGGCTCATCAACCTTTGAAACGTGGCTGGAGCATTAGTTAACCCAAACGGCATAACCCGATAGCCAAATATACCCCATTTTGTTGCAAAAGCAGTTCTATGCTGATCTTTTGGGTCAACCAAAAGTTGATTGTATCCCAAAAAGCCATCTAAGAAGATGTAAGCTTCTTTTCCTACAACTCGTTCTAAAACATGCTCAGTTATCGGAAGAGGAAAGTTGTCTCTAATGGTAGCTACATTCACCTTTTTGAGATTAATACACTCGTAATTTTTCATTCTTCTTGGGTACTACCACAATTGGAGACACCCAATCTGTGTTCAATTTTGTAAATGAATTCGGCTTCCTTTAGTTTTTCAATCTCTTCTTTTATCTTCCTGGCAAATGTTTCGTTATACGTGTATGGTGTTTGTCTACTTGGTTTCGCATCATCTCTCATGGGTATGGTATGTTAACAAATTTTTGGATCAACACCCTTGAGATCCTTGTAAGACCAAGCAAAGATATCTCGGTATTCCTTTAACAAGCTTAGCAAAAGCTTTTCTTCTTCTTCTTTTAGGTCATTTGCGATGTAAGCAGGTCGAGGCTCTTTTCTTGGTTCAGCCAAGTCTATCTTTTTAGCATTTTCAGGCCCTTCATAAGATTCACCCTGTTTCCATAGTTTCCTAAGAGGTTGTTCGACTATGATTTTCCAATCTTGGAGAGTATACTTTTTGTAATGGGATGGAACATGCATTACATCCTTACCATCCTCTTCCATGGTTTCCATTTCGGTTGTGTATATCTCCTTTAGAGCTTTTTTCAACTCTTGATATTTTTTTTTCCGCTCGACTCTGGTCATGAGTGGCTTCTTATCCTGTGGGTTTGCTTGAGTACCCTTTCTTGTTTTCCTCGATGTTTGAGACATTTCTTAGTTTTGTTTTGAAGGATATCTGCCAGTTGTTTTGTCTTTGACACAATCATTTGCATCTATCTGCATTAGGAATTGTGTTTTACTCGAGATTGATGGCATAGGTCGTGTTTTCATAATTCTGGTGTCTCTTTTTCGTTTATACCATTTTTGTCTTCTTGATTTCTGGTTTGGAAAGTCAAAAAACTTTTCCTCCCCTCCTTTTAAGAGTAGCTTAGCTCTCGTATGCTCTTTTTTTGACCCGGAATCTACTGAGGTAGCTGAGTGTTCATCTAACTCATTAGTTGCATCCTAATAGCGGTCAGAAAAGACTTGTTGAGCTTTCATTAAGTCTTTGGGTTCCTCACCTTTGTCTTCAATGTTGATGATTGAAATCATTTGGATGGGAATTATGTCGTGGCCAAACTCATTGCAAAATTGAGTAGCCATAGACGTATTCACACATACATCCATTGTCGCTAAAATTTGAGTCCACTCCAATGGCTCAAACAAATGCTCTGGAAAGAGTTCAGGTACATAGGATTCGTCTGTGCAGTCCCTTTCTAGGATACATTCTTCTCGTCTTAAGCTTCCGTTTTTTGAAGCTCCACACATCCAAATAGTAGTGTCTTTGTTTAACCAGTGATAGACGATTTTCGGAAATCAAAGGAAAAAAAAGGAAAAAGGTTATTTTTCCTCTGCCGGAGCCTTGGCGACACCGTTGGAAGGCTCGGCAATGCCTGGTCAACCTCACGGCCCTGGCTTTTACTGGCATGGCCTCGTCACATGCCCCCCCCTCGATTGGCCGGTCTTATCACTCTCATGCCCTCGCTCGTCCATACCCTAGCATAACAAGCTGCCCTTGGTTTCACTCTCCCATCCCTCTCTTTCCCTCTTGTTTTACTCCCCTGGCGGGCCATCATAATCCATCTCTCCCGCCGTCAATCAAACTCTCTTCCCCTCTCTCTGAGCAAAGGCCCCGCGGGCATTGAATGAAATATCCCACTCTCTCTCTCCCATTTTCTCTACACACCTCTCTTTTCCCCTCTCTCCTTTCTCGGCACCCACTCTCTCTCCTCATCCACTCCTTCTCTCTCGCTGACAACTCGCTCTCTCTCTAGCCCCGTCGGCGGCCCACATGGCGCAGTGCTCGGCCATTCTCTCTCTCTATCTCCCTCATTTCCTAGAAGAGAGAGAAACACACACTCTCTCTCTAATATTATTCTCTCTTACCCACACCCCGTTGACCCGCAAACCGCTCCCCCACCTTACTTGCCACCCTCGGCTAGGAGCGGACTTGAGTCCCCCCCCCTCTCTCTTGCTTTCTCTCTTGCACTCCCTCTGTGTCGAGTCCACAGCCGCATACGAACTCTCTCTCTCTCTCTCTCTCTCTCTCTCTCCCTTATTCTTATTCACACACTACCCATCACCCTCTCACACTCCCTTCCTCGCTCTCTGTGCATGCCAATAGCCCAAAACTATCTCTCTCTCTCTCTCACCCACACACACTCACCCTTCCCTCAGCCTGACTTTCTCCCTCCCCTGGCCCGCTACTGTTGTGAGAAGAGGGGGAGATCGACCTCTTAAAATATTCAACACAAGCTTCCAAGCAATCACCATCAACCTGTCCACCTCTTCTTCCAATTTCCAAGCACACACACTCACCTAAACTATCACACACACACACACACACACACACACACACACACACACACACAGTAAACATAGAATTGACATAGACATGCTTGTAAGAGATGTGTAAGAGATGGAGATTAGATTAGAGAATACACAACAAATAACCATAGCTTAAGAGAGTAGAGAAGAGAATCTGCAAGATAAAGGCCTAAATCTAACCCCAAACTCCACGGCACCTCTCTTGTGGAGTTGATATTTAGTATATTATTTTTGAGTTTAAGGTCCCAAAAATTGAGGCCCCTCTTTTTACAACCACTTTACTTTTGTAAATGAGTGAAGCTCATTAGTTCTTGCATGACCCATAAGGGGAGTTCCCACTACAACTATTTACAGAGCCATAGTGGCTTATTGCAATGATGTTCTAAGATACTGTGCAAATATAAAATGGCCAAGAGTAATTGCCGTCGCCTCTTCATCAACTCCCCGCATTCCACTCTACAAAATCATCATCAATTCAATTAGTAAAATAAATAGAGAGCACATAATTAACCATTACGCCAGCTATCCCCAATTGCAGCTAACCACTACAACAGGAGGGTGCCGAGTCTCGTAACATCCCTCCCACCAGGGATAGCAACTGTCCTCAGTTGCTCAATAGAGAAATCAACTTGACCGTGAGTGATGGAAAGTGTGGAGAAGGTCGGGAAAGTTGCGAAAAAACTTTTCAGGCATCCATTTGGCATCCTCTCTAGGGTGGCCCTTGAAAGTCAAAAGGTAACGGTTATAAACCATTCCAGTGTGTGTAGTGGTGGTCTCATGGTCAACTATTTTATCCGGGATGAGTTTCTCTTCTTGGTCTACAAGTGAAGGTGGGTCTTCATAAATGTGGTGTGTAGGTAAGGGTCCTCGGAATGGGCGTAAAAGACTAATGTGAAAGGCATTGTGAATGTGCCAATGTGCAAGTAGTTCTAAACGAAAAGAAACATCATTAATGACAGCTAAAATTTTGAAAGGTCCATAAAAACGAGGAGCAAGCTTAACAAAGACATTAGTATCAACACTTTTGATCCTTCATTTTTCGATGTGAAGTAAAACATGATCACCTCCTTTGAAGTGGTGTGCCTTGCGGTGCTTGTTAGCATGCTTGGTGTAAAGTTCTTGTGAGTGTTTAATGGCAGAATGCACACTTGCATAAATATCATGAAAGTCAGTAGTAGTGAAATCATCAGCGGCGGCAGGCACAACATTAGAAAGACGTGAAGTAGGAGTAGGAAGAGGGTGACCGTATACAATTTCAAATGGAGACTAACCCGTGGTAGTGTGAGTGGTGTTGTTGTATGCAAATTGCAAAATATGTAGGTAATCATCCCATTTCTTAGGTTGAGAAGAAACATAAGCCTTTAACAAGTCAATAATAGTGCGGTTGGTGACTTCTATTTGACCATTAGATTCAAGATGAAATGCAGAAGTGAAGTCAAGTGTAGTGCCAAGATTGTCAAACACAGTAGTCCAAAAAGCACTACAAAATTTTTTGTCTCGATAAAAAATAATCACTTTATGCAAACCATGATGTGGGAAAACAGTCTTAAGAAACAAAAGTGCAGCTTGATGTGATGTGAGTGTTTTCTTACACGGAACAAAGTACGCTTGTTTAGAGAAATGATCAATAATAGTCCATATCATGTCATGTTTGTGCGTTGTGAGTGGGAAACCAGTAACAAAATCCATTGAAATATGTTCCCAAGGTCTTTCAGGAATGGGGAGAGGGTGTAAAAGTCCCAATTTCTTACCTGTAGCTGCTTTGATTTTTTGACAAATCAAACAAGTTGAAACATACTATTTAACATCCATTCTCATAGTAGGCCAATAGAAATCACGACATAAATTTTGAAAAGTTACAGCAAATCCTCTATGTCCAGCATAAGGTGGTTTGTGCAATTCTTCAATAATTAATGTACGGAAAGATTTAGTCACACACAAGTTTTGTTTGAAATAAAGGAAGTTTTCTTGAATAGTGTATTCGAGAAATGTGTGTACAAAATTATCAAGCATGTGCAACTATGTTGTTTGAAGTCATCATCATGTGCATAAGTGTCAAGCATAATGTCAAATGAAGTTCCCGTAATGGTTGATAGATGATTAAGTGAGGGTCTTCTACTCAATGCATCAGCCTCAACGTTTCTTATCACGCACTTCTTCATGCAGGCAATCCAAAAACTTGCTCAGTTTTAAAAACCCAACATTCTCACCAGCAGTTACCTTTATCAGCTTTCCCCAAAGGACCTTGAATTCCCATAGGAATGTTTGAAAATCCGCTTCCAAGGGTTGCTTCAAATTGTCCAGCCTTCTCTTTACTTCATCCAACTGCGCATCTACTACATATTTGCTTCGAAAAGCCGCTTCAAGTGCTTCATGATCCACCTTTTCCTCATTAGACAAGCCATCAAACCATAGCCTCGCTTTACCACGAACCAGGAGAGGAAACACCTGTACCGCACCTTCTTCCCTCGACAAAATGTTTTCCAGCACAAACAACCCATAGTCTTGGAGCCAGGTTCCTGCATCTTCAACCCCAGTGAAAATGGGAAATCCTGTCCAAGCCATTACTTCTCTAGCAGCACCTACTCTTCAAAGGCCGCACCTTTGGCATCACCAAAATCATCGCTTTGTCTTCAAACAGGAGCATCAGTGTCCTCCTCAGTGGGGGCACCAGAAGATGGAGAGGGGGAATGGGGAACACACCCGACACACAAACAGCTGCCCCTATATAGCTCAGGGTATTCACAACACCCCTGTCCTCTCGAAAACACCTTCAAAAAAGACGATTCACACTAGCAGGGCCTTGCCTGCACTTCGCCCAACACACAGACACTCTGCAAAATACTCAGACAGCGATCACATCGATATTTCCCTCTACCAGCTCTTCCACAACTCAACAAACTCTCTCTCTTTCTCTCTCACACACACAGGGGGCCCGGGGGGCGCACACGCTCACACACACCAGCACCACACGCCCTAGAGACAAGCAAAGAAGAAAGGGGGGAAGGGGGGAGAGACAACGCCAAAACCGGCAATCATAGCTTCTTCTTCAAAACAAAAACACGTGTACAAAATCCATAAGGCCTGCTCTTGGTCCCTACAAGGCCATCACCTGCTTCATACAGAGGGGCACACACCTCCCCCCAAACTCGACTACGTCGGCACACACATCGACGAGAAAAATTCATCACTCGCTTCGCATCGGCGACAACTCCTCCTCTGGGTAGCCTTCGCTTGCTACTTCCTCTGCCAAGCCCTCGCCCTTTCGATCGCTTCACGGACAAACCCTGCGTGCTGGCTTCGGTCGCCGAGCGCACAAAGCTCTTTCTATTCCCTTCTCTCCCAAGCCCAAAGAGAAAACCCTCCTCCCCGAAGGCGAAAACCCCTTCTTTTATATCCTTCCCTTTTTTCCAAAAAAACTCCCCTCCAAGCAATAGCGCCCGGAGCAATAAATAGCGCCCAGCGCCATTGCTCCTTGGCTCTCCACCAAAAAACCTTTTCTCTTTTCTTTCCCTTAGCTTTTGACCTTGCTCTTTTGCTTTCCCAACAAACTCCAGCCATCCTTTTGTTTCCCTTGTTTCCAATGTCACCTTCCAGCCTTTGCATTTACAACCAAGTGGGTATTTTAACACTTATTCCCACGCTATCGGTGCTTGTATGTGCTTGAATTCACCAAATGAGTTTTTCCGACCACGCCGCATGGGAACTTCACCGACTAATTTCCAATTCCAGCTCTCGTCTACCACTCAATGTCACGCTAGCCTTGGACAACACGTCCAGAAAAGGGGAAAAAAACTGAGTTTACCCCTGCCGCAATATCCTACTACCAAGCCGCAAAGCCCGGATGGAAGTTTGCATCGCCGACTTGCTTCAACACAATCACCATCGCTTCTCGACTCTTCCAGGCTCGTAATCTGTGGCAACCCAAAACGGAAAAAATCATCTGTGGCCTTTCACTGCCCACGGCTCCCAACTTCATCTCGCTGTATTTGACCGACTGAGTATCCGATTGACGTGTAGTCGACTCGTGCTGACTCCACATAGCGCACACTATTACCGAGAACCTTGGCGAGGCCCAAAATATGCAAGACGACACATCCTCCAATGCGGCTAAGTGGGCTCAGACCTGGCCCCCGGAAAATCTTCAAACGGCCATAACTTTCTATCCATAGCTGCGATTCGCAATCCGAGAAGACATGCATGCTCCATATAACTCGAGCTTTACACATGTATGCACTGACATCAGTCCGGGCCACCTTTACCTACTTTTCCACCTAGACCATTCTGGGGCCATTTTTGGCCTAAAAAACCGCATTAGACATACACTTCTGCCACGACATGCTCTCCCAAGGCCTTCATTTCTGCTTTAGCCCTTTACCATGCGCATGCTAGCACCCATAGCTCGCCATAGAGCGTGTTCCTGCACAGACCAACTTTGGCTGCACCAACGTGTATATTGATAGGAAGATATTCTACCAACAAAAGATTGTTTTCTTATTCAGAGCCGAGATGCTTGATGAAATCGTGAGATATCCACGTCCCATCATCTTGCCCCTTCTGGATTACTACCACTCTTTTGATGCAAGCATATTTATTCTATTCTAGAGCTTTGCGATCCATTCTTTATCCTGTTTTAATCTACCCAACCAACCCTGTAAAAAGCCGTTATGAGCCGCTACTGTCATTAATCTATTAGGAAAGAGAAAAAAAGAGTTTGTAATTTCCTGAGTCACTACCATGGCAAGTGTTTCTTTCTCCACGTTCAGTGGAAAGAAGGGAGAAGATCTCACCACCGACTTTCTGGATAATTTCAACATCGCTTGTGTGGTTTCGAACAAGGATGGCGACGCCTCACGGCTTTGAATTTTTCCTCTACTGATGAAAGTAGAGGCCAAGTCCTCGTACAATGCATTGCCCCAGGCTACCAAAAATGCATGGGATGTGTTACGTGCTGCCTTTGTGAAGAGTTTTGGTGGAGGCACAACCTTGGAGAAGCTATGGCAGCTACTGACGGAATTGAAGCAGGGAGGTCTGCTAGACTATGCCACCTACAAGTCCAAGTTTGTGGATTTGTGGGAGAGATGGGTTGCCTCATTGGAGGAAGGTGAAGGAGCGCCTAATTTCTTGAAGAAGGACCATTTCATTGCTGGCCTGTGGTCGCCGCTTAAGGAGAAGGTGAAGGGAAGGTTTCCTGCAACATATGAGTTGGCAGTAGAAGTAGCCCACCTTAAAGACAAGAAGCTGCACATGCAAGCAAGAGTAAACGAGTCAGAGGAATCTAGATCGGTCCGACTAACCCTAGTGAATGCAACAGCCGTTCATAGAGCCCAACCACAAGAGGCATCAGAAAAGCAGCAAGACCTGCTGAGTCGCATCACTACCCAAATCGAGAGTTTATCCGTGCATCTGGTGCAGCAAGGGCATGCACCTGTCAAAAATCCAAAACAAGGAAGAGGAAAACGAAGGCAAAACCAAGAGTACCAATGCTATAATTGTGGGAAAGACGGCCATGATATGTACTATTGCCCACATCCAAGAAGGCAGAACTTCAATAGAGAAGGGAGACAGAATCAGATCTCTCCACCAAGGGCAAGACCACCGCCGCCTAGGCAACCAATCTCACCTGTTCAAATCCTACCACCAGCCGTGCAGCCACAGCTAGCCCCACCAGTTCAATTCCTACAGCCATCGATGCAACCACCACCACAATCACCACTTACACTCATCCTACGCCCACCACCAATTGGTACCAGCACACCAAGTATCATTAGTCTTGCAGAAGAGGTCAAGATGAAGATAAGAGAAGAAGGATCAAGTGAGAAGTTTGTTCAAAGGACTGAAGCAGTGGAACAAGAGGTTAAAGAATCAAAAGATGCTACCTCAGTGGGGGAGGTATGTCAAGAAAGTTGTGTTACAAATGAGAGTACATCTTTAACCCTGGATGAAATAGGCACCAAAGCGATCAATCAACAGCATTGGGCAGTAAGGGTAAGAAGGTGTAAAGTGTTGATCAGGCTTCATCAGAGTAAGAGGAATGCAAAGAGCATGGAGCATACAAGAAAAGAGGAAGACCGACCTGCTAGCAAGGCTTTGCAGAAGATGGGCAACATATCAAGCAAAGGGGAGGGCTTTGAAAACAGAAGCCTGTGCACCAGCATGGACCAAGGACAGTGTGGCAAGCTAAAGGAATCTTGCATCAAGGAAGTTTCACTAGAGGACCATAATGAAGAGGTAAGTATGACTGAAGGTCTGGAGTTGGATATTGCTCCAGAGGCTTGGCAGCCAAGCAAGACTTTATTGTGTAAGGTCGTAGACTTAGAGATGGTTAATGCCTCTAGTCTACTGAAAGGTGTTATAAACTGGGAGATGGGTAATGCCTCTAGTTTATGTAAGGATGTTCAGAGTAAGTTTGATGATCAATACGTTGCCAACCTTTTAAGGATGTTCCAAACTCCTCCACAACACAACATTATGTTTGCATGGGATGTATCAGACCTACGGTTATGGTTAACCGCTAGAACATATAGAGGTAAGGTCAGCATGGAGATAAGAGTTAAGGAGCCATGGATAGACAAAAGGCTGATAAGGTGCAAGAATGAAGGCCTCATTCCCAATTTGGTGCAATTTTTTACAAATAGTGCATCCTCTCTTTGGAGAGAGGTAAGTGGATCATGCTTGTATTTAAGCCGAAGGGTAGGTGGCCTGGCACATTCTTGGGAATCATAATTTTCAGTTCTGTCTTTGCAGGAGCCAAGATGCTCATTTCCCCTCTCGCTACTGGTGGTTACAAATTTGCTCCTATTTGGCGTGCAAATTTTATCAGAAGGTAGGTTATCCAACCAGACTTCCTCTATAGAAGCTTACGTTAGAGTTAGGATCCCATCATTGATCTCTCCTACTTTTTTCCATAACTATCCTGGCCAGTCTTCCTCTACGAATGGAATTCCGTCTACGGCATCTTCGCTGTCAGGCACTATAAGCTCTGGTTCTTTTGTTTCAAGGAGGGGTTCTACTGCCACCTCGGATTTTCCTTTCGTTTCTTTTATCACAAGATCCTCAGGTTTTGCAATACTTTCAAGCTTGGGTTTTTGTTTTTCCAGCATATCTTGCATGATTCTTAGCAAATTTTGATAAGCTTTCAGCTTAGCTGCTTCCATCTCTGGAGGAGGATAGTTTTTCCATTTGTTTTCCATGTTTTGGCCTACTTTAAGTCCTGCTTGGTAGGCTTCCAAGGTGGCATTAATAGGCTCAAAAATTTTATCAACTAGAATGGATCCCCTAGATTTCACAGTTGTTTCCTTGAATTCACTTCCAGCTTCTTTCAACTTTTCTTGGAATAGCTTCTTTGCTTTCTCCTCGATTTCAACCCGTTGTTTTTGTTTTCTCATCTCATATATTTTTCTTCTACTCCTTTTGATTCTTTGAGAGGAAACTTTAGTATTTTCCAAATCATCAGAGGAGTTGTGTTTCTTTCATTCCAAACCCCTCGAATTGAGTATGGAAATCGAATATACTCTCTGCTCTTAGCACTTGCTTAAAGCTTGCTAAGTGGTCGTATGGATCCCTTGATCCACTATATTTTTTGACCCATTTCTGAAAATCAGATGGTCTGACGCGTCTGTTTGGTTCAACTCCAGGTCTTCTGGCAGTTGGTCCTGTTCCGAGTCCTTCAAACCAGTCTGTTGGAAATAGTTACTCATGTAGCCCTGGACTGGCCTTAGTGTCACTCAGTTTTCTATGTGATGAGGTGGTTTCTGGTTTCTTTACATTACTCTCAGATGATCTCTCACGGTGTTCATCTCTGGGAATTGTTTCTGGTCCTTGTCCCAATATCCAATCCCGTATGGAGTACCATTGGTATTTGGTTTGTTCTACCTCCTTAGGAGTCATCATAACAAAGTTGTTATTATAACAATCCCTAAACATGTAGGTTGGTAGGTTTGCTGATCCCTTATCTTTGATTTGAAGATATAGATGATCTTCATGGCCGTTAATTGTCCTAGTTTGGCATACAAAGTCCACAAAAGATCTTTTATGTTTCTCTGTTCCCAACAATAGACCGCGATCCTAGGATTATCCATACTAAGCCATTTCAAAGGCTTCAAGTATACTTGATCGTATCCCTCGAATTCTAAAGTTGGTGCTCCTTCTTTTCCTGCCATATCTGTGATTATGGTGTTTACTTCTAACCCCTATTTGTCTATCACGTCAGGGTTTTCAACTTGTAAATATTGAGTTCCATTTTGATCCATGTACATTTTTCCTTGTTTGTTTGCCCTAACCTCTTCTTCAAACTCAATACCATGGTCATCAATGTGAATAGCATACTCCTCATTAGGGTCCAAATAAACTTGGGTTCTATGACGGTTAGTCTTGTAAAAAGATAGTATATGCTCATAGCACACTGTAGTTCCTGTTTCTGAGTGAGTCGAGTAAGAATACATTTTGGATGTTGAATTCAAAAAAGTGTTTGAGACTTCTTCAGGAATTGTGTGCAAGGAATTGCCTTGATTCACGCTTTCTTTGGTAGATACTCTACCGGAGGTTTCTCCGAGTATGCCCTGATTTCCTAGTACACGACCAGATCTAAGGTTTATATAGACTTATGAAGCCCTGGATAGAGTACTCACCTTTGGATTGACTTGTCGTCAATTTCCACTTGATTCAATTGCAACTTTCTGTCAAGCCATTGATTCCTCGTCTGCAACCTGATTCCTGTACAAATTTGATCAAGTTAGCTATTCTTCTATAAAGACAGTAGAGTTTTTGCTAACCTTCGTGATTGGTCTCTGTGTATCACTTCAAATTCAGCTATGAGAGTCAAAATTTGACTTTCAAATTCGACTTAGCAAAAAATCAAAGGTTTGATCTGCAACCTGTAAACTGAGTGTACATATATCAATTTGGATCCAATTGAACCCAAAATTGCCCTGTGGCTTTATATTATGTTGGTCTAACACTGTCTAAGTTCAAAAGTCAAAATTGACGTCTTTGGATAGCAGAAGTAAATAATCGATTATTTACTTTTGTCAATTTTTTGCATCTTTTTGGTCAACTGAGCATGTACACATGTTTATCTCATCAATATAAGCGTATGAATCAATTTTCAACACATTTGGACAAATTTTCCCCAATTTAAACTCAAGATTCAAAAAGTCAGTACAAACTTTAGTTTTTACCCAGTTTTTTGTCAGTTTAATGATCCAAATCTCTTGGGCCTTTACAAAATTTGTTTTTACACATGCAATGAGTCAATGGCATGAACCTTGGTCAATTTAAAGCAGAAAGTTAATAATCACGATTATTAAGTTCAGGCTTGAAGTGAAGCCTTTTTTGCAATTTTTTAGACAGTCTTTATATGAGCTATTTTAAGCCTAGAAATCAAGTCAAAATTTAATTTGGCCTAAAATATCAAGAAAAAGTAAATAATTTGAGTTTTCTTTTAGAGAGAGCAATGTTCTGAATTCCACCTCGGATCCTACTTACCCTACTCCTAGATTCTCATGGAATGGGGTTGTGGAAAGTGTCCACAAACACTTGTTTTCTTGTGTTTTTTATGTTTTTCAGATCCTTGATCTTAAGACTTGTCTCGCTACCAATCATTCTCCAAATCCTAATCTAATTCTATAATCCTAAAATCCTAAAGGCACTCAGCAAGTACAATTACTTCCAAGCTACCTCTACACAGCAAAAGACGACAATCTCAAGCTATGCGGTTTCTAAAGGAAAGTTTTGAACTCTATGCGAACCTAGAGGAAGTTAATGGATAACTTCACAAGACGCTCGTGTTTTTCCCTAGTTTAGGTCTCTTCGATCCCCGACAGCGGCGCCAAATGTGGGACGCATGTCTCACCTCACCATCCTATCTTATTGCAGTATTAGCGAGAACCACGATTAATTTGTCAAACCATGGGACGAAGCTGACTCGACTAGTGCATAGAGGCTACGAGAGGTTGTCAATTTCTCAGAAAACAACTAACAACTCGCATCTAACTCAAGCTACACTCAAGTGACTGAGATCACCAAAAGCCAATCGCTCATCGACAAACAATTCACATCCGTTACAGCATCAAATGATATCCAAACGTAACGAAACTTGTAGGACAAGTTTATCAGACCTAAGCACACATACTTATGGTCTCAAACCTCACTTTAGGTCAAGTTCCAAAATCACGATTATTAACAACAATGGATTTTTAACCTAGTCGTTTTCCGACCCAGAATGCATCTAAATGCTTGGCAATGATTCCCAATACCCCGCCTATGCTTAGTTTTCGATTTAAAAGTGTAAATTCCTAGTTATGATGAAATTAGGCTGCTGATCGGCGACGCCAAAAGCTACGAAATATGGTGAACTGCTTGCGTCAATGCGTAGAGCTCTTACCCATGGTTGCAATGCAACAAACACAATTGCAATGTGACAACCGGGGAGGGAGTAGGAAGCGCGAGAAGGAGAGGAGTGAGCGCCATTAGCTCATGCTGTGTATTTCTTATCCAAAACTTATAAAAAAACTTACAAAAATTGTCTTTTATGCCTTAGCCAAGGTTTTTGGTGGTCAAAACTAATAATCTGGAGCTCTACCAAAGCTGGGTAATGACTGGTTGATACAATCTAGAAGCTTGTAGCCCCGGCTCATTAATTACAGAGTTTATCTGAGAAAATAGGAGTTACAATATTCTCGATTCATCAAAATAATAAATGTTTTACAAAGAGAACTCCAAAAAATGGTGTCCGTGTTAGCTTGCTGCTAACAGATTCTGTTGGACGATCTCTTCTCGACATCGACTTTCCGGATTCTTCTCAACAATTCGGCTAGCAACTTCTAGTCAACGACAAAAGGTGGCATCGACCTGTACTTCTTGGCCACGAGCGAGAGCGGCATGTCTCTCCTTTGGCATAGCCTTGACATTGGCTACCCTCCTTCAACATGCCCCCATTACTAGGAGGTTGCTCCACCCACACAATAGTGCGCTTCCCCTCTTCCCTTCCCCGCACCGCACTGGGACCGCACCATGCACACCCACATCCGTGCACACACACTCTTTCAATTGGCATTGGAGAGCTAGGACATCCCGATTGAGAGAGCTTCTGTCATAAAAACCTAATATCTACTGTCCCAAATGATTTTCTCATATTAAATTGATCATTTAATATAGGGAAAATACCAGGGGGAGCAAAGGCTGGATATTGGAAAGGCTGTCAAACCGGTCTCAACAGGGGATCCAAAAAAGGAAAATTCGGGATCCAGATGGGGATGGTCTGCTAAAGAGAAAAATACATCAATGGAGTTTAAAAGACCTCTAGGTTTAACTCCATTAATACTTCCATAGGGCAAAGTTCTAACTTTTTAACTCTAAAGGTCATAGACCATGGGAACTTGGTTTAGTGACTAAAAGTGCTAACTCAAGTAGTCAACAAAATGACAACCAAAAAAAGTACAAAGGAGGGAGAGTTGGGAAGATGACAGAGGACTAGAAGACTAGGAATCACACACACACACACACACACACACACACACACACTCTACACTCTACACTTTCCACAAAGCAAATAGGACACATTTCAGGCATGCAGAAAAACCCCCAATTCTTGTGTGAATCCTATCGGATGGACATAGAGGTGGACCAATGAGGGCTCAACTAGTGTAAACTAAATTTCTTATCTTATAAATGCTTTAAAAAACAACTAATAAGAAATAGTCTCCCTAAAATACTATTGGACAGTCAAAGGGTCCAATGAGAATTAAGCAGCCCATAAATTTGCTTAATACCTATTGGCCAAAAGACTAAAAGGTACGATAGGAATTCAGATAATTAAATTAATTATCTGAGCTTTTATAAAAGGGAAAAAGGATGGACACTTGTCACAAGGCTCTTGACTCGGTCTCTCAAATTCTATTGGCTAAACTTTTCACAAGCCAATAAGAAGCTAGCAAGAGTAAAAAGCTTGCTCAAATGCTATTGGCTAAGCTTTTCAAGGACCAATAGGAAGCCATCATGAGTAAATTGCAATAGGGGTCGACCAAGATGAGAGAGGGGGCTGATTTGTGAAGGCATTATTCCACACACACTCACACAACTCATTTGTAGAGCAAGAAAGTCGTCTCCTTCTCCAAGATTTAATGGAAAGCTCATCTTCTTCTCCAAGTTTAGAGAATGGAGGCCTACACCAACAACTCTTGGATATGGAATGCAAATCCAACCAAGAGCCAAGCTTCAATGCCATGAGTCTCTCCTCTATTATCTAATTACTAAGATAAGCTAAGCTACAAGAGTAATTAAGTGAGGAAAAACTTCTTTCTCGTAAGAATACTCCTTCTTCCTCTAGATCTACTCTCATACCCCGCTAGCTCTCACCATCTTCGAAGGTGTGTGAGGTCTTGGGTTTGAGACCGTAAGGGAATTGATGTTATGTGTTATCACGTGTAGGTTTGGTGCATGAAGCTTGCATCTTCATTGCACCAATGAGTTTTTACCAAGGAACACAAAGAATTGTATTGTACAATGTCTCTCTTAATGAGAGAAACTATAATACAAAAGCCTAATGGAGGGGGGACCGGTCCATGTAAATCCGGTCCTCAATAGTTGTCAATTGTTCTATTTCTCTCCCTCTTTCAAGTATTGTTATGCCAAACTAATTAGGTGTTATTCTAATGTTGTTATCTCCAACCAAGCACTCTTCTATGCTCATTAGGAACTTGCTCTTAATTAAATGCTCACTATGTTAAGTTATTTTTCGCTATTTACAAGCTATTTAGGCATTTAAATATTACATTGGTAACAGAGCTATCGGTTTCTGTTTTCTTGCTCAAGAAGAGAGGTCCTCAAGCTTGCTACAAGCTGTTGGTATTATTAACTACATGAGGATAAGTAGAATAGGGATTTATTATCCTTGAGGTGCGCCTGCTTCGTGTAGTTAACGAGGTATCACCGTCGAGACCCATATTGGTCTTAATAATGGAGTCCCAAGGGGCTTGCTTATGGCTTAACCATTATTGAGCTACTAGAAGCTTGACAGGAACCGGTGCCAGCTGGGCTATGATAAACCCTCTCTTCTATTCCTTGCAATTAATGATATTTTGAGCCACGGGTATAGATGCTTGAGTGCTTATCTTTGAAAGTAAAGAGGAGTAGCAACTAGGGCTTGAAGTGCCCAAGTACAAGTAAAAAATTACACCTAAAATCTAGTTAGAATGACTAACAATAGTAGAGAGAGTGAAATTAATGTTGATGGCTTTGATTTTGCTAATGATCAAGCTACTAATGATGCCCCTATGCTTGTGAACTATCTCGTTACTAGGCTTCAACAAGACATAGGCAACCCATCCCTCCAAGGTGAAGTGCAATAGCAATTACGCATCCATGGAATTCTCCAATCTCCTCACCTAGAAGAGGGAGTCCCTATGAAAGCTCCTAGCGAGATTTCTAAAAGAGGGCTCTCTACGGTGAGACAAGAGGAGGACCCATACGAAGGGCTTGAAAGCTTACATGTTTATGGGACAACTCCCTCACAAAGGAGAGCCCAAATCTCAACGGTAGAGCCCCCACCGAAAGAACTAGAAAGAAGTGAATCTCTCGCCACCTCGGCGGAGATGGCACCACAAAGACGGCGGGCAAAATGCTCTCCAACACCCCCTAAACGGAGAAGAACATCGCATAGTCCTTCTGTCATAATAACTAATATCTAATTCTCCTATATAATTTTCTCATGTTAAACTGATCATTTAATATGGGGAAGTTCCAGGGGAGAAAAAGCTAGAATATTGGTTAAGCTAGCAGACCGACCACAGTAGGGATCCAAAGGAGAGAAAATAGGGATCCAAAGGGGGGGGCATCTGCAAAAGAGCAAGGTGCAACAATGGGCTTAAAAGACCCTGAGGTTCGACCCATTAAGACTTCCAAAATGCTAAGGCTCCAAAATTCAAAGGTTGTGTCCAAAGGACAAAAGCCTAGGAAAATTGGATGCTTTGTGTGTGCTCAAAAAGTCTTCATGCATCCCTACATAGGAGGGAGCAAGCCCTAGAAGTAGGAGATGAGAGAGAAACACACACACACACACATTCACAAGCTCCCTTACACAAAGGAAAAGAGGGACACATGTCAGCTCCCTAGCCGGATGCCCACAAGATGTACTCAAATCCTATTGGATGGCCATGGAGGTGACCAATGAGAATTAGGCTAGAGTAAATCTAGTTTAATTAATTTAAAAACACTTAATAAAAGAACCAATAAGAATTTAGCTCTCTAGAAGATTATTGGACAGTCTCCCAAGTGGTCCATTGAGCATTCAGCAGCCCAATGGCTTGCCTGATTCCTATTGGCCAGGAGACAAAGGGGTCCAATGAGAGTTTAGTTGCATTAATTAATTACCTAAATCTCTCACAAAAGGGGAAAGGGGGACACATGTCAAAAGGCTATCACTTATGCTACTTAAATTACATTGGCTAAGCTTGGCATGGGCCAAGATATTGGCATGGGCCAATAGGGTGTGAGCATGAGCAAATAGCAAGAGGGGTCGACCAAGAGAGAGAGGGGGCTGATTTTTCAAAGGCATTATTGCATACACACTCACACTAGTCCATGTGTGGAGTAAGAAGACTCTCTCTCTCTCCTTCTCAAGCTTTAATGGAAAGCTTATCACCTACTCCAAGCTTGTGAGAAGGGAGGCCTACAACAACAACTCTTGGCTTTTGTGATGCAAATCCAACCAAGAGCCAAGCTTCAATGCATGCCCATCTCCTCTACCATGCTAATTACTAAGCTAAGCTATGCTAATATGAGTGATTATGTGAGGAGATGTACATCTTTCTCGTAAGACTAGTCCTTCTTCCTCTCAATCTACTCTCATACCCCGCTAGCTCTCACCATCTTCGAAGGTGTGTGAGGTCTTGGGTTTGAGACTGTGAGGGAATTGATGTTGTGTTTATAAGTGTTTTGCTTAGTGCTTGAAGCTTCCATATTCATTGCACTAGCTAGTATTGAAGGAACACAAAGAATTGTATTGTAAAATGTCTCTCTTGATGGGAGAAACCATAATACAAAGCCTTTTGGAGGGGGGACCGGCTCCATGCAAATATGGTCCTCAATTGTTGTCAATAGCTTAATTTCTCTCTCTTTTGAAGTATTGTTCATGCTATCTAACTAGGTGTTATGCCTTTTGTTGCTCTCTCCACCCAAGCACTCTTGTTATTCTCATAAGGAATCTATTCTAATGAAAGGCTCACTATGTTCATGCTATTTCCGCTACACACAAGTTACTAGGCCATTAAATGTTACACCTTCTCACCATATTTCAAAGAAGGAAGAAAGGAAGTATGAGAAGAAAAAGGCGAGAAAGAGTCACCCTCTTCTCCATCTTCATCATCCTCCTCCTCTTTGGAAGGAAGTGATGGTGCAGCTCCCAAAGAACTCAAAAGGAGAGGCCATAGGAAATCCTATGCCACTTGGAAGAGGTCATCCAAGCTCAAACAGTTCAAGGAGGGAGGAAAGGGTATCTCTTTTCTTACCTACGATGGCACCTTTGGTGCTACGGACAAAGTCTTGGCCTTTATTCAACAATTTGATGCAACATTAAAAAATGAGGGCTTCACGGAGCCCTCTAAGATATGTCATGTAGCCATGCATCTCAAAAAGTCCACCAGGCAATGGTGGTCTAGCCTACGAGAAAATGGTGAAGTTACACAAACATGGAAAGCTTTAAGAGCTTTGAAGCAGTTTTTGGCTAGCGATGCCAGAGACAAAGTGCTCACCTAATGGCGAAGCTTGAAGCTCTCTCCCTACGAATCTATTCACAAATGCATAGACAAGTTTTGGGATTTACATCTCAAAGCCACTTTCTACAAAAAGATAGGTTTTAGGGAGCAAAAACAACAATTTTGTGTGCGTTTATCTGAAGATATGGCAGAGTATGTCAACTCCCAAAGGCCTCGCACTATTTTAGAGGTCATACACCATACTATGGTGGCTTTACGAATCCACTTCCAAAAAGGGGCTAAGAAAAATCTTAAGCCCATGGAAAGCAAAGACCGTAATGAGCCTAAGGGGAAGGACCATGTCCAAAAGTCTCCGAAGGGCAACTTCAACAACAACAAATCTAAGGAGAAGGGAGTCTACAAAGGCAAACATAGACCATCTCCTAAAGAGCTAGAGCATTATCGCAAGGATAACCGTAGTTTCAAATGTGGGGAGCAAGGGCATGCTTATCATGATTGGCCACAAAAGAACACACGCCATGAACCTCCTAGAGCTTCCATAGTTTAAGTTTAAGAAGAAGATGCTCATCGCAAAGGATCTCCTCTATGCCATGCTTGGGGAAAGGTAAGAGAACGTGATGCTTTCATTCTCTTTGACAATGGCTCTACTCACAATTTCATATCCACGGAGTTGGCCACTAAGCTAGGCATCCAAGCCTTTGATATGGGAAATACCCTACCACCCGATGGTGCTTTCAAGGGAGAAGAAGTCCCAGTTACTCCCTTAATTGGGGAATTGAGGCTTCATGTCCACAGCTATCTAGACAAAGAGGATTTCTTCATATCTCCCCTTAAGCATGAGGATGTAATCCTAGGGGCACCATGGTTTGATTGCATGGCAGCCAACATCAAGTTCCCTAAAAGGCAAATTTACTTTAAGTATAGGGACAAAGACATGTACATATATGCCAACGAGTTAGGTAACACTATACCTCTTGTACATAAGAAAGCTTTTGATAAGTCAATAAAGAGCTCTATTTTCGTGTACATGTTTGTAAAAGACTCTCAAAATGAACCTAATGTTTTGTCAAATAAAAATAAAGGGAATAAAAAATAATTAGGATGATCTAATTTCCTTCATGAATTCCAAGATGTTTTTATTGACGACATCCCTAATGAATTGCCTCCAAAACGAGGGGATGATGACCATGCAATTGAGCTTCTTCCAGGAAGCTCACCGCCTAATAAACCTCCTTATCGAGTTTCTCAAGCTCAACAAGAGGAATTATGCGGCAAGTGAATGAGTTGGTTGAGAAAGGAATGGTTAGGCCTAGTTTATCTCCATTTTGTTCACCAGTTTTATTAGTGCAAAAGAAAGATGACACATATCGTATGTGTGTCGACTATAGGGCACTAAATATGATCACTATCAAAAATAGGTTTCTTGTTCTGTGGGTAGAAGACCTATTTGATAAGCTACAAGGATCGAACTACTTCAGTAGGATTGACCTAAAATATGGCTATCACCAAATAAGGATAGTGGATCAAGACATTGTAAAGACCGTATTTTGCACTACGTTTGGTCTCTACGAATTCATTGTCATGCCTTTTGGCTTGAACAATGCACCAGCTACATTCAACCACATGATGGAGAAGCTCTTTAGGCCTCACCGCAGTTACACTAGAGTGTTCTTTGATGATATAATCATCTACTCCAGTTCCTTGGATGAGCACAAACAGCACCTCCAGGTAATTTTTCAAGTTCTACGAGAGAATAAGCTTTACATAAATCAAAATAAAAGTGAATTTTTCTTACAAGAGATTCAATATTTAGGTCATAATATCTCTAAAGATGGCATCCAAATGGATCCGTCATAGTTAGAAGTAATAAAAGCATGGCCTAATCCAAATAATCTGCATGAATTAAGAAGCTTTATAGGTACGTGTGCATACTATAGACGCTTCATAAAAAAATTCTCACTCATAGCAGGAACATTGCATGACCTAACAAAAAAGAACGTTAAGTATGCATGGTCTACCAAGGAGAACACTGCTTTTGAAAAGCTTAAAGAGAAGCTTATCTCTCAACCTGTGCTTACACTATTGGATCTCTCAAAGCCATTTGAGGTCCAATGTGATGCTTGTGGTGATTTCCTTGGAGCTGTTTTGCTCCAAGAAGGGCATGCCATAGCCTATGAAAGTCGAAGGCTCGACCCCATTGAACAAGCTCTAGGGATATATGAAAAGGATCTCCTCGCAGTTCTACATGCCTTAGACACGTGGAAGCACTACTTATTGGGGACTCCTTTCATTCTACAGACGGGTCATCAAAGCCTCAAGTACTTCATGACATAGACCAAGCTCTCCGACAAACAAATGAGGTGGGAAAATTTCCTTTTGCAATTTCATTTTCATATTGCTCACATTGCTGGCAAGCATAATCAAGTAGTCGATGCACTCTCAAGACAACCAAGAGTGATTGCGGTTTCCATAGCAACTCACAATGATCTATCTTCTATGATAGATGAGTACGCTATCGATCCCAATTTTAAAGATGTGATGTCAGCCCTTGCACTAGGGAAGAAATAGGAACCATTTACCCTACAAGATGGTTATCTTGTAGGGTAATAGTCTATGCATTACTAACTCACTACGTGAGAAATTAATGTATTAATCTCATGCTCCTCCATATACGGGGCATAGAGGGATTAAAGCTACCCTAAGAGGGATAGGAATGTACTTCTATTGGCCTACCATGAAAGCAAACATACAAGAGTATGTTTCAAAATGTGTGGTTTGCCAAAAGACGAAGTTTGATAGAGGGAAGCAACTTGGTTTGCTTCAACCTTTGACAATCCCTAATTCACCCTGGGAGAGAATATCCATGGATTACCTAAGTCTATCCATGGGAATACGGAAATATGGACAATAGTAGACAGGTTCAACAAACAAGCGTATTTTATACCTGTCAAAAAGACTATTAAGGCCCATCAAATGGCAACCCTCTTTGTATCACAAATCTTTAAGGACCACGGCTTGCCAATTTCAATAGTGTCAGATAGAGATCCTATAATGATCATCAATTTTTGGAAGGGTCTCTTTGAGAATTTAGGTACAAGGCTAAATTTCTCTTCAGCCTATCACCCACAAAACGGATGGCCAAAGTGAGATAGCTAACCTAACAATTGTTGGTCTACTAAAAGCTTATGTCACTGAAGTAGATCAAAGGTCCCAATGGTAGAATTACTTACCTTTAGTGGAGTATGATTACAATAACAAAGTACACACATCCACGGGAAAAGCACCTTTTGAGGTAATTGAGGGAAGATCAAAAAGTCCCCTGCTACTTAAGGTACATGGGAAGATCTTCGCTGCAAATGAATATAGCCGTGACCTACAAGAATCTTTCCAAAAGATTAAATATGCTATATCCATCTCACAGCAAAGGCAAAAGGCTGCTGCTAACAAGCACATAAGAGCCCTGACCTTTAAAGAACATGATTGGGTCTTGTTTAAATTTCCCAATGCTCGGTTAAGGCACACGACGGGCAAGAATCCTACGGGACACAAGAAGTACTATGCTAAACTAGCAAAAAGGTACTATGGCCCCTTTCAGATTCTTAAGCCAATCAATGAGACAGCTTATCAGCTCAAGCTTCCCAACCACTCGCTCATACACAATGCTTTCCATGTGAGCCTGTTAAAGCCTTACCAAGGAGAGCCACCCCAAGAAGAAACCATAGAAGACCCACCAGAGATTGAAGACCAAGAAGAAGTACTGCAACCCGAGTCCATTCTCCGACACAAAGACAAGGTATTGAGAGGCGGTAAGATTATCCGATGGTATCTTATTAAGTTTTAGAATTATCCTTTTGAAGATGCTAGATGGATGGAAGGCATACAATTAAAGGATGACCTAAACCTTGTCAATGCTTACAATGATTCCCTAGAGTAAGAAAATGTAAATATGTTTTAAATAATCAATGTTTTTGTCTTATAAGACTCTCTTTTTCTTTATTGTGCACAGATGTTAAGAAGTATGCATGCTTAGGATCATGTTTGTGGCGACGACGTCTCCCAAACACCAAGTAGAGCTTGTCACTCTAATATGGAAGATTGATACGGACTAATGAGCAGACATGCTTGCGGAATCTAAGTCTCTCAAGCACCAAATGGATTAGTCATCCATTCTAGAACGAGGTCGAAGGGTAAAATAGGGATCCTCTACCCGCTAGCAAACGGCCTAATGACTATGCTTTATCTTCTCTACCTCATAGTCAAGGACAACTATGTCATAAAAACCTAATATCTACTTTCTCAAATGATTTTCCCATATTAAACTAATCATTTAATATAAGGGAAAATACCATGGGGAGCAAAGGATGGATATTGGTAAGGCTGTCAGGCTGGTCTCAACATGGGATCCAAAAGAGGGGAATTGGGTATCTAGATGGGGATGGTCTACTAAAGAGAAAAGTACATCAAAGAAGTTTAAAAGACCTCTAGGTTTAACTCCATTAAGACTTACATAGGGCAAAGTTCCAACTTTTTAACTCTAAAGGTCATAGACCATGGGAACGTGGCTTAGTGAGTAAACGTGCTAACTCAAGTAGTCAACAAAATGACAACCAGCAAAAGGAAAAAGGAGGGGGCGAGTTGGGAAGATGACAGAAGACTGGGAATCTCACACACACACACACTACACTTTTCACAAAGCAAATAGAACACATGTCAGGCATGCACGAAAACCCCCAATTCTTGCCTGAATCCTATTGGATGGACATAGAGGTGGACCAACGAGGGCTTAGATAGTGTAAACTAAATTTCTTATTTTATAAATTCTTTTAAAAAAACCAATACAAATTAGTCTTCCTAAAATACTATTGGACAATCAAAAGGTCCAATGAGAATTAAGTAGCCCATAAATTTGCTTAATTCCTATTGGCCAGAAGACTAAAAGGTCCAATACGAATTTAGATAATTAAATTAATTATCTGAGCTTTTACAAAAGGGGAAAAGCATGGACACTTGTCACAAGGCTCTCAATCGGGTCTTTCAAATGCTATTGGCTAAACTTTTCACAGGCCAATAAGAAGCCAGGAAGAGTAAAAAGCTTGCTCAAATGCTATTGGCTAAGCTATTCAAGGTCCAATAGGAAGCCAGCATGAGTAAATTGCAATAGGGGTCGACCAAGATGAGAGAGGGGGCTGATTTGTGAAGGTATTATTCCACACACACTCACACAACTCATGTGTAGAGCAGTAAAGTCGTCTCCTTCTCCATGTTTTGAGAATGAAGGCCTACACCAACAACTCCTGGATATGGAATGCAAATCCAACCAAGAGCTGAGATTCAATGCCAAGAGTCTCTCCTCTATTATCTAATTACTAAGCTAAGCTAAGCTACAAGAGTAATTAAGTGAGGAAAAACTTCTTTCTCGTAAGAATACTCCTTCTTCCTCTAGATCTACTCTCATACCCCGCTAGCTCTCACAATCTTTGAAGGTGTGTGAGGTCTTGGGTCTGAGACAGTGAGGCAATTGATGTTATGTGTTATCACGTGTAGGTTTGGTGCATGAAGCTTCCATCTTCATTGCACTAACGATTTTTCCCAAGGAACACAAAGAATTGTATTGTACAAAGTCTCTCTTAATGGGAGAAGCTATAATACAAATGCCTAATGGAGGGGAGACCGGTCCATGTATATCCGGTCCTCAATAGTTATCAATTGTTCTATTTATCTCCCTCTTTCAAGTATTGTTATGCCAAACTAATTACGTGTTATGCTAATGTTGTTATCTCCATCCAAGCACTTTTCTATGCTCATTAGGAACTTGCTGTTTATGAAATGCTCCCTATGTTAAGTTATTTTCCGCTATTTACAAGCTATTTAGACCATTAAATGCTACAACTTCTCTCAGACGGCTTCTTCTTGGCATCAGCAGATTTTGGAATTCTTCTTGGTGATTCAACTAGCGATTTCCATTCAACAATGGAAGAAGGCATCGGCATGTAGTTCTGGCCTTGAGCGACAGTGAGAGAAAGTGGCATGGATCTTGTTCAACATTGGCTTCCCTTCTCCAACATACCCCCATTACGGAGAGGTTTTGCTCCGACGGTCTATCACCAACATCCCCAGCATCTCGCTTTTGAGTTTCTTGGAGACAGATCAAGTGATAGCGGCATTGGCTCTCCTCTAGCCCACATTTAGAGCAGCTCAGTTTCATAGTGTCTCCTTGGCATTTGGCTTTGACGATTTCCACTTTTCACCTTTGACGATACACATTGACACATAGCAGATCCAATGGACCATTCTGGAGTGGGTTTTGCCATGAGCGAGCTTAACTTTTGGACGATGTTTGCCTCTGGTTTTTGATCGATAATTTTACTGACCGATGAGGTAGTGTACGCCAAATTTCAAGCATTTTGCTCACAAGTTACGTGCTATTTTCTAGTACATATTATGTTGCACATGTAGTGCTCTTGTATGACTGTGTGGGTTAGTCCTAAGAGTGATTTTTAGCACGGTTTTGCGCAATTTATGCTATGTATGCATATGCGGATACAATGCAAGTTAGGTACAACTCATAGGTGATAGATCCAGAGGTTTATAAGGTTTTTGGAAATCATGTTTGCTCACTAATTACGTATATGGTTATGTGCTTTATGCTCAATTGAGCTATTTGTCCCAGAATGCATGCTTGCAAATAACATTTTTTGGAGTTGTTTTATGCATATGTGAGCATCAAATTTGATGTGATTGATCCTCGTCTTCATGATTTTGTAGTGGACAAGTTGATCTCCCACTTTGACATTCACTTATGGCAGTAGCTACGTGTGATAGTTCAGAGTCTACAAACATGACTCATGAGAGACGACAATTTTGTAGTTGTCATTACATGCGATGTTGCCATTGTGGTCACACACGGCACATTAGGTGCCACTGTTTCATATGTATGAGACAACAGCAGAGATGTATCCATGATGCAGATGAGGTTTTGAAACATGCTAGAGTGGTGGCTTCATATGTTAGTTGACAGTGATGTCACATTTACCTTTAGTGTTCCTCCTGCTTACATGTCTTTGAGAGGTGACGCTTCTCCCCGTTGGTTGCTAGATGAGGATATAGTTTTTCATGTCACACCAGATAATGAGTGGTTTGATAATTTCTCTAGTGGGAGCTTTGGTTGTTTACACTTGGTTGATGGTTCGATGTTTGATATTTTACGTGTGTAGGGGATGTTTGATTGTCATTACCTAGTGGTGCATTCTATGCGCTGAAACATGTGCACGATGTTCCTCTGCTGAGACAAAGTTTTATATAAATGAGACAATTAGTAGATTGTGGGTGTCAGACACTGCCTGGACTGCAATATTTTCAAATCCATTGCAAACCACTAGTCATTGCCAAGGGAGCCTACAGTGGCTTGGTATATCCTTTGCATGTATCTGAGGTACAAGAGGGCATGGTATTGGTTTTGTTGTTGGTATGCATTGAGCGAGAGAGAGAGAGACGTTGTCGTGCAGCTCCGCTCCCGTGCTAAGAAAGATACCAAAAAAATGCACGTCGAGCTTATTTAAGCTTACTTGATTAATGATGAGTGTTCAGGGCTTGGTAACAAGATATTTTAACGGTTAATGTATGCCAGATGCGGCTTTAAAGGGCCAACATATGCCTTGATGATGCTAAAAAGTACTATGCTTTAAGTGAGCACATATGGGAGATTATGATCTAGAACTGTAGTGCTTAAAGTGCTCTACTGGCTTGTCTTTACGGCTCGTCGATTGGAGCTACATTGCAAAAGTTATGGCAGTTTGAACTTTAAGTCGATAGCAGTTCCGTACCGGATTGGGCAAGTGCAACTGAGGGGACAGAGATGAAGTGAATGCATGGGCCTAAATTACTCAATTTGTGAGCACATCGGTCTTTTCAGATCAGTTATCGGAGTTACGATTACCAAGATATTGCCAGATTAAATTTCACTGGGGGTTGATTCCATACCAGTCTGGTCCGCTTAGTTAGTGTGCCATCTGGGAATTTTATAGGCGGCTTGAAAAGTCTACAAGAATTTATGGCTCGTTAGAGAGAGTCCGGGTTGATGAGATAATACGGCTTGAGACCGGTGTTAGTTGCCGGCAGTGCCGAGCTGGATGAATTTTTGGCATTATTCAAGACTTGTTAGTGGCATCAAAATTCACGATGATATTGTTAGTCAAGGACTGCTGAAGAAAGAAGTTATGCTTGCAATGCATTAGCCAATATGTATACCAACTGTGGTGCTTTATAAAAGCATGAAGATATGCATATCAAATGTGGTGCCCTTACAAGGGCTATGGCCGCTCAAGACAAAGGGCCAATGCCTATCCAATGTGGCCTAATGGCCGCCCAAAGGCATTTGAATGGACACCCTGTAACATTTAATGGCCTAGTAACTTGTGTGTAGCGGAAAATAACATGAACATAGTGAGCATTTCATTAGAATAGGTTCCTATTGAGCATAACAAGAGTGCTTGGGTGGAGAGAGCAACAAAAAGCATAACAACACCTAGTTAGATAGGCATGAACAATACTTCAAAAGATAGAGAAATTAAGCTATTGAAAACAATTGAGGACCGGATTTACATGGAGCCGGTCCCCCTCCAAAAGGCTTTGTATTAAGGTTTCCCCCATCAAGAGAGACATTTTACAATACAATTCTTTCTATTCCTTCAATAACTAGCTAGTGCAATGAAGATGATAGCTTCAAGCACTAGCAAAACACTTATAAAACACAACATCAATTCCCTCATAGTCTCAGACCCAAGACCTCACACACCTTTGAAGATGGTGAGAGCTAGCGGGGTATGAGAGTAGATTGAGAGAAGAAGGAGTAGTCTTACGAGAAAGATGTACATCTCCTCACATAATCACTCATATTAGCATAGCATAGCTTAGTAATTAGCATGGTAGAGGAGATGAGCATGCATTGAAGCTTGGCTCTTGGTTGGATTTTCATCACAAAGCCAAGAGTTGTTGGTGTAGGCCTCCCTTCTCACAAGCTTGGAGTAGGTGATAAGCTTTCCATTAAAGCTTAGAAGGAGAGAGAGAGAAGGAGAGAGAGAGAGAGAGAGAGAGAGAGAGAGAGAGAGAGAGAGAGAGAGAGTCTTCTTGCTTCACACATGAGCTGGTGTGAGTGTGTGTGGAATAATTCCTTGAGAAAATCAGCCCCTTCTCTCTCTTGGTCGACCCCTCATGCTATTTCCTCTTGCTGACTTCCCATTGGATCCCTCCAGGCTTAGCCAATAGGATTTAAGAAGCATAAGTGATAGTATTCTGACATGCGTCCCCCTTTCCCATTTTGTGAGAGCTTTAGGTAATTAATTAATGCAACTAAATTCTCATTGGACCCCTTTGTCTCTTGGCCAATAGGAATTAGGCAAGCCATTGGGCTGTTGAATGCTCATTGGACCCCTTTGGAGACTGTCCAATAGTCTTCTAGAGAGCTTAATTCTTATTGGTTCTTTTATTAAGTGTTTTTAAATGAAGTAAACTAGATTTACTCTAGCCTAATTCTATTGGTCCACCTCCATGGCCATCCAATGGGATTTGAGTGCACCTTGTGGTCATCTAGGCTAGGGAGCTGACATGTGTCCCTCATTCCCTTTCTGTAAAGGAAGCTTGTGAGTGTGTGTGTGTGTGTGTGTGTGTGTGTGTGTGTGTGCGTGTGTGTGTGTGTGTTTCTCTCTCATCCCCTACTTGCAAGGCTTGCTCCTTCCTATGTAGGAATCATTGAATACTTTTTGTACACACACAAAGCATCCAATTTTTCTAAGCTTGACCATAGGACTCAACCTTTGAATTTTGGAACCTTAGCATTTTGGAAGCCTTAATGGGCTGAACCTTAGGGTCTTTAAAGCCCATTGTTGCACATTGCTCTTTTGCAGATGGCGCCCCTTTTGGATCCCTATTTTCCCTCCTTTGGATCCCTAGTGTGGTCGGTCTACCAGCTTAACCAATATTCTAGCTTTTTCTCGCCCCCTCCTGGTGTTCCCTATATTAAATGATCAGTTTAACATGAAAAAATCATTCAGGAGAATTGGATATTAGTTATTATGGCACACCCAATAGGGTAAGGAAGTGTGAAGGCAAAGGAAAATAAGAGGGGCGATGGAGTGAGCAGCATAAGGAGAGAAAGAATGGGTCGCGTCGGCCAACATGAGCAACAACTAAGGGCGGTGCAGAAGCGAGATATGCCAAGCACGCCATTGCGCTCCATTTTGGCCCTAGTCTTGCCAAATTTGGCACTGGTTGAGAACCTGGTTGCCACGTCAATAGGGGCATTTTTCACGCTCCCTAGTAATGACGACGCCGTCATTGCTAAGGGAGGCAAAGCTAAATATAGGGTGGGCATATTGGGAGAAATATAACGTGTGGAGGTTGTTGTAGTTGTGAGGGGAGTAGAAGGGAAGATCAGGGAGCTCAGAAGGTGAAGAAAGCTCTCTCTCTCTCTCTCTCTCTCTCTCTCTCTCGTCGGCTAGCAAAACAAGGGGAGTTTCTCTCTCTCTCTTTTGTCCTCGACTAGCAAAGCAAGGAGAGAGGTAACGAGAGGGATAACGAGAAGAGGAGTGGTGGTTGTAAGGGCAAAAGAAAGGAGAAGTTTCGGGAGCTCAGAGGGAGAAGGTGAATCAAATCTCTCTCGTCCTCGGCTAGCAAAACAAAGGGAGAATCCTTTCTCTCGTCCTCAGCAAGGCAAAGAGGGAAAGAAGAAGGCAAACCAAAGCGGGTCTCTCTCTCTGTCTCTCTCTCTCTCTCTCTCTCTCTCTCTCTCTCTCTCTCTCTCAGGAGAGGCAAAGCAAAGTGTTCTCTCTCTCTCGTGCTTGAGAAGCAAGGCTCTCGGAGGAAGAGACAAGCAAGGAGTCGAAGCCAGCAAGCAAAGAGGTTAAAGCTCAGCAAAGCGGGACTCTTTCTCTCTCTTGCGGAGAGGAAGCCATTCCTGATCGAGAATATAAGTAGAAAGGAGCAAAATTGGCAACACATGGAAATTTTTTGCGGCAGTTCAACATGTTTAGTCTTACGTTCATCAACACCAATCACCGGTGAACATTTTGAATCAGTGCAGGCTAAACTAATTTGGCCTAGATTTTGTAAACGGGAGCTTAAACTCCTTAATTCGTAATTAATTAAGTTAATAGTGCTGTTAACATCACCACCTTGGCTATTGTGTGTCAGATTTTGTCGGCATCATAAAATTCAATTATTTTAGCGCTTTGTTCCCGTTTTGAAGAGGTTACTTGACAATTTTGCGGTGGTGCATCTTTTCTTTCTCTCTTCTCCCACAGCTAGCAGCCCGGTGCTGACCCGCCAGCTCACATTTTGAGCACATATCCCCCGACAACGGGTCTCGTTTACAGGTGAGCTCCACCATGCTCAAGAGATAGAGAATTTAGTTGTTCAGATATGCCAGTAGACTCTGTAGAGACAAAGGTAGAGCAAGAGTGCTCTAGTGAGACAAAGCAGGTGTTGTCAGAGTTTATGCAAGCAGAGGTAGAGTTGCTCCCTAGAGACATAGACAGAGATGATGGACATGGAGTTCTTTGGTATGCTCATACTAGAGGCTAATGAGTTCATTTTAGGACACACGGTTATGCCTATGGGTGAGAGGGATGTAGCCATGCCAATGTCAACGACGACACATCCATACACAATGAGTAGACTTGATGATGCAATGCATGTAGATAGCATAGGGGAGGCTAGGACAGCCAGGCTTACACAGGTTTTGTCAATGGTTGGGTGTCTCATGTATGACCTACTAGTATCGAAGCCCGACCTAGTGCCTGTTTTGCGAGCATTTGCAAGAGGGATTGTCAATTGTACGATGATTGGCACTACCATAATGCATTGTGGAGCTTTTTAGACGATATAAATTTATTTGCGGGATTTACATGTAGGCTCTAGCATGGATGCACATGCTCGTCTATCACTAGAGCCGATACGGGTACATATAGATCAATTGAGCGAGCTAGTTGGACATAGTTTAAGAGTCGCTCATGTGTTTCCTTATACACACTAGAAGTTTAGCTAGCAGAACTCACTTATCAACGCATCACCTTTAAGTTGTAGATTGTTGGGTGTGGCGGTTGTCATAGCGGAGTGTGTGTGTGAGGAATGCATGCAAGAGAGGGGAGAAGAAAATTGGGGAAGGGGATGAAGCAGAGAGAGTTTGGGTTAGTGAAGAGGAAAGTGAGAGAGTAGTCAACTAAAAACACTTTGTAGCGATGACATTCAAGGCCTATAAATTTGTTGGTGGCAGCAAGTGTGGTGCCAAAGGGGGTGAAAATCAATTGTGGATAGCAAGTGTGGGCTATCGAGGTGGAGGCAGACAATGAGGGCTACATAGGGGTGAAAATCAGTCGTGGATAGCAGGTGTGGGCTATCCAGGTGGAGGTACATGAAGGAAAATTAAGATATGCACATGAAATCTTGAGAATAAATTAATAGTTTCCACAAATAGAGCAAGCATGTATAGATATATGTAAAGAATTTCAAGAATACCTAGTGCATACCTTAATAATGCTAAAGTGCAACCACGTTTTTCATGGCATGGGATATGATTGACAAAGTAGAGCTTTGATAACAAGGAGACCCGTGGAAGGAGACTAAAGTGCATGAAAAAGTGTCGGCACCAAGCTAAGCTTGGAGGTTGCACATGGGAGTTACTAAGAAAGTGCAATAAAGTGGAATCGGCACTGGAATGGTAGGAGACCTTCAGATACTTCAAATGCTCCATCTTACACTAGTCCCCTTGGCTCTCCCTAAATTCCTTTTGGAGGAAAATTGACAGACAAGTTAATAACAAAGGGATCTCTAAGTTGGCTTGGTCCTAGGGGGAAGAAAGTTAAAGGCAATTCTAGTATGCTCACAAATTACCAAATTTGGTTACCTAAAGAAAACCTAGAAAGTAAGGAACATCCATGTCTTTGAAAGAAACTTTATAGTGCCCCAATTCAAGAATATCGTATGTGAAAGCATGGAGCCTATATTAAAATATAGGGTCGAGAGTAGAATCTAATGTGCAAGGTGAAGAATGAAAACATGCACTTAGTTGTATCACTGGCCCAAGCTTCTGAACTCTCGTAGTCCAGAGGAAACTAGTGACAAAAGCGTCTGCCTTCGGTTTTTGGGTGCATAGTCCTGGTCGTTCTTCTTGTATACTTTTTTGGTGTATGAGGGGAGCGGCCAGGCGTGCCCTACCCGACTCCAAAAAAAAAAAAAACTAGCCCAGGCTAATGATTTGTACACCCCCTTTTGTGGAAATGTTGCCCAAGCTAATGATTTGTACACCCCTTTTTGTGGAAATGTTGTCCCCTCAACACAAATGCAATGCTTGAGGTTCAATGTACATTCTTTGCTCAATGAATATATCATCTTCACTCACAATTGTGAGTACAACCCAAGGAAAAAAAAACGCTAAAGCATGTATTATAGCCTTCGATTTACAAGAGCAAGCAAGCAATGGAAAAGAAGGATTCAAATTACATGTAGATGGTTTCATGTACATGATAAGTTAAAAATTATGAGAGAAAAGTTGCTTGGAGCCTTATTGGAGATACCGAGTCATAATAGAGTATGGTAGTTTTGGGGGGATTTTGCAAATCTAATCACTTTTGGGATTTGGAAATTACATTGGGCTCCTCATGAAGAGGCACATTACATGATACCAAGATTGCTTACATCTTAGTGCCCTAGTTTTAAAATTTTAATTCTTTGGGGCTTCTTGAAAGGTTAGAGACACTCAAAACCCAATAATACTACATTTTTCAGCAAATCAAGAAGACACATAAGCATCATTCCTAGCATATTCTATAATTTTGTGTCTAAATTGGGGGTGGTCTCACAATTGACTCCTTCGTCGGGCCTCAACTAGCTATGATGAGAGTTGTACAACCTCTCTTTCTAAGGTTTTGCACGTGTTTTGATGAGGCTAGACTCGTAGAATTTGGAGCTGTTGTAGTAATGTTATGCACTTAGTGTTCTTATAATTAGATACTAATGTGACTAGAATGTGGCTAGCCGAACTTCGGCCACCTCTCTCTCTCTCTCTCTCTCTCTCTCGCGTGCGCTCAGTTCCCTGTGTTTGTCGGAGGCTGCAGGCCACACTGCTGCTTCAAGGAGGAGTTGACACGTGTCCGGGGGAGGGGGACCAGAATCCCTTCCCTCATTATAATAGTATAGATATAGATGCATGATGTTATGTTGTGCTTTTTAGGTCTCTTGGGAGCTCAAAGAAATATTATTATTGGGTGGGACAATGAATAAAAATATTGTTCCTACAAAGAACAGATACAAGGCGTCATGTGAGCCAAAATCTAGAGGCTAATCACAAGAACAGGGAAAGCCTAGCCTAGCTGGGCGAGAGTGCAGGGTATAGAAAGCGAGGGTCGGAGATGCTTCTTTGCCAATGAAGATGAGGGTCGGGGTTGGGTGAAAGCTTGGATGCGGCTATGTCATATGACAAAATGTCTGTTTGATTTCTAGTCAAGCTACAATACTGTTGGAGCTGAGGAGACATTGAATCATAATTGTTCCACCATGTGGCATGTGCGACATCGCTAGCAAACTTTCGGAGCTCCGGGAAATGCCAACTACAGTCGTAGTCTCGGAAACAAAGCCAAGGTTTGTAGCCAAGGAAGTGGAGCACATAGAGCAGAGGGGGCTCCATGCCAAAGAGTTTGGTTTTCTCCTCAACCTCATCTTGGGAGTTGGAGAAGAAGTGCTTGAGGAAGTTCATGTGGGTGGGTAGCCTGTGCCACCATGTGAAGATCTCATTCAGGAAGCCTTGGTCACCACCGTTGTACGAAACCACAGAGTCGACAAGGGACATGAGGAGATGGAAGGTGCAGTTGTGGGGCTCAACCACCATGAGGCCGGAGTTGAAGATGGTTCGACTGTTCGGGGCCGCCGACACTTCCTCACTCTGAAAGAGAAAGTCAATGTTTCGGAGCACAAGCACATCGGAATCGAGGAAGATGATCTTGTGGTAGGATGTGAGCTGCCAGAGGCGGAGCTTCGAGTAGTTCCACTCGTTGTATGAGTCCGGCAGCGCATGTGGGTTGCGGATACGGTCGATGGGCAGCACCTGCCAGCCAGCCTCCTCAAGGCCTTGCCTGTGGTGTGCCTGCGTTGTGTGGTCGACTAAGATCACCATGTCCCTCTTCGATCCTGTCCGTCGTATGCTGTGTGCGAGCGCAATCGCGCCACACATGTATGCCTCTGCCGAATGCAATATTGTTGCATATGCCTCTCTCCTTGTCCCCCTTTCTTGGACTTCTTGCTTGACCATTTCCTGCACTTCAGTTTTCAATAGATTTATCAGGGAGAGAGAGAGAGAGAGAGAGAGAGAGAGAGAGAGATCTTACATGATCCTTGTTTCAGAGGAACTGCAAGCTCACAAGATCCCACAGGAAGAGCAAGTTTTTTCTCAAGCTTTGGAAGGTCCAATTTGTACAACCAAAGATGGCCCCTTTTGAGAACAAGCTCCTTGCATGTAAACAAGTTGGGAAAAGGTGAGCACACGCTCGATAAGACAACATAGGAGCTATGGCTATTTGCGGCAACATGTGCGGCACTGAGTTGTATGTAAAGCCGGAGCACATCTCGTCTCCAATCGGATGATGTGTCACAAGGAACCTCTGCAAAGACCACATCCAATGTTGTGTTCTTGTCTAGATCTGGAAATGGAAGCAAAGGGCATTTGGGCATCTCGAAAACTTCCTCTTCATCGATCCACTCCGGATAGAAGTCCTTCCATGTCCATGTTTGGTCAACTTGTTGCAATGGTACAAAATGAGGCACTACATCCACACTTGTTAGCAAACCCCATAACTCATTCTCTAGGTCATGGGTTATTTTTTTGTTATAATTGATAAGTCCAAGCTTAAGAGGGACATTGGTTGCACTATTAGTGAGTGATTCTAAAATAGTTGTCAGCTTTTTCCAATATAAAATCTCTGGTCTTATGGATGATGACTTTTCCTGCTTTTCCATCATCATTTTTATTATTGTCTCCTGCCCTTGACCGCCTTCCCGCCTGTGCATTATATGCTTCGCTTGTCTTGGCCTGTAATTACACATGGAACCCCCATGAATTAGAGATTTGTTTCCCAATGTAAATAGTACTTTGGGTCTCCACAAAGAGAACTGCCCAATGGGACATGGCATAAAGATATTGTATTGCAGGGCATGTAGAGTATCAATTACAGTGAAGAGATAAATTGCATCTGTGTAAGAATCTTCAATTTGCAATAAGTTTTTCCATGAGAGAATGGATATACTAGCAAGTTTTGGAATTTTGGTGAGATCTTCAAGGACTATATTGCATCAGGGCTTATTCTGATTTTAAGAAGGCAATAGCCACATTTGAGGATGAATCTCTTAGACTATAAAAATCACAAATTTATAGTTCATACCTCGTTTAAGTTCGAGAGAGATTTCATCCAAATTTGAAAGAGAAATTGAACAAGCATACAAAAACCTTATCTTTTCTCAAGCCCTACTATGCATCTATTTGGGTCATGTTGTTTTGTTTTGCCTCTTTCACAAGAAGTTTTGGATAGATTCTCACTATAACTCTCACATTGTGACTTACCTTAACATCATGAGCTTCTATGAGAGAGGCACCGCATACCTAGCTAGGTATGTGGTGCCTCTCGAGCAGAAGCTCATGATGTTATGCATTGTATGAAAAACACTGAAAAAGACTCCATTTTCCTACATGAGAAAATTTCTAAATCTTCTTGTGTTTCTCCTCTACTATGTAGGTAATCAACTGCTCTTCTTGATTCTTAAAGGAGGTCACACATAGCATCTGATAATCAAGGAAACAATGATACACGTTCATAGTTGCTTCCTACCACCAAAATATGTTTTGAGCAATTGACACTAGGGTTCTACCAAGAAGAAAAGAATAGATTATAGCACCTTCTTTCTTAGGATGGACTTTATTGTCACATGGATAAGATAGTTCATCCCAAAGCACGTCAAATAGATTCCCAAGGCCTTTGTTTTGTCTGGTGGATTCTCTTTGTGTTGCGCGACGGCCCGAGCTTGTGATATTTGGCCACCCATCTAGCTTGAACAGGTTAAGCAAAGGCTCCTCAAAGAATAGCTTGAGGTTCAATGTACATTCTTTTTTATGATTATACAACTCTTTCAGCAGTAGTGGCTAAGCAAAGGCTCCTCAAGGAATAGTTTGAGGTTTAATGTACATTCTTTTTTATGATAATACAACTCTTCCATTCACAATTGTGAGTATGGAAAAAATATCCATGTGATATGATGGACTTTATTCTCACATAGATAAGAGGTTTAACTTATCTTTTAAATATTGATATGGTTTGTTTGGGTGATAATTACTGAGACATGTATTTGCAAGAATAAATAAGGCAATGGTGGGCTATCATAAGGTCTATTTAGGGAGAGAAAAGAAGACCTAGAACTTATAAGGAGTGTTGCACAGTTATTATTATTATTATTATTAAAGCAATGCTCACTAAAATGAGCTATTTTATATCGGAATAGACCAAAAAAATAGAAAGCATAGGCTCGTGCCATAACTCTACAAGGAGCATAGAAAATCTCCATACTCTCGTTCAACTTTTATTAAATTCATTACTTCGTGCAATACCTCCTCCGAACCATCCTTAAGTCCTAGTGCTAGACTGATTTGAGACCGAGCCTTGAGGGTCAGAGCATTCCAATCTTAAGTGTGAGGGAGAAATTACCTATCAAAATCATGTATACAAGCTTTTGAATTTCCATCTTTGATCCCTATTTTTATGCTAAATATTTAGATGGCCCAGTTGGTTGAGCCTTCGTGATGTAACCCCAAGGTATAAGAGGGTTTGAGGCTCACTGGCTATGTTCCATGGGTGCCACCCGCTTTTCCCTTGAGGAACTTGTTCCCACACTATGGCCCATTTTGGATGTGATGTTTAGCAATGTACAATTGTAAATGCATGGATATGTGTAAGTTCCCCCTACTTCGTTCCCCTATGTTGACTATAAAAATCGCATACTTGTCCATAGTGACTGGCAAAAAATCTCTATCACAGTCCACCCATGATTCTTTCATAGCACAATCAAAAAAGGAAGGATCATGCATGTGGGGCAAAGAACATGATCAAGGTAGGCTGACCCGAGTTGTACTCGTGACTCGAGCTTGTTAGAGCTAACTAAGGAATTTAGTATCCTTGCCCACAACATGGGCCCCACACTGCACACAAGAAGATTTAGAAATTTTCTCATGTGGGAAAATGGAGTCTTTTCCAATATTTTTCATACAATGCATAACATCATGAGCTTCTGCTCGGGAGGCACCGCATACCTAGCTAGGTACGATTGGGGGCAGGGGACCCCCGGCCCCTCCACCGGGCCGGCGGTCCCCTGCCCCCAATCGTACCTAGCCAGGTATGCAGTGCCTCCCTCACAGAAGCTCATGATGTTGAGGTAAGTCACAATGTGTGAATTATTGTGAGAATTTGTCCAAAACTTCTTGTGCTTAGAGGCGATGCTACTTCTTTCTATTCTCTAGATCATAAGAATGTTATGTATGGATATGCCAAGGTTCAATGGTGTACTGCATTGCAGACATAAAGGTAATGTAAAATCTCTACAACACAATAACAATTACATTGGAACCGAGAGATTTATGGAATAGTTTAGAGCCAAGTCCCCCTTTGTACTTGTGATTTTTTGTGGCATCAAGCACACATTGTTGAAAATTGGTCTCACACTCTAAACGTGAATTTAGGAGGATGAAGGGAACATGTACTTAAAGCTTAATAAACTTGAAAATACCTTCTTTTTTCTTTGTACTATGAGCCTTCAAAATAAAAATTAGCGAATCAAAATTCAAGCTTTCTTTTAGATTCAATTGTTGCATGATCTACCGTTGTGTATACATAGTTACTTACTTTAGGAATCAACAAGCAGCAGGGAAAAAAACCAATGTCCTACGAGGAGGGACCACTTGGTTTTAGTGGGGTGCTAACCATTGTAAATAGGGATCTAGAACCATAAGTGGTGTTGAATAATGCCTCAAGGAGCCATAGGCATGAGGATAAATTGGCCAAATCAATATCTCGCCATTATTAACATATATAGCCCTTTGTGATGCCAAGGGAAGAGCCAAACTATGGGTGGATCTCATGGCTATGCTTTTGGAAGGAGATTGGTGCATCATTGAGATTTGAATATGGTAGAGTCTAGAAAGGACAAGACGGGATCATCTAGCCTATTGGTAGGTTTGGAACAAACAAAATGGAAAGCCCTCTATGATAATTGGACACTTACCAGCTTATGGACTATTGGTCCATGGAGTAGCTCATATGTGTAATGCCTATGTTGGATAGACCAATGAGGCATTCATCATTGTGAGAGCATCATAATAAGGAGTGAGTAAATTAAATATAATACAACGAAATGAATTTTCTTGATTGATTAGAATGAAGGAGAAAGTACAAGTTTAGCATAATGTTTATATAGACTCAATGATGGAAGGTGGAAATTAAGGCAAGAGGGATATGATTGACCCACAAATGGAAAGGGGTAAGTAGCATAGTGGCCTTATATAGACTCAATGATGAAAGGTGGAAATTAAAGCAAGAGGGATATGAGCCACAAATGGAAAGGGGTAATCAGCATGTGGACTACAACATGTAGCATGTGGTTATAAAGTGTAGCATGTGTGCATGGCATGAAAAGCATGTGTTAGAGATTCCTATGTATGAGGTTGTATCCATGTACATAGGGTGCATGCTAGAATGCTTGGCTGTAAAGATTGGTCATATATAGAGAGTAAGCGAAAGAACTACACCCAATAGATGTCCCCAAAAGGGTGAAGCTTACATGAAATGCGAGATTATAATCAAGGAGTCCAATATGGGTTACATAGGGTCACTACGTATGGCTCATAAAATGAATCTAATGCAAGTCAATACATCTTACCACCAAACTTTGGGTTTGGAGTTGTGTCGAAACCCATTACAGTACATCCTCATAGTAGACAATGTTGCATCTTCTAGTGCAAACATGGGATCTTTCTCCTTGAGCACAGTTACAATGTTATCAAAACTCCTTGCTAGGGCATTAAGAAGGATGGCTATTTTATCATCATCTAAAACTTGTACCTTAGCATTATCAAGTTGGGGAGATACTTTTAAGTCTATTGACAAGGCTAGCAACATCGTCTTGATCTTGCATAGTGAGACCATAAATCTGAATTTTAAGGCTCATCTTGAAGTGCTTACCTCGAGTGACATGATGATGATTCCAAGCGCTTGATCATCTTTGGCCTGCTGTTAAGAATTTAAGGTTTGTGTTGAGGCTTGCCCACAGCTGGATGGTGGTCTTACAATACTACATAGGTTCTTTTTCATGAGAACCCCCTTAACATTTGTCTGCGAGGTGTGAAATCCGATGCCATTGAACTTGTTAATCTTGTTGGTGGACATTGTGTCTAGGGCAGCAATTTGTGGGCAGGCACATGCAATTTGGGCAATCTATGGGGAGACGTGGATAGCTTGGGTTTTTTATGTCGTGTGCCTCCAAAATGGTTCCTTCTCTCTTGTTTAAGAGGTGGCTTCCACCCCTTGTTGTCCACACACACATGATTATGGTGGAAATTATCCTCTAAATTAGGTGATAGAAGGCTCAAATGAAAGGTTTAAACATAGAGCTACCTTGATGCAATAAGATGGGGTAAATCAAATCAAGTCAAGAATGCACAAAAAATTATGGGCTTTAATCAAGATACTACCTCTTCATGCTTGAGCCAAGAGTGGCACACATTAGTGCAATTGAAAGCTTGTGGAAGCCTCCATGTACTCGCAGACATTCCAATGTTCAATTCGTGCTCTCCAACAAGATAAATTGGCTCGAAAAAGACAAGAAGAGCAAGAAACAAAGCACACACAATCAAGAAAAAGAGAGAAAAAAAATTAAAAAAATAAACCTAGAGTGCGATCCCAATTGGCTATAATCACTTGGTTAGGGAAGTGGCCATGTAAATGTACCCAAATACAATGAGGGAAATAATTAGGCTTGAGCTTAATTCACCAACATCTAAAGAGTTTTGAATCAATTTAGTGGAGAGAGAGAGAGAGAGAGAGAGAGAGAGAGAGAGAGCACATTAAGTCTAGCATAGGGATCTAACCAATGTAATTAAGAGATACTAATTAAGTTTAGAATAGGGATCTAACCAATGTAATTAGGAGATACTAATTATGTGTTAGTTTTGGTATCAAATGTAATTCCTATGGTGGATAGACCAATGAAACATTCATCAACAATAAGGAGTGAGTAGATTAAAGCTAGTGTACTCAATACAATAAAATGAACTTGTTTGATTGATTAAAATGAAGGAGAGAGTACAAGTTTAGCATAGTGGCCTTATATAGGCTCAATGATGGAAGGTGGAAATAATGGTAAGATGGATATACACCACAAATGGAAAGGTGAAAGTAGCATGTGGGCTACAACATGTAGCATGTGGCTATAAAGTGTAGCATTTGTGCATGGCATGAGAATCATGTGTTAGGATTCCTATGTAGGAGGTTGTATCCATGTACATAGGGGTGCATGGTAGTATTCTCGGCTTTAGGGATTGGTAATATATTGAGTGTAAGCTAAAGGCTTACCCTAGTAGCCTGGCTTAACTTACACTAGCCTCTAGTATGTCAACACGTCCTCCCATCAAGAAATGTGCTACTTTTTGCACCAAGAAGATTGGCTTCCACCATCAACAGAGCTGAGTGTAGATACCACCCAAAGTATATCAAACCATTTTCCCCAAAAGTTAAAAACTATACGGGCTAAGGAGGAAGATTGCTATCCAAAAGGCAAGAAGAAAAAACTTGTGTTGGGGGAGCATCTCTTCAAGGATCCACTCTCCAGTCCGCTTGCTAATCGGACATTGAACATGCTAAAGAAAGATGTGTAAGCAAGAAACCCTCAAGCCTGGCCCAAACTAGTGAATAGCATCCTAAAGGCTATAAAAGAATAGGGTGTAGCGTGAATAAAGATTGATATTTCAAGAATAAGAAGATTAAACAAGAAGTGGAAGAGCTCCCAGCAAATGCAAGAAGACAACACTTCAGAAGAGGAGCACACGACATGGCATGAAGCTAAGGCTATACTTGTTGATTTGCAAGTTGAAGAGATTAAAAACACCAACATGTTGGCCAGAGCGCTTGTCATCAAGGTGGAGAATGCTAACCAAGATTATTCTTTTCGAGATTTAAAGGTCAAAAGAAGAAGGGACCTTATAGCAAAGGTCACGAACAAGATGGAGAATATAGTCAAAGACCACAATGCTATGGCCAGACCACCTTAGCCAAATTATTGGTCGACTAAAATTATGCTCGCAAGAGGTCAAGGATGCAACTTCACTCCTGCTTAGCACTAAAAAGAGAAAGATTTTTCCATAAGTAGAAGCCTTGGAAAGGCCCATTTCATGGAAAGAATGTTATACTACCTTAAAGACAATGAAGAAGGAAAAGTCCCTTGTGTGGAATGGACTGATAGTAGAATTTTCAAAGATGATAAAAGGGTTGATCAAGCCTATTCCCAAGTTGATATGTTGCTCTCTACTGGAACATTGATTGTGGCATCTAAATGATGATTGTAATGAAATTTTAGTCATCGGCTACCACCATCACTAAAAAATAATCAAAATAAGAGATTCGTGACATAATCACATGATGATAAGTAGAAAATTAAAGAGAGAAGGAACGAGAAATGACACAATATTGAGGGTCAGAATGGCCAACCCCCCTCCCCCCCTTTTGGGCTTTTTGTATTATAAAAGATTATAATGAAACTAAATACAATCATAATACATCATCGTGTCAATAAGGTTGCATTTTCATCATGCTAGCATAATGGAATTCTCTAATCAAGCCAAAAAGTTTTTCCTTATATCATTAAAAACATAGACTCATGGAGACCTTTATTTGAAGAAATGTCATCTTCTTCCTTCTTAGACATCTCCAAATTTCCTCTATATAAGCATCACTAAAACACACAAAACTCTTAGAAAACATGGTACGCTTCTCTTTAGAAGATTTTTAATACAAAGCCCTATGCATGGTACCATAGTTGTGTAGAGCTTGAAGAGGCCATAGTGGAGCATAGTAGCTACAATGATCTTTGTGGGGAAAGGAAGGGGAGAGAGAGAGAGAGAGAGAGAGAGAGAGAGAGAGAAGAGAAGAGTAGGCCTTTTGAGAGGGAGAAGTCTTGCTTTGTAGACTGCAATTAGCCTCATGTGGAACAATATTTCATGTTTGTCATCCTCTTGTGCTCCTCTATTTTGATGCAAAAGATGTTTCTATTTCTAGTCCAATTGTGAGCGGTTTTTAGAGATCGGATCTCTATCTTGAGATAATTCAAAAATAGTGTCAATAGATCTGCTTTTAGCAGTTCAACCACTTCCGTACCTTTCCTTTAGTTTTTTACCCACTACTTTTCTTTTGAGGAGTATCAACCACTCCTTAAAAGATGTATGTGCATGGATAATTATGGGTTCTTAGGCTATGTTCACGCTAGCCCACATCTCCCTAATAGCTGGCATTCCTGCACTCTTTTAAAGGCATTCAAGGCCTATTTTGTTATTCATATTGATCCCATAAAAGAACTTCTGATTCTCCATTGGCACTTCCAAAGGTAGACATCCTTTTGGCACCCTAAGGTCCTGAGCGACACCTTTTGCAATTGCATTGGCAAGTTTGAATGTTGTGTCGCCCTATTGGCACCCTAAGTTCCTAAGGTGCACCTTATAGCCATCTCTATAATCTTGATCCTTCCACTCTTTTAGAATGGACAATTCTAGAGCGAGAAAATCATTTAGCTATACAAAAATTAAATTTGCTGGCATTGATAGTTGCTTACAAGATTCTCACCTATGTTACATCACTAAGTCTTGCTTCAATCCTAGACAAAGTAATCACCCCCCATCATCATTGATTCATCAAAGGAAGGTCAATTTATGATAACATTTTGATAACAATGACTGTCACACATAGTTATATCACTAAGATTCAATCCTCGACAAATTAATCATACCTCATCAACATTGATTCATCAAAGGAAGATCAATTTATGACAACATTCTGACAACAATGATTGGCATCGAGTATACAAATTTCATTGATCAAGGATGCATCCTCCTTCAGCTTGACCTCCATAAAGCGTATGACAAAATTGTGTGCTTGTAAATTGAAGCTGTCATGAAAGCATAAACCATTGGGCCTAGAATGTGCACGATTGTGCACACCCCAAGCATGGTAGCCATTCTGATCTCTTCTTCAACAATAGGGTAGTAGGAATGTTTGAATTGAAAATATCAATCAAGCAAGGCTACCTACTTTCCCCGCTACTTTTGCAATTGGTTCACATTCACTGGTGCATACGCTCGAGAATAGTGTTGCAAAATGCGAGTTTAAAGGACTTTCACTACCACGGGCAAACAATTGTTGGTGAAATTATTTGCGGGACGATTGTCTACTCTTTATAGAATCCAACTCCCAAATGCTAAGAGCAGCCACCCTACTATGGAAGGGGAGAAATGTGTACTCCCACCTTCTCATCTTGCTTCTAATTTTGTTCAGGGCCCAATCATATCTTTGCTTGTCTAAGATGTCCACCCCCCGTGGTGCACCAAGGTCTAAACACTTTGCCTTTGAAATAATGTCTCTCGACCTTTCAATGCGGTTAAACGAGTCTTTTCTAGTGAGCAAAACCAATCTTGATTCTTTTATGTTGATCTTAGAGCCTGATATGGTTGCAAACATTTGGACAATATGAATTTTATCATGCACTTTAGCCTCCTTCCATGGGCCTCCTTGCAGGAAAATCTATACCTTGTCAATCATATCTCAACAATCATACCACAAGCCATGACTTCCCAATCATGCCTTGATTTGTTAAGGAGACTACAAGTTTTGCACACATGGATTCTACGTGCAATGCTAGGTCCATGATCCCAATGCCAAATGGGTCCTTTGGTCTTGCCACCCATTCCCATTTTGTCCATTGCCATGGAGTTGTGTCTTTTGTGTTATTTTTCCATACAAACCATTTGATGGATTTCAGAGATTCTTTCCAATTGCACTTGGGCTTTTTTAAGATGGGTGAGACAAAGGATATTTATGGAATAATGAAGAAGTTAATTTGGTTCGAGCTAGGAGATGGTCTATGCTAGGCATAGGAAGCATGTGAGTGCAGCGCAGAAGGCTAGGGCAGGTGCCACGGCCCTAGGCAGCCCAAGGATAGAAGAGGTGTATGCTTGAAGTAGTTTTTTAGGCCAAAGGTGTGCTGCAAAGAGCCAAGCAGGTTAGTGGACTTCTGTGCCCCAGATGTGGGTTTTATGTGCTAGAATGTGGTCTTTAGTGTGATTTCCAAGCCGGTCCAGACGGCCCAAGCTAGGAGGGGGATCTTGAATACTGTTTGCAGGGAAGTTGCCAAAAAGGGTGCAACAACAACTTTTTTGGAAGGATTATGGCCACTTGATGGTGCAGCATAGTTTGACTATGAAAAAAGGCTATTGATTGTTCCACTTTTTGGACCAAGTTTTGCTGAGATGCTCAACCCTACTCAGAGAAATCCAACTTCTCATAAACACTCTTTGTCGAGGGAGAAAGAAATGACTTTTCTCCACACCTTCCACCCCACTACCGTGGAGCAAGGTGGGAGGAAGGTGTGGGAAAGGAGATCTACGAGTCTACCAACAAGGACCTTTTCTTGTAGGGATAGGCTATTGACCTCTTTCAATCATTCTAAAGACTATCATCCTCCTTCATGATGGTTCCACAAAAAGGCTAGGGTGCCAAAATCTTTGTTGTTGAATCATCTTGCAATCTCGATTCAGAGGCGATCAAAAACAAAACCTTGTAAAATGGGGCCCCAAGGAGACCGATGTAGAGCAGTGTTTTTCTAGCATATGGTCTGTTTATCCCAGATGAGTGTGGAGACGGCTTTGCAACATTTTCCATTGAGCTTACCAGTGAAACCCCCTAGCTCTAATTGCACTCCTTTGAGTGGCAAAAGTCTATTTTTCATTTTAAGATTTAACCACTTGCCCCCACTAGATTTAAAATTTGAATTTATCACCGTTTCCCTAGCCGTATAGGCCCTGCTCTCATCAAATTTGACCAAAGTCCAAATTTGCACATAGGGCCTCACTATGAATGGAAGGGTCAAGGATACCCAAACCTCTCTGATTCTTCAGCTTGGCTATGGCCTCCCACTTAACCCATTGCCACGCCCCTCTTTCAATTACTTTTTTTCTCCATAGGAACTCCTTGATGGGCTTGAGGAACGCCTTCCAGTTCCTTTGAGATAACTTGAGGAATGGAGAGGCAAAGGTATTGTACGGTATTAGGAAGGTGTTGGCGAGTCTTGCTGGACAATGAAATGGAAGCATGATAAATTCCCATCTTTTCATCTTTTGTTTAAGCCTATCCTGAAACCAATCGAAAGATTCTTTGAAGCTCGTCCCCTCCCCCATAGGTACTCTCAAGTGTCTAAAAATGTTGCCCCTCTTAACAATCTCTCCGGTCCATCCAACATAGTCAAAATTTTTATCTCAAAGAGGGAGATCATTCTCGACTTCTCAAATACTACATTGGGAACCACATGCTACTGAAAAAATTTGAACCAATTCCAATGCCTTTCTGACATTCTTCTACTCATAAGTGATCAAATTTAAAAACTTTTAACAATTATAAAGCTTTAATACCACTGAACTTATTAAACCAATGGGGGACCCAGCTTACTAGTTTTCCTTTTTAATAATCTTGACTAAATCATCTTACCAATATTATGCTTTTCTAGAAATAGTTGTGAATGCTACCTGGACTCCCATTGTCTTTTAGCGGTTATGAGAAGCTCTTCTGCTGAATCAAAGGAAGTAGTGATAGGAAAAGTGATTGTAAGAAAGGCAGCTAGAAAGAGAAGGGCTAGAACCAATAAGGTGAATGGTTTTGTACCTATAACCACATTGGAGTGAGCTTCCTTCTCTTGCACCTTCAACATCTTATACTCACTTTGGATACTATTTCTTCTAAATACTATCAAGCCTGTTTGGCTTTTATGGCTATAACTAGCTTCCTTTGAGCCCTTGCCTCCTTCATTTTTGCCTTGGTTGCTGCGTAAAAACAATACCAATTATATTAGATTGGGGCAAAGCTTATTGAATTTGAGCAAAGAGAAGCATCCATACGTCATAAATACACACAAATAAAATGAGACACAAAAACATATAAATAATATGGAGTGTCTATGTAATGTGTGTGTATTTGTTTATTCTTGCTGCATATTTATGCATGTCATTTAGAGACTAGAATAAGATTTGTGTGTGTGTGTGTGTGTGTGTGTGTGTGTGTGTGAGAGAGAGAGAGAGAGAGAGAGAGAGTGTGTTTGAGTAGCAATAGAATAAGAGAGCATAGAAACCTAAGGGCATAATTAATGGTTTCAAAAAAATTAAAAGGTATTCCTAATTCAATGATTCTCTCAACAAGAACAAAACTGATGCGCTAGTCTATAGCCCGTAGTCATCATAGGCAATGACAGAGCACGTAGATTTGCAACAATGTTAGCTATAAAAGATGGATGCCACACACACACACACACACACACAGAGAGAGAGAGAGAGAGAGAGAGAGAGAGAGAGAGAGAGAGAGGGAGAGGGAGGGGGGACACTTTGAAGAGAAAAAAACGCTAAAGAAAAAATTAAAAAGAAGAGAAACACCTATTTATATGGACACAAAAGGTCTTTTGACTTTCTATCTTCATGTGTCTTTTGACTTTCCACCTTTATACGTGTGTTAACTTTCCACTTTCATCTTATCTTTTCATTTCCTAAACTCACCCTTCACTTATACACTTAATATGTTTTGAGATATATATATATTTGAATGAGATTGGGGAGACATAATTGCAACTAAAGGTAAGCGCAAGCTCTTTATCACCAAGTAAATGTATCCAACCCCATAAATTTGTTATCAATCTACATAGAATCTATAAAACTCATACATTCTTTTGTATCAAACCTCATAAATTTGTTATCAATCTACATAGAATCTATAAAACTCATACATTCTTTTCCATCCATGACAGCTACAATCTCACTATATCTATACAACACGATGGGTCCCACCCACTTCCTCATTGGGGAAGTTGTTCCCACAGATAGGTCCCTTGGGGCTGTGATGCACAACAATGTATAGTTGTAAATACATGGATATGAACAAGTTTTCCCTACTTAACCACCCCCTCCCCCCCCCCCCCCCCCCCCCGCGGTACTAATGGAAAAAAGAGAAGAGGAAACCTTCACCTATGCAGACACAACCTTTAAGTATGTGTCGAGCAATATTGAGAACCCAAATGAAAGAGGAAGAGGTGTGCAAAATTGCGAGTCTTTTGTGTGTGTGTGTGTGTGTGTGTTTTGGGGGGGGGGGGGGGGTGGTTTGTTTGGTTTGGTGTTTTAGAAGGGGGAGGTTTGGGTTGGGTAAACTCAAAGCAATCACCAACCTTTCCTATGGGGTTACTTTACGTGACATAAAGTAGGGACCCATCAATCTAGTGCGCATGAGCGCCAGGTGGATCTACAAGCCCTCTCTATTCTTTCTAGGTACTAACTCTGCCAAAAAGTAAACCCAAACATAGGATAAGTCTTAGTTCAATCTTTTTTTTTGCAGTACTCACCTAAATTTTTTTTGGGTCTACACGCTCTGATTAACCGAAATCTCGCAAGATCCCCCACAAAACAAAAAGACGTAAAATAGCCCCTCACTCTCCTCTCTCTTCCATCTCTCCTCTCTATTCCCCCGCATGCTTCGCCATCACCACCCTCTGCAGGCTCCGTCCTTTGCCAAGCCCTGCATGCACAGCCATGGAGAACAGCTCCATCGCGAGTGAGGGCAGCCCCCCCCCCCCCCCCCCCCCCCCCCCCCCCCCAACACACACACACACACACACAGAGGACCTTCTCTAGCTCTGCTCACCTCCTGCTTGAACGCAATCGCCTGCACTCGCTTTCTCTGCACGGGCGACATGCCCTCATGCAGGGCCCGTTCACATGTCTCTCTCCCATGGCGCTCGGGCCTGCCATGACCTCCCTTGCCTGCACAATCTTCCTCCATGTTGTGGCTCCACCTCCCTCACAGCTTCTTGCCTCTATGCCACCATCTCCCCTGCACGGCTTGGCCTACGATGTCTCATGCTTGCGACCTCTCCAACCTCGACCATCTTGCTGCATGTTGTGGCCCCACTACCTCCAAAGGTTCCTGCCTCAATCCCCCAGCCATACCGGCTTGAAAAACACATCACAGAGTCTCCCACACTACTTGTGTGTGTGTGTGTGTGTGTGTGTGTGTGAGAGAGAGAGAGAGAGAGAGAGAAAGAGAGAGAGCATGCTGTCCTCCTTCTGTGGAACATCAAACGGTTCCTACCGGCCACAATAAGGCGCAATCGAGCAGTCCCAGTCCCTCACCCATTGTCTCAGAGGAATTGGGGCAACTTCCACTTACTGCTCGCCTGCACTCCTTGCCTCCCCTACAAAGCACTGAGACACAAAGAGAGAGATATAGAGTGGGCTTGGTCTCCATCACGAGTGACAATCCACACAAAAATCTCTCTCTTCTTTAAGGATGTGCAGATAATGACATGCAAATAAAACCGGCTTAGACAAATGCACAAAAAGATCTCTCTCTCTCTCTCTCTCTACACGTGGAAAGCAAGAAGTTCTTTTTTCTTTTTTGGCCCTTACCTTTTCCTCCTAGCCCCAAGCCAAGGCATCTTTGTTGATTCCCCTTAACGAGACACTTTGACAAACTTATTTGGTGAGTTGAAAATTACTTAAAACTCCAAAAATTACAAGAGAGTCCCATGCACAACATAGGATAAGTCTTAGTTCAATCTTTTTTTTTTTTTGCAAAACTCAGAATTGTGAGTGAATTATATTGTGCAACCGAAAAAATTACAAGGTTTTGTCATGCGCATGTTAAGCCATGACACCATCCAAGAATCATAATTACAACGGCTATAAGGGTAGCCACTCCTATCGATGGCCAAGGTTTGCCCCCGGTATTCCGTCTGCTTACAACCAGGCACAAGTAGTCCTTGACCAATCCTACGAGTGATGCTTGCGCCCGAGTGCCCATATTAGCACTTTGCTTTCCTGTATAATTTCTGCGAAGCTTGCCACCTCAAATCCTCCTTCAAACACACGGCGGTTCCTTGTTTGCCATACATTATGAAAGAAGAAGTATCTGACAATCTGAGTGCTGACGAGGAGTGCAGGACTACCTGAGTTTTTACCTTCAGTCTTGAAAAAACTAATTTTCCATGTTCTCTGGACCCACTTGCATACTTTCCCTGCGAGGCCTTTTATAGCTAGGCAGTCCATGAAAAGGTGGGCCAGATCTTCACTAGTCAACCTACACCCCAAGCATCGATCTGATCCAATCCCTCTCTCCTGAATCTTCACCCCCGTCGGTAGAGCACCCCAAATAACCTTCCATAAGAAAACCTTCATGTATTGTGGAACCTTTGGCTTCCATATGTTCTCCATTACATGCTCCCACCTTTCCTCTGGCCATTGCTTTTATAAGATTTGTGGAGTACTGTATAGGTTCAAAATGTGCATGTGTGCCTGCATGACATGAGCTTCTGATGTCATTTTTCATTAGGGTTGGAATTAACTCATTACACATCGCCATATCTAAAAATTTTGCTTGTTCAAGACATGGCATCAACGTGTGCATAGTGAGCACTAATTTGGCTGCTCAGTTTAGCCAAGGTGGGGTGCTACAACAATGGAAAACTCTCATTGGAGCAAGGGTGAAGTAGGTGTAGTGATTGGTTGAACACCTACCCAACATATTTGGGCAGCCCTTGGTTGCCCAATTGCCTAGCAGACTTGGCCATGTGCTGGCATTCACCTCAGATATGGCATCGCCTACAGAATGCCATGTGTAACGAGGAGCAGTGCCAGTCCAACTATAATGGCCATTGGCTCCAAGATCTGCTCTACATGCCCATACAACGGCCCTTCACGCGGACTGCTAGATCCCAACAATTCATCTCTCTCTCTCTCTCTCTCTCTCTCTCTCTCTCTCTCTCTCTCTCTCTCACACACACACACACACACACACACACACACACACATACACAGACTATTATAGTGGATCCCCACACATATGTGCCTCACAAACGGGCCAAGATGTCGATGCTCTATATTGATGTGCTACTAGCCTCAACAGATTGACCCTTGATCACTCATCATAGACAATTGCTTAAGTGCCCAACCTGGTCTTGCATGATGGTGAGTGAGGCATATACATCAGGGCTCGGGAAACATTTTTTGTGGACCCGACTTTGGAACCTTTTCACACACATATGGGCAAGCTAACTCTAAATTTGAGAGGGATAATCACACTAAAATTCCCGTTAATAAGAGCTTTTGGTTCACCTACTGGCATCTTTATCATTGGTGTTTTCAAGGAAGAAAACTATTTTTAAAGGGGGAGTGATCTCAGGACAAAGGTCTTAAGTGCTAGGAGACTATGGCAAAGGTCTAGGAGCCTATAGGAATAGGAGCTAGAAAGATCCTATTCTTGGTGGATGCAATGCAAGGGTGTCCTAAGATTAGGGGCATGGCCAGTCTATATTAGAAAAGTTTGGGTGGAGATTATGTATACAAAGTTCGTGGTCTCTTTAAACAACCTTAGTGTAAAAGGCATCATCATGGTATAGAGGATTGGGTTTTCTATCTACCATATCTTAGACTAGTTCGATAGTGATTCTCATTTTTTTAAAAATTTTTTATTTCGCAAAACTCACAATTTGTGAGTGTATTGCATTGAGCACATTTTACAAGACGGCCTCAAGCTCAGGTTGAGCCTTGAGGTGTAGAAGATTACAACATAGATGTCTACCGCCTCTCACCAAGGCTATTCATCATCGGTGAACTGTAGTTCTAGGCTTTTACTTCTCCTAGGTTGACAACATGTCATGCGTAGCCCTAGACCACTCTCCCAAATCTTGCTTACTTCTGAGCGTATAGATCATCACTCTACTTTCTTGTATAATATCTGAGAAGCTTGCCACATCAAGGTCTCCCTCACACACACGGCGGTTCCTCGCTTGCCATATATGGTGAAAGAAGAAGTACCTGATAGTTTGAGTGCAAATAAGAATAGCAGGGATACCCATCTTCTTGCCACCCAGGAACAGATCAGTCTTGTAGAACCTGATTTGCCACGTCCTTTGGATCCACTTGCATATTTTCCTTGAGAGGCCTCTAATCGCCTGACATTCCATGAAAAGGTGGGTCAGATCTTCACTAGTTATCCTGCACCTCAAGCAACGATGACCCAATTCCTCTCTCCTAGATTTTTACGCCCTTCAGTAGATCACCCCATATCACCTTCCACAAAAATATCTTCATAAACTGTGGCCACTTTGGCTTCCAGATATTCTCCATGACTTGTTCCCACCGATCTTCTGACCAATGACTCTTCCAAATTTTATTGAGGGGACTAGACCACTTATTCTCGTACATTAATGCATGATATATGCCTTTGGAATGGGATTTCCAGATAAGACTACTTGCGGGCCATCTCCAAGCCTTCCACTCAAACCCAGATCCACAGATTGGCATTGCAATCTTGTCCAAATCTTTTCAGTAACAATATCTCATAGCCATTAAGTTGATGTTGGGTTGCCAACATGTCAATGGTTTTCCAGCTCTTACTATTACTGTCCCAGAAGTGAACAAGCCGATTCAAACCCTTATTATTCACTTTCCTGGCAGTTTCTATCCAAAAGGGGCTTTGTGGTGTTTCTATAGCTTTAGCGAGCCAAGGGGACAAAATCAAGATGGAGTTCTTGAAGTACCTGGTTTCTTCGCCCCACTCCAATACCCCAGCTACTCTTTTGCACTTCCTCAACAGTTCCCCCGAGATTCCACCTAGACTTAGGCTTGAGAGTGATTCTCATTCTTAGTAGACATTGTTTTCGCTTTTTTTTTAACTTTTTACTCATAGTTGATGAGATGACATGAAACATAGATGTAATTAGTTGGCCCATTGGCCCAATAAAATGATGATGACCGCCATACCAAATCAACATTGGCCCATTGGCCTTTTATAGACATCAGCTTTACTTCTCTCTCTCTCTCTCTCTCTCTCTCTCTCTCTCTCTCTCTCTCTCTCTCTCTCTCTCTCTCTCTCTCTCTCTCTCTCTCTCTGTGTGTGTGTGTGTGTGTGTGTGCGCGCGCGCGCCTCGTATATATGAATGTGTATAGCATTTTATTTTGTTTTCTGCAAATCAAGTAGGGGGTACCCGGTTGGGAAAAATGCAAAAAAAAATCGAATCAATCGAGATCCGATGTCGGGCAACGCAGCGGCAACATTATTTCATTGAGCAGCAAATGGTGTGTCTTTGCTTCGATGTCCAATACTTACGATTCCCCTTGAACAAGGGATCTCAATTGCGACGTAGGTAGAGAGCAAAAGAGGGTGAGCAGGTGCGGGAGGCAACGAGCTATGTGCCTCTGTTACTGCTCTACCTGTCGCCCTCGAGCATGGTGCTCGTCCGCCAATCCCTCTGCTCTGTTGCACTGTGCGCATGGTGTTCGTCCGGTTGAGGGTTATATTTTTCTATTGCATGGCTTACATTTCGAAGCAGATACATGCATCGATCGAGTGGTTAGGGGAGCATGACATAGGTCATTACCCAACCCGTGAGAGATCGAGACCCGAGTTCTCTTTGCAAGGGTATGGGCCGCCAAGGTTATGGGCCGCATGGCTAAGTGGTAGGAAAGAGATTCTAGAGGAATCTCTGGTCGAATTGAATAAAACCAAGAACCTGCCATGCGATGAAAGATGAAAAAGGCTAGGAAAAGTTGAGTCAATAAGGCCCGTCTCACACTGAGACGAGGTGTGCAAGGCCATGTTGAGACGGCGTCGTTCCATTCACCATGAAAAAGGCAAAACTTGGCCGCGAGCCTTTGTCAGACAGGCGGGCAAGAGAGGCTGGTCAACTTTCTAATGAAGCGGCCAATTGCAAAGCGTAGGCGTGAATGACGCTCACAGGCTTTGAGACTTGCCCAGTCAGCTTAAAAGACGGATGCCTTACCATTTGGCTATAGCGGATTCGCTGGGGGAAGTTAGCATTGTTTAGTATATAGCTTAATGTGACAGCGTTTGGCTGGCCATCTTCCAAAAAGTGGAATGGCCGCTTGCCCTAGTGTGAGAGGGGCCTAAATCGAAGCTGGAAAATCCTAAAAGTACTAACTTATTACTTGGAGTCGGGCCCCCCTATGCATGAGTGATATTAGTGAGATTAAGTCACCCAACATTCCCACAACTTTAGGAGTATCTAGAATCGTAGTGATATTAGAGAGATTTAAGAACATGCAACTCAATTAATGGTCACCCAACTTTAGGAGTACTAGTACAACAGTGCCGCCTTCTTCTCTCTTAGTCGCCTGTTGTGCCACCGGAGTTACAAGGTGCACTGGCCGAAGGAAGGAGCACTTGTCATGCGTCGAGGGGAGGGGGGGGGATCCCTCCCCCTATTATTATAGTATAGATAGTGAGCATAGAAATATCCCCTTCTTTTCTCGTATTAAGACCTTTCAAGTGGATTATTCAATTAAAATTCAATCCCGGTTTGTAGCTGAACATGCATGAGGCTTTTGGGAGTAGACCTTTTCTTCCACACTACTAGTGAGACCACACACTTACCGTTTTTCTCGCATAACATCACTAAAATACTTGATACAAGGGGACTTTGCTCTTAAGTGACCCTCATTTGCTTTAGTAGGTGCATGCATCATGTGCATCTCTCTCTCTCTCTCTCTCTCTCTCTCTCTCTCACACACACACACACACACACTCATGGATGTGTGTGCTTGTGTCTTTTTCTTTTTTTAATAGCAAAACTCACAATTGTGAGTGAATTATATTGAACAACCCAAAAAATTACAAGGTCTTGTCATGCTCTTGTTAAGCCATGACATCATCTAGGGACCATACTTACATCGGCTATCAGAGCAGCCACCCCTACCAACCCGCCCCCTCATCCTTGATACACAAGGTCCATAATCTTGTCATTCTGAGATCTTTTATTTTTACCGATGGCCATGATTTGCCCCCATCCTAGGCATTCCATCTGCTAACAACAAGGCACAAGTAGTCCTAGACCAATCCTCCGAGTGTTGCTTGCGCGCGAGTGTCCATATTAGCACTTTGCTTTCTTGTATAATTTTAGTGAAGCTTGCCACCTCACAACCTCCTCGAAACACACGGCGGTTCCTTGTCTGCCATACATTATGAAAGAAGAAGTATCTGACGATCTGAGTGCTGACGAGGAGTGCAAGACAGTTGGATAGATCTTTGAGATCTCTTTGGCTTGTTCTTACAATGTTAGAAAAATGTTCTTTGGATTGAGATCTCTTTGGATTGTTCTTACAATGTTCTTACTCAAATCTTTGAGATCTGAGTGCTGATGAGGAGTGCAGGACTACCTGAATTCTTACCTCCAAGGACAGTTGGATAGATCTTTGAGATCTCTTTGGATTGTTCTTACAATGTTAGAAACGTCTCTTCTCTTACTTCTCTCTCTTGGGATAGCTTCCTACGACGTTAAAACTCTCTTCTGCTCGTGTGTGTGTGTGTGTGTGTGTGTGTGTGTGTGTGTGTGTGTGTGTGCGCGCGCGCACGTGCGCGTGCGCGTGCTAATAAAAAGAGGAAAATGGTGTGCAGGTGTGTGTGTGTGTGTGTGTGTGTGTGTGTGTGTGTGTGTGTGTGTGTGTGCTAATAAAAAGAGGAAAATGGTAAAACCTTTCTATCACCCGAGTGTGGTAGATTGGTTATGCCATTTCCCCCTTGAATAACAAGTCTTGACTTCAACTTTTCGTCGGCTAGATCTTTAAGGTCTCTTGGGATAGTTTCCTACGATGTTTAAACTCTCTTGTTCTCCTCCTCCTCCTCCTCCTCCTCCTCCTCCTCCTCTCTCTCTCTCTCTCTCTCTCTCTCTCTCTCTCTCTCTCTCTCTCCTTCCTTTCATGTAGGTGACTCAAGTGACAAGCTGATATCAATTGCAAAAACTCAACTTGTTGCAATTATTGCAGTTTTCCCAAACTGCATTTGCTTATAGATATTCCATCTCCTTTCACAAGAAGTTTTGATAAAATTCTCACATCGTAACCTACCTCAACATCATGAGCTTTTGTGAGAGAGGCAATGCATACCTAGCTAGGTATGATTGGGGGCAAGGGACCGCCGGCCCGATGGGGAGGCCGGGGGTCCCCTGACCCCAATCGTACGTAGCTAGGTATGCGGTGCCTCCCGAGCAGAAGCTCATGATGTTATGCATTGTATGAAAGAAACTGAAAAAGACTTCGTTTTCCTACATGAGAGAATTTCTAAATCTTCTTGTGTTTGTGTTCTCAAGCTAAATGGAACAGCTTGCATATAATAGTGGTAGTGAGAGGGGTTGATGGCTTCCCTTGATGGCATGGTACAATGTAGTGAGAAGGCGTAAGAGGTGTGTATCAAGGCGAAAGCCAGGGCATCAAGGGTGATGGTATCGAAGATAGTCAACGTCAGAGAGGGTGGGTGGTAGCAATGGTGAATCTTGAAAATCATAAGCATTAGCCAGTGGTTATATGTAAGCAAGTTATACATGGCACTGTGGCAAAAACTTGAGCTATGATAGCATACCACTATCTGTGAGTTGCAAAAAGATTACTCCATTCTCAAAACAGCACTTAGCAATGGCACAAATTTTCTGCAAACCTCTTATGTTCACACTAGGCAGAAAGGGGAAGGTAAACAACAAAACAAGATGACCCATCAGCCTTTGAGAAAAAAATCATGGGGTTCTAGAAAATAGTCTTCTGAAAGACCTAATCAAACTTTAATGAAAAGGTTAATGAGATCTAATTAAATTGTCAACATGAAGCAACTAAATTACATTTAAAGCTCACATAATCATTTCCAACAAAAAGCATGAGTACTTACTACACTCCAAGTTGGCGAGGATGTCTACGCTCTTGGTCACTTGGAAACCGCATTACAAAGATTTCCCCTCAGCTTTGCGAGCGTACTATATGTTGTAAGTTGCAAAACAGTGCAACCAACTCAAGGCCAAGCTTGCCTTCTACACTTGAAGAAGGTTTGACACTGTGCAATGTGTATAGCAAGCCGATAGTGGCTATGTAAATATAGTGGCAATATGCTAGAAGTTCTAGAGCGAAAATGCCTCAGAGGATTGCCCTTTCGGCGGAACGCACTCACACTCTTGCTCTAAAGCATTTGAACTAAATCAAACACACCCCAAAATGAGGCCTTTGGATCTAAGAAGTCGTCTAGAGCTAGAGTCCCTTCTATCAATGGAAAATGGGGCATTGCTTGTGCATAAAAGGGTTGCTTGACATGCTAGTTTACCAAGCGGCCATATATTCCAAAAAAATTGAACTAACAAATACCAAATAATATAATTGGATGGGTCACCAACCTTAGATACGAGCCTTGCATTTGCGTGCAAAATGAAAGGGTGTGGGTATGCCACAAAAACCTTTGAAAGCCGTTATCAATTCCTTTCAATACACATTTGATAGTCACCAAATGATCTACCATGCCCCCTTTTGCTACAATTTAAAGGGGGGCAACGCTTTGAACAAGAAAAAGATAGTGCAAGTGGATGGAACACCTACCACATACTATTAACGTGTCACAAGGATCCCAAGCGCTTTGTTGAGGTAATAATTAGCCAGCCCTCATCAACTTAACCACTACGGTAGCTCTTTCACATTCCTCTATTCTATGAGCATGCAAAATACACCACTGAAATGGTCCATCATTTGTAGACTAATGTGGCCGGCGGGCCCCTCTCTCGATTTTCGTGTAGGCTCTCTCTCTCTCTCTCTCTCTCATCGTTGTGTTGTAGGCCACATCCGCCGATTGAACGTGTTGCTGACGCATGGTAGGGAGATGGGGCCGGAATCCCTCCTCCCATTATAGATAGTATATGTCTATCTGTGAAATGAAATGGTCCATGATTTGTATATAAAAATGTGTTTATTTGTGAGCTCACAAAATTTTGTATAGTACGCTTTAAGAGACATAGATCTACAGCAGTGTTTGGGAAAGTGTGCCTTAACTTAGCCTTGAGCTGTTTGAAAAACCAAATTAGCCGGTCCACTTGAAAAATTCAAGAAAATAGAGTTGATTTGCAAAAAATGTCGTTTATTTTGCAAAATATTCTCTTTGAATTTACCCCAAAGGGATTTTTGTATGTTTGTGAAATTGATTTTTCTCGAACACACGCACTCACTATGTTTAGTCAGAGGCTTAATGTACATTCTTATATCAGATACAACACTACCAATCGCAGTTGTGAGTTTGTCAAAAAGGATAGACCTACATTGTCCAAAAGAATATACTATGCAAAAAGGGTATTTTGGGAATTATCGAAATGTGATGGGTATCTTGAGAGCTTTTGCAAAGTTTTCCTTTATTTCTTTATATTATAGAAAACCAAAAAACGATTTAACATCAAAAGAAAATAAAGAGAGAAAGTCCCTTGGGCCCCTGTGAGCGACCGTTCACTGGCTCGCCTGCACCATCCTTCCTCCGCCCCACTTGTGATGGTAATTTGCATGGCTTGCTAGCATCTTCGACGCGATTGATCCTAGTGGTTGTTCCTGGCTTCTTCTCTCCTCGATGCGTCGCCTACTCTGCTTTCTCTTGCGAAGCCTTATATTAAGCAATTATTGTCTTGCCGGAATCGCGATTATTATATGTTAATAATCGTTTTTGCTATCTAGAGTTAGTCTTCATTACACCAAGGTGTTGCTATAACGGAGATAATACTCGCTTTTTTGAAAGCAATTATTCTCCACTAGCTGGTAAATATCCCTTTTGTGACTTGGTGTCGGTGAGGCCTTTCACCGCGCCATGGCGAGCTCCTCTAAGCCGCCCTACACCGAAGCAGTGGGGCAGACAAACAGAGGTCGGCGATCGAGCAGCCCAACGCTCTAAAGACTATCGATCCGACAGGTGACTTTGCGAAACCGGGCGCCGATGATAGAGGTCAAAGCTCCCTTACTAATCTGAGTAAGGAGGAACTGAAACAAAGAAAGACGCTGGTGGAAAAAGACCTAGTGTGCGCTCCTTGCCGCACTGTCGAAGCAAGGGCCTTGCCTAACACTGTGTGCGAGCCATAGACGGCTCCAAGCACACAACTAACTTAACTAGTAAGCTCAAAAGAGGGCAATGGTGTGTCACTCACCCCTCTATGCTCCTGCCGTGGAGGATTCCTCGCCGCGAAGAAGAAGGAGACGCCGCTACGTCGCGCTCAACCGCTTCACCGCCGTTGTGCCGCCGCAATGCTCGATCGCACTCTCTCTCTCTCTCTCTCTCTCTCTCTCTCTCTCTCTCTCACACACACACACACACACACACACACACACACAAGGAGGTGAAGAAGAAGAAGATGGAGATGGAGATGGAGCAAGAGCTCTCTTCTATTGCACAAATGAGAGAATGAGTGAATTTTAGGTTTAGTTGGCTTTTATATGAGCTCATCCCATTCACACTTGGGCGCCCATGCTTAGCCAACTAATCCCTTGAATGTCCCAGTTAGAGTGCGCCTCTCATCGGCGATCACTCTTACCCTTTTCCTATTGGTCCGACAAGCCCGGTACCTGACTCTACCAAATACATAATACACGTCCGTCGTAGGTGATGGGGTGTCCGTGAGCCGTGAGGGTTAACATGCCCCCCTTCCTGATGTAGATTCCGTCCTCGGAAGCTATTGAGTTGAAGCTCGTTCGTCGAGGTGGAAGAGCATTTGAGATCGATGTCCTTAGCCTTCTTCAATCACTGCAAAATCAAACAACATTGGCACAGTAATTGCATTCTCATAAGTGATTAAAAAGCATATGTAGTTTTAGGTAGACAAATTGATTAGTAAAAGAATTTCAAACAATTTGTCAGCAATGAACATTAAATTGCAATGTAATCAAATGCATAAACAGATGTAAAGGTAAAAAATTAAAGAAGTCTGGGGTCGCTAATTTGACGGTCAAAAGGCACTAGAGATCGAATATTAATACCATGGGTAAGCTTCTTAATTTTCTGTGGTCAATTAAGTTGTTTAATCGCGAGAGCCAAGTATTCATGTTCGAGGGCTGACTAGAGGCTATATCTAGAAGACCTTGTAGTTAAGCTACCATAAAAGGAATTTCTCATGAAATCATCGCCTGACTGATTACTTTTTCTTTGACCCCCCAAATTCTTTTCACAGTGATTCAATTTTGATTATGTGCTTATTTTGTATGCCTTGGATTTTCTGCTTTTCAAGTAAAAGCGTCCATACTGGGAACCTCTAGGGCTCTAGTACCATAGGCAATACATGTGAGTGAAGTACCAAATCAAGCTGAGATTTCTCTTCCAGCTTAAGATTTTACAATGTGGCACTTTGATTTTTTGTTTGTTCATTTTCATCATTTTAATTTTGTAACTTTGGGGGGTCATATAACACTGATACACCTCCCCGGGCTCATCACACTAGTAAACTCCCTTTATAATACTTAAGCTAAAGGTCAATAGGGTCAAGTCCACTAGAAAGCCCTAGTACATTTCACACAATGCTGCCTAGATCGGATTAAGAACCTAAGTAACCATTGATTATTAGGAAGGCATTCCCCATGGTATTAAGAGAAGATCTCTAACACCTAACTTGGTCAAACTAGCTTAGTCGAACTTGCTTGATTTTTAAACCTAAACAAGTGATTATGACAAAAAATTCCATTGAATTAAATGTTTGATACTAAGCAAATGCGGTGAATATTAAGCTACCAATCACAATTAAAGCAGACAATCATAGATGCAAAAAAGATAAGGGGCAATGCTAATGGACAAGAAACACCTGTTTTGCCCAATGACTTCGTGAATAGTAACTCCTAGGAATATCTTCAACTTCTTCATCATCATTTGAGAAATGCACTTGCTTCACTCTCCCACTAGATTGGTAGCATCCTACCATAGCTCCATCATTCTCCTTATTTTGCAGTTGCATCCCTTGTGTCTTCGAGGTTTCCCCTTCAACCTGTGGACGAGAAACTTCAGCAAGGGTTTGCCTCTTCCTCTTGATAATGTCAATAATCTCCTCGTGGAATTCACGCTTTGCAATGCCAAGAACTTCTCCCAGAGTGAACTCAATCTTGCTATTCAAGATCCTTTCCTCCAAGACTTTCTTTAAATCTGTAGCAACCTCAATATCAGATTGTAGTTTATAAGTTGGGCCTTTTGTCTTACCTTTCGTTCGCTCTTTCTTCTTTCCTGTTGTAGACTCCTCCATGAGTACTTCAGGTGGAGATGCTCCTTGTGTTGAGGGTGTTTGAGAAGGCATTGAGTCGCTTCTTCCCCCACTTCTAAAAGCTCTTTTTGATGGTCCGTCATCAGCATTCTCACGTCTGCGCTTCTCTTCTACAATTGCCTCATTTTGTTGGCATTTTGTAATGTAGGCATGCACTGACAATGAGTCCAATGGATCATTCCATCCTGTTTCTAGACGTATGCAATCACCTGCTTCATGTAGAATCTCTTTTGTAAGCTTTCCCTTTTTAGCTAATTGCATGACATTTGGCCAAATTTGACCATGATGGTCACTCACCTCTTCATCACAAAAATGTTTAATTTTTACTCCATAAGTAGCTGCCTCAATTGAAGAGGTGGCATGCTTGGTTGCCATATCTTCAACTAAGGTTTGCATTCCCCCCTTCCCAAAGTTAGTTCTCAAGGGTAGACCTGTCTCTCTTAAGTGAATTTTACCATCCTTAAAAAAGACAACATCTTTTGACAAAGCATCACTAAAATCATCACAATCCCTTCTTACATGGTCTGTATGATCACACCAAATACATCTATTAACAAACCCTTCTTTGGGATGTTGTCTTTGCCTAGGAAGTGGCCCTGATGGTTGGCCTTTTTCTTCAAGCTTTGCAAACTTCACCTTCAAGTCACGCATTCCCTTCACAAGCTCATCTAGCATGGACTCATCAAACTTAGGAGCGATAAAAGTAGGCTTTACCATTTTGTCAGAAGTTGAGGTGGAAGGACTTGTAGTGTTTAGTACTACCATCTTGTCCCTTCTTCTTTGTCGTTTGGCAAGCAGTGAGACAGCACCTTCAACCTCATTCCAGTCGGTCTTTAGTCCTTGCTCAGCATCTTTATCTTCAAGAAGAAGCTCCAAATTTTCTTGAATCTCTTTATCTGCAGCTTGTAAGAAAAGATCTGTCTTCTCTGCATCTAGTGTGGCCCTTTCTGTCCTGGTGAGTTGTGCATAGCGCCGCTCAAATTCCCTAAGTAGCTCTGTTATTGATAGTCCTTGCTTTGGCTTGACTACCCATTCTAAGAATGTCCTTTTGGTCACTCTCTCAGAGTCCTCCATGAAATATTCCTCCTTTAAAGCTACTTTGAGTTCTTCCCAATTTCTCCCATGCCCATCTTTAATTACCCTAACATGCTCTCTAATTTCTGAAGCAACAACTAGCTCAAAGCTTTGAATCATCTCACCTTCTGACACGCAATGCAGCTCTATCTCCTTCACATACTCGCGTAAGTACTTGGTTACATCTTTTCCATTGAACTGATCCATTCTATTGACGACTGCTTGTATGGCCTTCGTTGCTGAAATCTCCCTTCTTTCAATGGCATGTTGTTGTTGCATGAACATTGCAAATGCTTGAAACATTTACATTGTTGCTGGGTCAAAATGCATACCCTGTTGCTCAACATGATCACCCATGGTTATCCACAAATTCTCACCCTGGCAGTTTCGCGTCGGGTTCACCAAAAATATGTCGAGAAATTTGCGGTCTTGCTAGGAAAGCACCGGGCTTATGGCTGTGAGAGTTTGTGAGAGAACTCAATAAAAACTATATGAAGGAGTTAAACCATAGATGCCATGAAGACTAGGGTTTGGAAAGAAGTGCAATCAAAGAAAACTCACTCTTTCTCTCTTGCACTCACACACACAAAGAAAGAACGCAAAAGAGAATGTCAAAACAATACGAAGATGAAAACATCAAGGCTATGGTCATATCGTATCATGGGTAATATGAAAGGGTTAATGGATGAGTTAATGGCATTCAATCTTGGCTGACCAAATAGGCTACGAATTGTTCTTTGGAATTGTAGTTTTGTGCTTACCATAATATATATATTTTGTCTAGTGATTGGGATTAATTGTGTGTACAAATCCTCTTGGTTCATAGCAAGATAACTACGCTTACATCAAAAGAAAAAATATAGTCTATGAGAGGTAGTATGATGGGATCCAGTGATAGAAGTATTTCATTGAGCTTTTCAGGGCCGAAGAGAAACACTATATGTTGTTGAAAGTGTATTTTACGGCTAATCCATACGTTAATTCTAATAGATCGTACAGAGTAAAAGCGATAGAAATGATCATCATGTGGGTTATTCATCTAGGATAGTATGTGAGAAATGTAGATATGAGAGAAGTGAAGAGATGAGAAGTTTCCCTCCCAAGCCCTATTCTTGCCCGTAGGCAATAAGGATACTGCGGGGAGAGATGTACCTGTAGCAAAGAGAACTTAGAGAGGATGAATTACTAAGAATGAGAGAGATAGGTTTGGTTAAGGAGATGAGATTAGATACATATATATATATATATGTTGGATTAGAGATGAAAATGAAAACAACAAGAAATCAAGAAAACATCAATGTAGAACACATCTTACTTGAAACCCTTCGGCACCATTATTGATGGGAGAGAGAAGAAGAGTGGATAATTCCACTTTGATTGATACACCAAGTGCAAGACCTTCTTTTATTAGAGTTGATCTTCCAAGGTTAGCTTGTTGCAAGAATGGCTAGTCTCCCTCTAGGAGAAAGTGTAGGCTTGGGCTTATGTTAATGGCTAAGTACAATTAGGCATTACTACTCACTCCCTCGAGAATTCCTCTCATCAATGGCTTGAATTCTTGAGTTCTTTCCAAGGAAGAAGAGGTCCCCTTTTATAGGTGAAGGGAACCCCCAAGGGTTTACACAAGAAGAGAGGAGCCAGTGTGAACATGAATTGGAAAAGTTAGAAATGAGCTGTCCTTGCATGATGTGGGCAGACTGGGGTCCATTATTTTGATCATATCTCCTCAACCGTGGCTCCAAATAAAAAAGTAAAAATATGGGCAAAAACTTCAGCTCATTAGCTACGATTTTCATTTTAAAATCGTTTTCCAATTCGGATTGGAACCTTGTGTAAAAAATTCATCAAAATAGGGTCCATTTATGGCAGCAAAAGTCTTCATGTGGTCTCCTTAGCCTAGACTTTCATTTAATTCCAAAGGAGACCTCCTGCCATATGAAAGCATGACATTGCTCCTTGACAAAGTTTTGTAATCATGTTTGCAATAATGCATTAAAATAAGTGTATCTTTGAAATCATGCCACCTAAAGTCCCACTAGGATTTGATTCTCTCCTAGTAGCTATTTAAAAAGAAATATAAGAAAAGTATAAAAAATACATAGAATATATATATATATTGGAGTTTACCCTAGATATAGGATCTAGCTAGGGTGTGAGATGATAATGAAATAGTAGAAATAAAGAAGCAATGCTTTTTTGCCCCAAGTTAAAGAGGCGGAGCTATTGATGCTTTTCCCATAGTATTTTCTGATGGTAAAGTAAGGATATGTTACCCTTGAGAAAAATAATAGGATGAGATAGAAGGTTTATTATTATACTTAAATATGCATATGTACACTATAGGAAATATAATTATGTATCTAAAAAAATACAAGATAGATCTTGTAGCATGCGTTCCCACTATGTACGTGTCACAGCACGACACCGCGCCATGGCGAGCTCCTCTAAGCCGTCCTACACCGAAGCAGTGGGGCAAACAAACAGAGGTCGGCGATCGAGCAGCCCAACGCTCTGAAGACTATCGATCCGACAGGCGACTTTGCGAAACCGGGCGCCGATGATAGAGGTCAAAGCTCCCTTACTAATCTGAGTAAGGAGAAACTGAAACAAAGAAAGACGCTGGTGGAAAAAGACCTAGTGTGCGCTTCTTGCCGCACTGTCGAAGCAAGGGCCTTGCCTAACACTGTGTGCGAGCCATAGACGGCTCCAAGCACACAACTAGCTTAACTAGTAAGCTCAAAAGAGGGCAATGGTGTGTCACTCACCGCTCTATGCTCCTGCCGTGGAGGATTCCTCGCCGCGAAGAAGAAGGAGACGCCGTTACGTTGCGCTCAACCGCTTCACCGCCGTCGTGCCGCCGCAATGCTCGATCGCACTCTCTCTCTCTCTCTCTCTCTCTCTCTCTCTCTCTCTCTCTCTCTCTCTCTCTCTCTCTCTCTCTCTCTCTCTCACACATACACACACACACACACACAAGGAGGTGAAGAAGAAGAAGATGGAGATGGAGATGAAGCAAGAGCACTCTTCTATTGCACAAATGAGAGAATGAGTGAATTTTAGGCTTTTATATGAGCTCATCCCATTCACACTTGGGCGCCCATGCTTAGCCAACTAATCCCTTGAATATCCCAGTTAGAGTGCGCCTCTCATCGTCGATCACTCTTACCCTTTTCCTATTGGTCCGACAAGCCCGTACCTGACTCTACCAAATACATATTACACGTCCGTCGTAGGTGATGGGGTGTCCGTGAGCCGTGAGGGTTAACACCTAGCAACAATCCTTTGTGCACTATCATTGAACAAAAGGTCGCACGAAGATTCGGCGATGCAGGAGGACGCTGTTGAAGTGGCCAAAGGGGATAGAGCTTTCCAAGCACTCAAGCAGGCGCTCCCACAGCGTGTCGAGGTGGAAGATGCCATTACGGTGGTTGTTCCCCCTGAAAAGACAACTTGCAAAGGTTGCAAATTCCACTCTGGTCTTCGGGTTTATGGGGAGAGTTCCCAATAGAATTGAGCTCACTAATAACTGGCTCCGCAGCCCACTGGTTCTGAATCAGCACGGCTCGGTAATGGTCACCCAATATATAGCGAAAGGATTCATGTCAATTCAGTTCAACAACAGTGCAATGTTTGGGAGGGTTTTGACGAAAAGCCCGTTGTTCTTCAATCGCGCGCCGGTGTGCGTGCTCCCTTGGGACCCTCTGTTTGAATCTAACAAGGCATTCAAGGATCTTTGCCCAGTATGGGTGGAGTTTGTCAACCTCCCCGTATGGCTTAGGAAGAACTTGAAGGACCTCGCAGCTTCGCTTGGTGATCCACTTTTTGTCCCATCTGCCAGAGCCTTGGGTGTAGCAGCAAACAAGATCTGTATCTGGTGGGATCTGCGGAAGCCGCTGCCAAAGAACTTGGTGTTGAATGTTGGGGCAGGACTAAAGATCGTTCCTCTAAACTTTAACACCTTCTTTGGGGCCTGCTTCAAATGCAACAAATTTCGGCATTATGCGAGGGCGTGTCCCGCTGAGGTGCTAAAGCCTACAAACCAGATGATGGAGAGAAGCGAATTACAGGCTACCCCACAAGGTGGCACGAATGCAATAGATCCAACAAAGAAGCCTACTGAAAATCTTGGCAACGCAGAGGGTGGTCAAAATAAAGTCAACTAAGATAAAGATGTGGAGAAACAAGATCATGGAAACCGGGGTAAGGGCAAGACCACCCAAAGCTACCGCTTTTCATCCACCACTCAGCAAAGAACGGCCACCGTAGTAATGCAGAAGATCGTGATGTCTCCAACTCTTAGGTCAAAAGATGAGGGTTGGCAACAAGTATCTCATATTTCATGTAAACGGTTCAAAGCGCGGGCTAGGGCATTGCGACAAATCAAAGGTCCCCCGCCGGATTTCCCAAAACCTCCTTTCCTATATGACAACTTATGCAAAGCTGGATACCATGCAGGTTCCAGTAGAAAAGGAGTCAATGGAAGAGGACAACCTAAATGGGAACTTTGTTGAAGAGTTCTTGGAGGCAGAAGAATTTGTCCCTCTTTCCCAATGATGGATACTCTCTCTATTCAATCTTGGAACGTGAAGGGATTAAAAACCTGGAAGAAGGGCACTCTCTTCTGGGAAGAAGTGAAGAAAGAGAAGGCAGTCAATTGCTGGGCCATCCAAGAGCACCATTTGGATGCTCATAGCAAGAGAAAACAGACTGTAGAAAAAAAAGTTATCTTTTATGGGGAAGGAAGTGACGATTTCAGTGGTGTCTTATTCATTGCTGACAGAGATTTGGAGCCAAAGATGGTTCTAAACCACCCCTCCCAAAGAGTCCTTGGTGTTAGAATCAGATGGGACGATCAACCTATCACCATAGTAAATGTTTACGGCCCTTGCAACGCAAAGGATAGAGCTAAACTATGGATGCAGCTCAGGGATACTCCGATCGAAGGGGACTGGTTGATGGTTGGAGATTTCAATATGGTCGAGAAAATCAAGGACAGAACAAGCTCCGCCAGTATACTGGCTAGCTCAGTAAAGTCTAAATGGATGAGCTTATGTGAGAAGTGGGCTATGATTGACTTGTGGGAAGTGGGCCCATAGAACAGCATGCTTGGATTCACCTACACAAGCCTTCAATATGTCTGCACTGTCTCCCGGTTGGACAGATGCTACTGCTTTCATCAAGCTGACTGAATCTCATCGACGTTAGAGATGAAGGTAATCTCAACAAAAATCCTCTCCGGTCACATGCCATTACACTTACAACTCAAGAAAGATAGGGAGGGGGGGGGGGCAATCACCGAGAGGGGAGAAAAAGCTTCTGGTTTACAGGGACACGCATGTTCAAAGACCCTTCTTCAGAAGCATCACCAAGAAAGCGTTGGGAAAGCTCAAGAAAGATGTGGGGATGAATTGGAATCTATTTGTTTGGAGTGTACAAAAAGCTATCAAAACTTCGGGTCCTCGGGTTAAAAAATCCAATGAGGCACATATCAAACATCTCACAGAGGAGGTAGCGCAATTAGCCTCTAGGAAGGCTACCGGACTGGCTACTGAGGATGGGCTACTGAGGATGAGCACAAGCGATGGCTTGAAGCTAAATCTCACCTGGCCAACGAACAGCTGGAGGAAATCAAGAAGGCGAGATTGCTTTCTAGGGAAACTTTCCTTCAAAACCAGAGCCTTCTAACCAAGCACATTTTTTTAGGGCTCTGAAAGTGAGAAAGAGTCGAGGCCGCGTGCAAGTGCTCGATGATGAGAAAGGGAATACAATTCAAAACCAAGATGAGATGGCTAGACTTATGCTCAATTATCTCAACCAAATTATCGGCCAACCAGAAACCCAATCTCAGGAAGTGGAAGAAGCCCGAGCGTCTTTACTTGGGAGTGTTGAAAAGAAGGTTCCCCAGGAGGAAGCAAACCGCATGGAAATGGTCTTCTCTGAGGAGGAATGCTTAACGGAACTAAAAGCTCTTGGCAATGAAAAGTCCCGCGGTTGGGATGGACTGACGGGTGAATTCTTCAGGGAATTTTGGGATGAATTCAAGGGTCCAATCACACGGATGTCCAATCAAGTTGTTTTCGAAGAGTCGTTGGATGCAAGTGTTAAGAGAGGGCTTATCAAGCCCATCCCCAAACAGATCTGTTGCTCTCAACTTAAACATTGGCGTCCCATTACGGTGATGTCAGTAGCATACAAAATTATTGCCAAGGCAATAGCTCTCAGACTTGCCCCCCTCCTGAGTCGGATCATTTCTCCCCATCAACACGGGTTCATTAAAGGGAGATCTATATATGTCAATATCTTGGCAGCAATGGTAGGAATGTTACCATATACATGTGGTAGTGATGTGTGTGAACACACTAGGACTGCCGGGGCATTTTTTCCCTCTTTAGGAGTTTTTTTCCCCCGTGCATTGTATATACGCCCATCACTCTAGGGCTATCAATCTTTCCATTGCACACTAAGTTATACACTCTCTATTGTGTGCCTTGAGCTTCCTTCGTCTTCTCCAAGCTGTGTGTATTTCTCTGCAACCCTAATTCCAACAATTGGTATCAGAGCAGGTTGCGTCCTCCCGGGCTTAGTCGCCAGCTGCTCCAGTACACGCCTGCTCACTTTCTCCGATTTCAGTGAGCTTTGGCGACCGTTCGCAGATCGACAAATACTTCGGGAGAGCTCGTAGAGCGTGGTTTGCTCAGATTTTTGATTTGGGCTCATTTCGGCCTCTGTTTCCACTACAGGCAGTACTGCACAGGCTATTTCGTCATTTGTGCAGAATTTCTGTCAGTGCCATTTTCTGCATAACAGGTGCCTTATAGTCTTCTACAGTTTGTGCTATATAGCACGTGTTGTTCCCGCTCCATTTCTCTTATTTTCGGGCAGTTTTCACATCAGGTGCAGCATTTACCATGGCTGACAACAACACAGATGTGTTCAAGATGTTTGTTGCTGAGGACAGGTTGGATGGGTAAAACTACCCTATGTGGGCTTATATGATGCAACACGTTCTTGTGTCAAAGGGTGTCTGGAATATTGTGCAGGGCATTGATGTACGTCTTCGTTCTGAGGATGTAGGCGATGTTGAGGATGTTGCAAGTCTTGCTGCAAGGATTGCTGCTGTTAGAGTTGTTTTGCCTATGACAGAACAAGCTCGTTGGGATGTTAAGGATGCGCAAGCTCATGCATTGATTGCGTTGTCTGTGAAGCGCACCATTGTTCCTCACATCCGTTCAGCAAAATCTGCAAAACAGGCTTGGGATATTTTGGCTAGTCTTTATGCAAGTCGCAATGAGGCTAAAATTGCTTTGCTGCGTAAAGAGCTGGAGTCGAAGATTATGCATGAGGAAGATGATATGGACACTTTCCTTGCTAGTGTCAAGGATATCAATGAGCAGCTTATTTCTACAGGTGAAGTCATTTCAGACAATTCACTTGTGCAGACTGTTCTTGATGCCTTACCAGATTCTTACCAGACTTTTGCTAGTACTTGGAGACTTATGACCCAAGGAAATCCAAAAGTTGTCAAGTTTGATGCATTATTCACATTGCTATTGCAAGAGTCACTTTCCAGAAAAACACGACTAGGCAGCGTCAGTTGAACAGGCTTTTATTGCTTCTCAAAGAAAGGGTGGTAACAGCAATGCAACCACTTCTTATGGTTCTTTTTCGAGTGGCAAAAATTATGTTCCTAATGCTTCTGCTGACAGCAATTCGTTTGGAAATTATGGTGATAAGGGCAAGAAGAAGATGCGCTGCCATTATTGTAAAGCTAATGATCACTTGATCAAGCAGTGTCCTAAGTTGAAGGCAAAAAAGGCTAAGAAGAAAGAGGGTGGTTCCACTACAAATGCAGCCATTGTTGAGTCTTCTGTAAAAGGAGATTGTAATGATGATGTTGATGCAGAATGGGCTTTTAGTGCAGAGTGCACTTACAATCATGATGTCCATGATGCATGCTTGTCAGTTGTTGCAGATTCACATGTGTGGTATTTCGACAGTGGTGCTACAAAGCACATTACCTCACATCGTGAATTGTTTACCTCTCTCGAGTCTGTCCCTCATGGGAATTCAGTCACTTGTGCCAACAATGCCTCTTATCCAGTTCAGGGAGTTGGAAAGATTTTGCTTACTACTGCTAATGGCAGTTCTTTCACACTTGTTGATGAACTTTATGTACTTGGGATCAAGAAGAATCTCTTGTCTATATCCGCACTTGCTAGATTTGGACTTGTAGTCAAATTTGTGGATGACAGATGTACAGTTCATGATCTCAGTTTTGGTGATGAAATCGTTGCATCTGGCCTTTTGTGCCGTGGGTTGTATAAGCTCACTTTGTATGACAAGTGTGGATAAAATTTTGCAAATGCTGTTGCAAATTCAAGGGCTATTTCAGATGCAAAACTTTGGCATGCACGTTTTGGTCATCTGAATTTTGCCAGTTTGCAGAAATCTGATATGGTTGCTTCTTTGCCGCCTCTAGAAGCACCTGTCAAACATGTTTGTGAAGGCTGTATTTTGGGTAAGATGCAGCGTTCTAAGTTTCCAAAGGATGGTTCAGTTCGGGCCACATGCAGGTTGCAGCTTGTGCATAGTGATGTTTGTGGGCCCATGCAAACTCCGTCCTTGGGCAATTACCTGTACTTCGTGACTTTCATTGATGATTACTCCAGGCATGCATGGGTATTTCCGCTTAAAGCGAAGTCCGAAGTTTTTATGTGCTTCAAACAATTTCTGGCTATGGCTGAAAATGTCTCGAAATGTACTATGGACACCCTCCGTTCCGATCGAGGGGGGGAGTATATGTCTCATGAATTTAATGCATTTCTGGCTAGTCATGGGATAAAACACCAATGTACAGTGCCTTATACACCTCAGCAAAATGGTGTTGCTGAGAGGAAAAACATGTCACTGACGAAAATGGCACGATGTATGGTCAAAAGTCAAGCTTTACCGCATTCTTTTTGGCTTGAGGCCATCATGTGTGCCACTTATGTACTTAACAGGTTTCCTACGAAAGCTTTGCAGTCTATTACTCCATATGAAGCATGGCATGATAGAAAGCCTTCTATTGAGCACATGCGTGTTTTTGGCTGTTTGGCATATGCTTTGGTGCCACAAGTGCAGCGCAGAAAATTGGATGATAAGGCTGTCAAATGTATTTTTGTTGGTTATAGTGCTGAAAGCAAAGGTTACAGGTTGTATCATCCGCAAACAAAACGTATTATGGTTTCTCGGGATGTAGTGTTTGTGGAAGATTCTGTTCAGCCCTTGCCGTCATGTACTAGAGACAGTAATGTAAGCTCACAGGACATTTATGACACTTTGTGCCTCTTTTTAGTGCTGGAAATACGAATGTAAGTTCCAATGAGGCAAATGTACAGCCTATGGGAGTTTCTGAAAATGTTCTAGATCAGCCTATTACTGATGTAGATGTACATGATGTACTTGATGAGGAAAGGGCTGAAAATGATCAGGCTAGAGGTATGCCAAAATGGCTGGTGCACACTTTGCGTGACAGTAAATTGGATGCACCTTTTTCTAGTCGTACCCTTTGGGCTCTCGCCATGCATCTTATGCATCAGATTGTTATGCTTTGGCTGTGTCTAGCTTACATGATGTTGAGGAGCCTCTGTCTTTTGATGAAGCACAGAATTCAGAAAATTGGATGGCTGCCATGCAATCAGAATATGATGCACTCATAGAAAATGACACATGGACTTTATGTGATTTGCCTCCTGGCAAAAAGGCCATTGGTACGAAGTAGGTTTACAAGTTGAACCGGATGGTGAGATTGATCGCCATAAGGCTCGACTTGTTGCAAAGGGTTATGCACAGCAAAAAGGCATAGATTATGAAGAGACTTTTTCTCCCACTTGTCGTATGACTACTGTGCGTTTTCTATGTGCATTGGCAGCTCATTTTGGTTGGGATGTACATCAATCAGACATTGTTACTGCTTTCTTGAATGGTGACATATTTGAGGAAGTTTATGTAACACAGCCTCGCGGTTTTGTCATAAAAGGACAAGAGGACAAAGTGTGCGAATGTAACAAGGCTTTGTATGGGTTGAAGCAATCTCCTCGTGCTTGGTATGAGAAAGCTGACACTCATTTGGTCAAACAAGGATTTCGCAATAGTCCAACAGAAAGCACATTGTATGTAAAGCGTGAGGATGATGTATTTCTCATCGTGGTTCTTTATGTTGATGACTTGCTGATCATTGGACCAAATGAGAGACATATTGCTGAATTTAAGGCTGATTTGAATGCTACTTTCAAGATGAAATATTTGGGGCTGTTGCATCATTATTTGGGTATACAATTTAAGGAGTGTGATGGTGGTGTTGCCTTGTGTCAGAAAAGTTACATAGAGACATTGCTATGTAAGTTTGAACTTGAGGATTGCAAACCTATTGCCACTCCATGGAAACAGGTTTGAAGTTGAGTCTACATGATGCTCGCGATCCTGCTGATGTCACTCTTTACCAAACGGTTGTTGGCTACCTCATTTATGTATGCAACACGAGGCCAGATATTCAGTTTGCAGTCTCACAGGTCAGCAGATTTATGCATAGCCCAGGGTCTAAGCATTGGCATGCTGTCAAGAGGATTTTCCACTACCTTAGTGGCACTTTACATCTTGGCTTGTTTTATCCCGAGGGGGGATTATTGCCGCCAGAATTACATGCTTTTTCGGACTCAGATTGGGATGGTTGTTTTGACACGCAAGTGTCCACAAGTGGTTTTTGTTTCATGCTTGGCAGTTCATGTATATCATGGTTGAGCAAGAAGCAACCTACTGTGGCCACTTCGAGTTGTGAGGATGAGTACAGGGCAGTCTTCACAGCTACGGTTGAGTGTGTATGGCTCAGACACCTTATGGCTGATTTGGCTGTTGGACAGGACATTGCCAACACTATCTACACTGACAGTCAGAGCGCATTGGCAGTGGCGAGGAACCCAGTTTTTCATGCTCGCACAAAGCACATTGAGTTGCATTACCACTATGTCAGGGAGAGTCTCTCAGCAGGAGAGATTAGCTTGGCTTATGTGCCAACACAGGACAACCTTGCAGATCTTTTCACAAAGGCATTGTCTCGTGAGAAGCTTGAAGTTTTCCGCAAAGCTTTGGGCTTACTCCCCTTTGTGGACTGATCATGTCCTTAGGGCATGGTACTTCCCTTTACTCATGTGCCAGCTCTCGTTCCCCGCATCACTCCAGAGGGGATTTGTTATCATATACATGTGGTAGTGATGTGTGTGAACACACTAGGACCGCCGGGGCATTTTTTCCCTCTTTAGGAGTTTTTTTCCCCCATGCATTGTATATACGCCCATTGAAGGAGTACGAGCGGAAGTGCGACGCGAGAGAGAGTGCAAGAAGAAGAGCACGACGATATGGTGAACTCGCTCTACTGTATTGTGTAGAGCATAGTGAGTTCTTATTAGGTTTTTACAAAAGAATATGTGTACATACCTGGCGGCCCGCCCACTTACCTAGGCAACCACATTGGGCTTTATACCCCAACAACCTCCCACTTAAAGTCCAATGTGGTACTTTAAGTGTGAGAGAAGCTACTATACAAGCTAATATACAAGAAATGTAGAGAAGTGATGTACTACCCTACACCTAACTGCTTGCGAAAATGCGCAAAGCTCTCTGAGGGAAGTCCTTTTGTAAGTAGATCAGCAGGATTTTATGTGGTGTGAACTTTGACAAGCTGAAGTTGCTTATCCTCGAGCATTTCCTTGATGAAATGATACTTCACATCCACATGCTTTGTCTTTGAGTGATAAACTGGATTGCGAGCCAATTGTATAGCACTTTGACTATCACAATATAACACATGCATCTCTTCTTTGATTCCCAAATCTGTTACTAGTCGATTAAGCCAAATTGATTCTTTGCATGCCTCTGATGCTGCAACATATTCAGCCTCTGTAGTAGACTAAGTAACACAATCTTGTAATCTAGAACGCCATGATACTTCTCCACCAACCAATGTAAAGACATACCCTGACGTAGACCTTCGGTTGTCTAAGTCACCTGCATAATCTGAGTCTGTAAAACCCTTTACACTTAGCTCTTGACTCCCATAGCATATACGCATACTCTTTGTAGCTTTCAGGTATCTCAATATTCCTTTCACTGCCTCCCAATGTTTCTTGCCTGGGTTTGACATGTATCGACTTACTACTCCCACTGCAAATGCAATGTCTGGGCGAGTAGCAATCATTGCATACATCAAACTACCCACTGCAGACGCATATGGAATCTTATCCATTTCAGCCTGTTCTTCCTCAGACACAGGACAATCTTGTTTGCTAAGTTTCACATATGGTGGCAATGGAACACTCAGTGCCTTTCCCTTCTCCATATTGAAACGTTGCAAAACCTTGTCAATATACTCTGTTTGAGATAACCAAATCAAATTCTTTGATCTGTCTCTCTCAATGCGCATACCAAGTATATGACTTGCCTCACCCATGTCTTTCATGTCAAACGATTTTGCCATCTTTGACTTCAAAGCTGAAATTTCTTCCAAGTGCTTGCCAGCAATCAACATGTCATCCACATACAAAATAAGGATCAGCCAACTACCATCCTTAGCCTTCTTTGTATATAGACAGTGATCGAACTCACTACGTTTGTAGCCTTGAGAAAGCATAAACTTGTGGAATTTATGGTACCATGCCCTCGGTGATTGTTTTAAGCCATAAAGACTCTTTAACAACTGGCATACCCAATCTTCCTTGCCTTTCTCAACAAACCCTTCTGGCTGGTGCATGTAAATTTCCACATCTAAATCACCATGCAAGAACGCTGTCTTGACATCCATTTGGTGCAACACCAAATCTAATATGGCAACCAATGCAAGAAAGCATCTCAATGTAGTCATCTTGACCACCGGAGAGAAGACTTCATCAAAGTCAATGCCTTGTTCTTGCTTAAAGCCCTTGGCAACAAGCCTTGCTTTGTACTTTGGCTTACTATCATGAGCGGTGATCTTATACCTGTAAACCCATTTACAAGGTAGAGCCTTTTTGCCCTGTGGTAATTTAACTAGCTTCCATGTCTTGTTTTTATGCAGAGCTGTCATCTCTGACTGCATGGCCAATTGCCAATTCCCGAAGTCCTTCATTTGCACTGCTTCCTTGTAACATGAAGGCTCATTGCAATCAGTCAACATGACATAGTTCATAGATGGAACAAACCTATCAGGAGGTCGCGTGACACGTCCAGATCTACGCACAATAGGTGGCTCACGCTCAGCCACAACCTGTGGTTCCACTCTATCCTGTCCTTGCTCCTCTTGAGCCCTGACATTTTGTCTTGCACGTGCAGGTCCATCTTCTTGGAAGACAACTCTTCTAATCTCCTCAACCCTCTCTGGTTTAGAATGATATTTGGATTCATTAAAGTGAACATCATTGCTGCGGACAACCTTTCTGGATTCGGGATCCCAAAGTCTGTACCCCATCTCACCAGAATTACCATAGCCTAGAAAGATGCACTTTCTACTCTTTGGCTCAAGTTTGTTCCTAAATTCCTTTGGAACGTGAGTATATGCCTCACAGCCAAAGACTCTGAGATGCTTGTATGAGGGCATTTTGCCTGACCATAACATCTCTGGCACTGAATCCTTCTGCAAAACCTTGCTAGGAGATCTATTTACAAGATGAACAGTTGTTGATACAGCTTCAGCCCAAAACCCATTTGGCAGCTGTGCATTAGACAACATACTTCTGACCTTCTCTTGTATGGTCCTATTCATCCTCTCAGCAACACCATTTTGAGGAGGATTGTAAGGAGCAGTAAGTTCACGTTTTATACCTTTTGACTCACAAAAGTCCTGAAAGGCCTTTGAAACATACTCTCCACCATTGTCAGTGCGTAAGCATTTAAGCTTCTTGCCACTCTGATTCTCCACAAGTGTCACAAACGTTTTGAAAACACTAAACGCTTCATCCTTGTGCTTGAGAAAGTAAACCCATACTTTCCTCGAGTAATCATCTATAAATGTCATAAAGTAAGAAGCTCCCCCTAGAGATAGGTTAGGCATAGGTCCACACAAATCACTATGAACAAGTGCCAACTGTGTATCTCTTCTACTGCTTCTATGCTTATGTGGCTGCTGTGTTTGCTTACCATACAGACAATGTTCACAGAATTCAAAATCATTAAATGAAAAGCCAAGAAAATAACCAGAACGAGACAAGATTTCCATTCCCTTCTTGGACATATGTCCTAACCGGCTATGCCACAAAGAAACATTCGGCTTCTCGGTTACATTGATTACATTTTTAGAGACGTTTGATACATAAATCATGTAAAGTCCTCGAGAATTTACTCCATGTGCTACTGTCATAGAACCCTTGGATATCTTCCACATGTTCTGTCCAAAAGTGGTGACGTAGCCAGCATCATCAAGTAAACCTGTGTTGATCAAGCTCTTTGTAACTGCGGGAACATGTCTCACATTCTTCAGCGTGAAAGAAGAGCCTTTCTGAAACTTCAATTGAACATCTCCAACACCTAAGATCTTACATGTCTGCCCATTGCCTAGCCGAACATGATCTTTAGTGGTCACATAAGAGGTAAACCACTCCTTGTTTGGAGACACATGAAGTGATACCCCTGAGTCTATAATCCAGTCACTCAGTGCATTTCCATCAGATGCTGCAAGAAGAGCTGAGTCCATTGTATTCTTCAAGAAGTAGATGTCTCCTGACACTAGACTGTCATCCTCTGCAACAGTGTTTGTCACATTTATTTCTTGAATCTTTACTGAGGACTTGTTCTTCTCACCATGGTCTTCAGCTTTCTCTTTGCCTTTTTCTGCTTTCCATTCTCTGGAGTCTCTTTTCATGTGACCCTTCTTGCCACAATGGTAGCATTCTATGTCACTCTTGCCTTTAGCACTGCGGGACTTGCTACGAGACTGATTCCTCTTTCCACCTTTGTACTTTTCTTTGGTCCTTCCCCTGACAACTAAGGCTGTTCCTTTGCCTTTTTCCATTGTCTTTCTATTGGTTTCTTCAGTAAGCAGACTTCCTTATACACCTGCTATGTTCAAACCATCTGGAGGTGCAGAATTACTCAAAGCTGTGCGAAAAGTGTCCCAACTTTCTGGCAATGTGATCAACAGGAACATAGCTCTAACAGGTTCATCAAACTTGACACCTTGAGCTGACAACTGACTATAGATTGTGTTGAATTCATTCAGATGATTGGACATAGGTGTCCCTTCTTTCATCTTCAAGTCAACAAGCTTCTTAAGCCAGTATACCTGTGAAGCTGCACTCTGCTTCTCATAAAGATCACTCAGCTTTAACCATGCTTGATAAGCCAACATCTCGTCTGCTACATTGAAGTAAACGCTTTCTGCCAAAGTCAGCATAATGGTAGAAAGTGCCAATTCATCCATTTCGCTCCATTCATCTTCGTCCATATCTTCTGGTTTTATCCCCTTGAGCTTTATAGGTTTTATTTGCTTCTTTTGTACCAACACGTGCCAAATCTGCTTCTTCCACAATGGGAAATTAGTTCCATCCAGCTTCTTGATATTGTAAAGAGCAGTGTCCTGTGATCCAACCATAGCTACGCTTCACAGTAGTTTACTTTCCTGGGAAAAATTCGGCAGAGTTTCCCCTGTAAACTGACCTCTGAACCAATATCAACCTGTCAAATGAACCAAGAAAGCTTCAGATTCTGCAGAAATTTTGGCAGAGTCTCCTTTGTAAAATGGCTCTGGTGTACTAAAAACAGACCAAAAAAACAGCTCAAAAAACCACTGTCTCTCTAACACTGTAAGCTGTGGGTAAACCTGTCCGCACCTGTACTATCTCTGACTGTCCTGTCACTGTCCTGTAAGCATAGACTGTGACAATGCCTCAATGGCAGTAAAGCAAAGATGCAATCCCAACTGTCTAACTCACAGACAATACATCCTAGCTACCTATCTAAGGGTGCTCGAGGGATCACTCCAAGACCTGTATCACCGAAAGGATCTCAACATTCGAGAATCCCCCAGCTCAATAAAACCTCACTTGACCCTCAACAAAGGCTGCAGTAAATCTGACAGTACATAGACTTCCCACAAAGTCATACATCCACAAATTTCCCACTGTATGTTGTAACCACTGCGGCGGTTGTTTGCTGCGTGACTCATAGCCAGCAAACCCTCAACAGACATACATCATCTCTGACAATACATCCCATGTGGAAGTACCTGCAATGTCAGGATGAAATCTGGAATATCAAGCAGCAAACACAAGCTACCTGATGAACTAGTGGATGTCGCCTATAGTCTGTGTGTAGATGCGCCCGTGTCGTATGTGACACGCCTCCAAGAACTGTGAGCCGTCCTTCGATGTGTAGACAGCCACAAATCAACACTCTGGGAGTGTCAATATCCTCAGCACCTGCAGTCGTAGGCCGAAAAACCCAAATTTGCAGAGTCGGATCTGCACCCGCTGAGACCACGTAGTCGAAAATGGCCTGCGCAGAACTTTGTCGAAGCCGAACGGTGACCGAGATGACCTCAGAATGAAATTCTGAGCACACCTAGCCCTACGAGCTGTCCCACAAGATTTGGGGCCGTGTCTTTGCCTGTCGAATTTCACTCCAATCTGAGCTGGTGACTCTAGCCTCCTGCAGTGCTGCCCCGAGCCTCGATCTGAGCTCTGATACCAGTTGAAGGAGTACGAGCAGAAGTGCGACGCGAGAGAGAGTGCGAGAAGAATAGCACGACGATATGGTGAACTCGCTCTACTGTAATGTGTAGAGCATAGTGAGTTCTTATTAGGTTTTTACAAAAGAATATGTGTACATACCTGGCGGCCCGCCCACTTACCTGGGCGACCACATTGGGCTTTATACCCCAACACCCATCACTGTAGGGCTATCAATCTTTCCATTGCACACTAAGTTATACACTCTCTATTGTGTGCCTTTAGCTTCCTTCGTCTTCTCCAAGCTGTGTGTATTTCTCTGCTACCCTAATTCCAACAAGGAATAGAGTATGGATCCTTCTCTAAGCAAGAGTGCATCTTGCTGCAGCTAGACCTCGACAAAGCCTATGATAGAATAGATGGTCATATATAGAAGAAGTCATGGGAGATCTCGGCTTTGGGCCTCGCCTTTGTCGCCTCATACGCACAATAGGCGTTGGTAGCCAATCAGAGCTTCGTTTAATGATAGAATTGTGGGCTCTTTTGAGGTTAAAAGGTCTATTAAGCAAGGATGTCCCCTGGCCCCCTTGCTTTTCGCCAACATGTCGCATCCTCTCATTACCATGCTCGAAGCCAGTGTTACGTGGGGAGAGATTCAAGGTCTGGTATTATCGGGCAATGACCAGTTACTGGCCAAAATGTCCGTAAATGATTTGCTCCTATTCTTGAATGCATGCCCTCAAGTTGTCAGGAGAGCTCTAGAGATTATGCAAACATTTGCCGTGGCCTCGGGATCCAAGTGCAATATAGAGAAGCCAAGACTTATCTCCCTAAGTTGTCAGGAGAGCTCTGAAGATTGTGCAAACATTTTTCGTGGCCTCAGGATCCAAGTGCATTATAGAGAAGTCAAGACTTATCTCCCTGTCAGAGAAAAACTCTTTTGACCCTGCAGTCTGGACAAGAGAGATTATCTCAAAAGGGAGTGTATTCAAACACCTGGGAGTCCCCGTAGGGGTGGACGTAACCCACAGGCAAAGATTTCAATGGGTCCTTGAAAACATAAGCTCAAAAATGAGAAGATGGGAATTTGTTCTCCTCCCCTTCCAAAGCCGGATTAGAGTGATTAATGCTTTTATGATCCCATATATTGCTTTCCTCAGTCCCGTGCTCAAGATGGCTAAGTGTAACTGGAAAGAATTCTTAAAACCAGTGAAAAGGTTTCTTTGGAAGAACAACACAAAAACCTCCCGACCATGGCAGTGGGTTAGATGGGAGGTAGTTGCTCGCTCGGTAAACCAAGGAGGGCTCGGCATTCTTAACCCTGTATCCCATGTTGAGGCCCTTTATGCAAAATTTATGGTCTCATTGGCTAAATAGGACCAAGCTTGGGCTATCATGACCAAGGAAATGCTTGATGCAGTAAAACTGGGATCGAAAGGGGGAAGTGGAAGGGGGTTGTGATGCACGACAAACTTTTGGCCCCGAAGTGGTCTTATCTTAGATTTGTTGGACTCTCAGGGAACTGATGAGGAAGTGCAAAAGAGCAGTTGAGGTGTTGGAATGGGGGGAAGCAACCAGATACTTTAAGAACTCCATTTTGCACTAGTCCCCTTGGCTCTCTAAAATATTGGGGCCGCCGCAAAGACCCTATTGGATAGAAATAGCCAGGAACGTGAATAATAAGGGGCTCGTTCAACTAGAGAAATTCTGGGATGGCAATAGTAAGTGTTGGAAAACTACTGACTCTTTAGCCATCCAATTTCAACTGAATGGCTTTGAGATCTTACTAGTCTACATGGTGATGAAAGAGCTTGATAAGGTGGTGATGCCAATTTGTGAATCCAACTTTGAATGGGACGCTTGGAGATGGCCCGAGAGTAGCCTCTTTTGGAAACCACATTCTAAAGGCATTTACCATTCATTAATGCACGAGCCTTATTGGTGTAGCCCCATCAACAAATTATGGAAGAGGCATTGGATGGAAAAACGGTGGGAGGGAGTCATGGAGAACATCTGGAAGCCAAGGTGGCCTCAGTATATGAAGATATTTCTATGGAAAGTGATGTGGGGTGCTCTATCGACAGGCGTAAAGATACAAGAAAGAAGAATCGGGTCCGATCGTTGCTCGGGGTGCAGAATAGCTAGTGAAGACCTAGCCCACATTTTCGTGGGATGCCAGGCAATTAGTGGCATGGCTGGGAAAATATGCAAGTGGATTCAAAGGACATGGCAAATTAAGTTCTTCAAGACTGATATGTTCTTTGGTAGTAACAAGTTGGGAAGTCCTGCTCTTCTTGTCTGCACTCAAATAATCAGGTACTACTTCTTTCACCATATTTGGCAAGCAAGGAACCGCTGCATGTTTGAGAGGGATCTAGATGTGGCAAGCTTTTGTGAAATTATACAAGAGATCAGAGTGAAGATCCACATGATTGGAGGCAAACAAGCCTCAGAGAACTGGTTTAGAACAATACATGTCATGATGACATCTTGTAATAAGTAAAGCCTAGGAGTAGTTGTGGTTTCTCTCTCAAGCGGAAAACTTGTAATCCTTTGACCCTCAAGGTTTGGTCTCAGCTCGAGGTTGGTGTATATTTATGATGTTCTTAATACTATCCACTCACAATTGTGAGTTTTGCAAAAAACAAAAAAAACCAAAAAGTTACAAGGAAAGCTACGCTCCCTCTTACCCATGGCATCACACAACACCCAAGTCACACCTCAAGACTATTTGACACCCCCCCGTGTCAAGTGGGATGGATGGTCCACGACCTTTGGATGATGTGGATCATTCGTTTATTCTATTAAAAAAAAGGATTTTGGTCGGGTTGTGTCCTCACGATTTGAATCCACCACCTACCACATTGGAGGCTAGGGCTCTCTAAGTTAAGCCATTGTGTGTCACTTGAAATGGAGGAGAGAACGTGAAATGATATAGCAAAAATGACAGGGTGGGGATCACATGGTGTTCACTTGGAGATCACTTTGCGATGGTTGGGGTCCCACTTTGGAATAAATGGGTTCACAAGGTTATCATATCTCATTGGGATTCACACGGGGATCACTTGGTAGCCACTTGATGTTCACATCAAGTTTGCATGGGGTTCTCTTTAATTGTGATCACATGGTAATCACTTGGGGATTAATCTGCCATCAAACGACACAAAACCAATCTCGTCGCCCCCAATTAATAGGGACCATTGATCCCACCTGACACGGGGGGTGTCAAATAATCACGAGGCAAGTCACATAGAGCAAGATACATCGGCTGATAAAGGGTGCCACCATGTACTCATACAGCCTTTCCAACAAGGGTAGCCCCAGATGGGCTTGAGGTTTCCACCAACGAGAAAGCCTCTTAAACGATTGTGTTGTCCCACCTTGAGAAAAAGAACAATGTTCTCATAGAAAAACAAGTGATAAAATCACAAGTCCTACCCTTGAGAAGAACACGGAAAGGTTAATACCACCATTGCACTCTTTAACAAGTGCTAAATCATGAGGCTTGCACATACATACATATGCTCACATCTTTACTTTACATATGCTCACATCCATGCTTCATATGCATGCATTGGTCGTATGGCCTACTATAAAGCCTATGTGGGCAATGCATTGAGATCCATTCCCCACCAGCAAAATCAAAGCTTGAAAAGAGTGGTCATGCATGAGATGCACCTAGCACATATGGGAACATAGGAAACCACGTTGCACCTTGCCAAGAAAACCATGAAAGACATATATTTGGCTTGCAAGAGTTAACTTTGAGTAAGATTTACCTAGCAATGCTGAGGAGTAACATTCCCAAGAGAGAAGCCAGTCTGTAGGAGGCTGAGTAGTTGTGTCTCCTATCTTTACACTTTACATAGGAAACCAGGTTGCACCTTGCCAAGAAAACCATGAAAGACATATATTTGGCTTGCAAGAGTTAACTTTGAGTAAGATTTACCTAGCAATGCTGAGGAGTAACATTCCCAAGAGAGAAGCCAGTCTGTAGGAGGCTGAGTAGTTGTGTCTCCTATCTTTACACTTTACATTGTTTGATCAAAGTGTCAAAGTCAACGATGTGAAAGCGTAGAGACCAAGGGGAGTGAGCACGAGAGAGAGAGAGAGAGAGAGAGAGAGAGAGAGAGAGACAGAGAGACTCCTGAACCAATCAACCTTGGCAATGAATAACTGAATGTATGTATACAATGGAGGCAAGGGATTGCTTATATAGAAATCTCACTAAATTTCCCTACCCAAGACTTTCACAAATAAGTAAAATAAATACCTAAACGCCAAACTAAATAATGGGATCACATTGGGCAGCTCACTTGAGATGCCAAAACTCTAACACCCTCTCTACAGCTCATAGTGGACATCAATAGGGTAGAGGAGCAGTAAGTGGCCAGGCCCCAAAGGAGAGCCCTCCCTACCCCCAATAAAAAAGACAAAGCTGCACCAAAAAAAGGCTCTTCCCGCGTGTGAAGTGGCTAACTCACAGGTGAGGTGTTGATTTTCTATACGGGGAGGGGAGGGTTCAATCCTTGCTGGCATCAGCGTTTCCATTCACCCTCGGGATTGTCTCATACTGGTGTACCATTTTGTTACATGCGAATTCAAAGACGTGTTGCACGTTTTCACGACAGTCCATCAAAGTTTGTGTCGTCTTTTGCTGCTGATGCACCCATGCGAGAGCTCCTTGCTGCCCCCTCTCTCGCTGAAAATAGTGAAGGAAAGCTCCCTCAACGCCAGCTTCAACTTCGTTGTCTCTGTACTGGCTCCTCTACCCTAGTGAGACGAAGTCGATGAAGAAGCTACCATGGACACCCCAGTAGTGGCCACCAACTAGATACACCTCGGTGTTGCTCTCCTCAACTTTGTACCTTAAAGTAATGCCATTTTGAGCATCGATTGCCTTTGTGGAAACTTTGAACTATAGACCATACTACGTCCAATAATCCCCATTTGTGAACTGTGAACATATCATGTCCAAAGTATAAAACTCCAAGATAATGAATCGCTGGAACACATCGTGTCCATAATTTGACCAACAACAATGGATTGGTGCACTCATCCATAGTGTTTTAGACATCTGATTGGTTCCCTGCCAGATGCATGTGCATTGAACCCCGACCTACAGGTCCAAACACCTAACTTGAACTCCAACACAAGGGTCCAAATTAATTTTAGGGAGCATTGCTTGCCCCTCTCTGCCACTCACAAGCCTCTCTCTGGCTAAACTTAGTGGTGACACCTGTCATTTGACTAGAAATTTGATGTCGAGGCCACTATGACCGCCGCCACGTGTGCCATGCCAATCTCCTCTATCAAATCTTTATTACCATAATCTCTATCCAACTTGCCTTTGACTTTGTCTTCAAGTGAGTTCTTGCTTTTGCCTTTGGCTTTCAACTCCCAAGCCAAACAAAGAGTCGAATCACAATCATAACAACTGTGGTCGTACCTTTCAAGTACCGAGGTAGCTAACTGAGTATTGGTACTGCCATCCGTGTCAAGCTTGCTGATGTCGTTGTCCTTGATCAAACTCGCCCATTTGCCTTTGACTTTTGAATGTCGAGCCAAACAGTTGGGTGGTCTCCTTGAGAACTGTGTCGATGCATAGGCCGCTAACTGAATTGTTGACGATCCGTTATCCATAGCCGTGTGTTGGTGTTGGTCATTCAAGGGCATACTTTCTTCATTGTTGTTGGCACTTAAGCAAGGAGATGAGCGTGGGTGCAAGTCCGGGAAAGCATTGGACTTTCTCCTCTCATGTGAAAGAGGCTTCAGACAGTGTCCAAGATTTTAGCCTCCAAGTCGTAACAAAAACAAGCTCATGAAGGCCTTCACAAACTTGGGTACCGAGCTTTTGCTTCCCAAGCCCCTCAAGGGTTTGAGCGTTTTAAAAAACAATGCTTTTGCACGCGTTTAACAATGTTGCATCAGAGCAGCACCCCACTTGGTCGCCTTGACAGCGCAGCATCTCAAGATGCTATCGCGCTGCACTAAAGCCCCAAAGAGCTTCCCTGTCAGCGTCTCAACAGGCGGCACAAATTGTTTCCATCATGAAGCAAAACGCAATGCCTCTAGCACAAAACACAGGCGCCCACAACTGCCAATGCCCAATTTCGCATAGCATTTTAGAACGCCACTGAAAAGAAGGACGTCGTCGCTCTTGGCGTTTTATAATGCAGCGCCACAGACTGTCCCCAACCTCTACTGTCAAGGCTACCCACGATAACACCCTCTTTGATCCTTGCGTTTCAAAACGCAGCTCTAGATTTTGCCCTCATCACCACCCCGTTCGACAGCATTTTAAAGCGCTCAAAGGGGAACCAGAAAATGCTAGACTTCTATAGAGCTTCTTAAAACGCCATGCAAGGAGGCAATGGACACCGATTTTTTATCTCTATAGGCTGCTTCGCTTCTTCTTTGCTCCTCCGAGACAGCTACTTCACTAAGGCCTTCAATGACAACAATGCTCTGATACCATGTAGCGTATAGAGACCAAGAGAGAGAGAGAGAGAGAGAGAGAGAGAGAGAGAGAGTGTGTGTATGTGTGTGTGTGTGTGTGTGTGTGTGTGTGTGTGTGTGAGAGAGAGAGAGAGAGTCTCTTGAACCAATCAACCTTGGCAATGAATAACCGGATGTATATATACAATGGAGGCAAGGGGTTGCTTATATAGCAATCTCACTAAATTGCCCCACCAAAGACTTTGACAAATAAGTAAAATAAATACCTAAAAGTCAAACTAAATAATGGGATCACATTGGGCATTTCACGTGAGATGCCAAAACTCTAACACAAAGATGTTGCCAGTGTCCAATTGATGGACCAATGGTGCTCTATAATAGAGCTACAAATCATACTTCTCCCTTTGCCTCTGCTTGAAGTGTGAGATTGAATATACTCAGAATATTTGAAGAGGGCTCATATGAGTACTAACTACAGGCTCATTGGAAAACATCCTAGCCCCCAAAAAAACACTCACATATTGTTTGGAGAATTGAGAAAATGACATCACCACTCTACAAAACTTGGGATTGTACACACTTGAAATGCACACCATGGTCTTTAACCTTTCCTACATGCCACCTCAGAGCCATATGGAACATAGAGCTATGACGCCCCCACAAAGACACACAGATTTTCAAAACAAAACACCTAAGCTAAAGGTAATCAATGTCACCATGGCAACCACACTCAACATCCATCTGCTCTATTCACATGCAACAAACACACATTTACTAATTAAACAAGCCCCTATTTAGCAGTGTCAATGTTTGGGTTGACATGGTTAACCTAACCTACAATGTGGATGTCTGCAAGCCGTGGGTAGAAATTCACCACCTATATTGCGACATGTGGTGATCCTTAACTGTTGTCAAAATGCAAGTAGCGGGAATGGATAATGCGACATACCTCCCAGGACCTACCCCGCATTCTACTCCAACCCTCGATGGCAATGGAAGCTAAACCCTTCTGCCCAAAGAAAATGGAATATAATGAATATTCAGCCCAAAGTATCAAGCAGGAAAATCAATCCAGTCAGTCCTGTTGTGATATGAGGGTTGCAAACAATGGAATGAGACAAAGAGTGAGCATTAGAGACACATGTGAGGCATAGATGAAGGAATATGTTGGTTGTGGTAGCAGGAACTTCATTACCAGTATGATGCAAGTAGAAAGTGATGCCTCTTGTGAAACCACCATAAAACCCAATGTCCTAGAGAATCTAGATAGTTCCAGGCAAGTGTTTACTCTCACGGCTCACGGACACCCTATCACCTACAACGGACGTTGTAACCTACGGCGGACATTGTATTATTTATTTGGTAGAGTCAGGTATCGGGCTTGTCGGTCCAATAGGAAAAGGGTAAGAGTGATCGCCAATGAGAGGCGCACTCTAACTGGAACATTCAAGGGATTAGTTGGCTAAGCATGGGCGCCCAAGTGTGAATGGGGCGAGCTCATATAAAAGTCAACTAAACCTAAAATTCACTCATTCTCTCATTTGTGCAATAGAAGAGTGCTCTTGCTCCATCTCCATCTCCATCTTCTTCTTCTTCGCCTCCTTGTGTGTGTGTGTGTGTGTGTATGTGTGTGTGTGTGTGTGTGAGAGAGAGAGAGTGTGTGTGTGTGCAATCGAGCATTGCGGCGGCACGGCGGCAATGAGGTGGTTGAGCACGGCGTAGCGGTGTCTCCTTCTTCTTCGCGACGAGGAATCCTCCACGAAGCAAGCGTAGAGCGGTGAGTGACACACCATCGTCTTCTTTGAGCTTACTAGTTTAGGCTTGTTGTGTGCTTGGATCCATTTGTGGCTTGCACACAGTGTATCGGCAAGTTCCTTGCATTGACACGTGCGACATACGCGCAGATTTTTGGCGCCGTTGCCAGGAAATGCCGTGCATTAAGCTCGAGTAGCACTCTGTGCTTCTCCGTGGTGCAATTTCAATTATAGGAAAGGTAGGGAAGGAGTGTGTGTGTGTGTGTGTGTGTTGAGAAGAGGGATTTGGTGTTGTACTGTGTATATTTTTTGTTAATGGAGTTTTCAAAGGTACTGTGTTTATTCTCTGTGTACTAAGGTTGTTAGTTTTCTTTGTTAATGGAGATTTCAAAGGTTCTGTGTTTATTCTCTGTGTATTAAGGTAGTTAGTTTTCTGTGTACAGTAAGTAGGAAGTAGATTAGTGAGAGTTAATAGAGTGTATTAGTGTGTAAGAGTAGTTGTATTAGTTAGAAGTAGGTAGATAGAGTGTGTGGGTGCTCTCGCGCAGGCCGCGGCGACCTTATCCTTTTTTTTCTAATTAAAAAAAAATATTTAAAAAAAAAGAATTTTAAAGGTAGGACCAGGATTGGGAATATCTCCCAGACCCAAGCCCAAGCTCACGCTCAGGCCTAGGCCTCAGTCGCCTTTTTAAAAAAAGAATTTTAGCTTCACACGTAGCTAAAAATCAATTTTTTGAGGACCAACGGAACGTTAGATGCCCGAAAATTATGTTGTAAAGCACATACAGACCCTCTAAGTGATACGCTCATTTCGAGCTATCACACACTTTAATTTAAAAAAATCAAGCATTAAAAAACATTCAAAAAACATCAAAAACAAGAAAAAATCAAGTAGAAAACAGGGTGCAAAACACCCACAAAACAAAGCAAGTAACCTTTGAGGGTACTTGCCGACACTTGTAGGGCACCCAAAGCACATGTATCTACGCTCTGGTCGTGTGCTAGAGTCCGAACAACTAGCTAGTGCTTCGATTTACGGGGATACTCACTATCCTTCCACGCTAGGGTCTACGCCCTCGGCGGGGACCCAAGGTAGTGCAACCAAAGACCCAAATATAGCGGCTAACGACTCTTCCTCTGACTACGATATTATGGAAGAGCATCTTACACAAAGCCACGGGGGAACAAATGAAACCGTACCTAGCTGGGCCCAACAACTTGGAACTAGTTTTTTAGCCGTTTGATGGAAACTTTTAGTAGAGCTACGCGCTCTGAACCTAAGGCTAGTGAAGTAAACGAAGGGGGTGGGGAAGTAGAATCACCATTCACATCTCCTGTAGACCCCACACTCCCTCAGAGTATCCACGTGGAAATTCTACCTACCTCATTTAATGAGGGCCCTACCGAGCTACCACCTTCCAAAGTCGCCTCTAAGGTAGCGGTGACTAAAAGTCAAAACACGGGAAGCGACATTGCATCCACCTTACGGCAACCCTCTAGTACACCAAGTTTGGACGGGGTATATCTCAATGAGAATTGGGAATATGACCTACACACGGAGACTTTGACCGACCTATACATGGGCTACACATACCATGTGGGTTGGTTAGAAGTTGTACAATCTACATCTAGTGCCACTAGTCTAGAGGAACAACAACACATGATCTGCAATGTCATCCATAGGATTATCCACTCTGAGAGGAAAAATCGAGGAATAAACATACCTTCGACGGGTCCTATGCGATTTTTAGACACGGGCAAAGGGAAACAACCCACTCTATCACAAATGGAGACTCCCCCAGTGAAATTTTAGAGTAAAATTCAATGGGAACTGCAATGCATGTGGAAGGTATGGTCATCAAGCTAAGGATTGCATAGTATTTAAGCGCGCGATGGCCAATAGACCAACCTTAGCATGGACAGACACACCTCGAGTGCCTGCATTGATGTCGGCCCCACCTCTTGAACAAACAGCACAACACATGGTCCCTAGGGCCCAAAATGTTGTTCAAACAACACCCTTACCACCTCCAGTGCTAGGACCGCAACCACCACATCCGAGAATCACTTCTGTGAATCAAGTGGGTTGTGAATCATCTATTTCTTGTTTGGAAGGCTGTGAGGAAGATATAGATCCTAATATCGCATATGGGATGGATGTGCTTGAAGAAAGTCCACAATACTACATGGAGGACTATTGGGGACAAGTCAAACCTATATATCAAGTAGCTGCTCTTGCGGCAAGAGGCCAAAATATCAATTACACTGCTAAGAGACCACCTCTTCAATGCTATGAGTGTGGAGGTCCACATCATGTAGCCGAGTGTCCTATTAGGCTACAAAAGAACGTCACACTAATGCAAACCAATCAAGCGAGCACGTCTACAATGCCGATACTCATGTGTAATCGATGTGGCATAGATCATTTGATTGCCCAATGTCCAAATAATCCAAATGCACCGAAGATCACGTCATTAAACTTGATTGAAGTTACCGAGGAGCCATCACCAAGTACACCCGTGGTACCAGTAAACGTACTCACACGATTGATGATCCAAAACCAAAATTATATTCTTGAGGAAAGAGACACGGCATCAATTGCCCAATCTCAGAAAAAGAAGAAAACACGAAGAAAGGGATCACAAAAAGCAGCGAAGTCAGACCCCAGTTCAAAGACCAACATAGGGACTGGTGACGACCCCGTATATATGAACGACGCTGAAGAAGATTCTGATTCAGGTGAAACCGTGGAGACCAAAACGACCACTAACATAGGAACCAACAAGGAAGATCTTCATGAGCAGCAATGGCCAAGATCCAAAAAGAAGATAGGAACTTATCCAAACCCTACAGAGGAGATCGAGCGAGTCAAGCAATTAAGGATTTTGGTAGAAGATACCCAAAGGGATCTAGAACTAGCACCTAGGAAGATCCAGATTATAGACACCGTGTTCCCTACGCAACAACAACCTTACCAAGTCCATAGACCCTTGGACATACCTAGTGTCATCCAAGAAGAAAGTGACTTAAAGTCATGGAAAAGTGGGCGTACTCACTTCTTGATGGAAAGACTGTTTACAGAGGGACTACCTGATCCTATCGAAGAAATGGAGATCCCATCTTCCCCACGTCAAGGGACTCAAGGCCAAAAGGTGCCGTTAAACATTGCGAAATTGATGGATTTCATGTCTTCAGAAGTTAGAACCACCATCATGTCCAAACTATATAAAGACCCTGAGCTAGTCTCAGCTCTTCGAGCTTTCCTTAATGGAGAACTAAAGTTTGGGCTACCACAATTTGCACAGATGGATGGAGCTGGGGAGATGCCAATAAAGGAGGAACACTTAGATCCACAACCCAACCTAGATGAGAACCTTGTTATAGAAATACCTGTTAACAAGTTGGGACAATACTTTGAGGGTGATGAATCCAATGCGACTATACCAATCATTACTAAGGGATTAACTGTGAAGGGAATCCTTGATGGTGGCGCTGGGGTTATCATTGTGACTAAAAATTGATGGGAAACTATGGGAAGACCTCACCTTGCGACCACAACCATAGTAGTGAAGATGGCCAATGGGTCTATTGTTAAACCTATTGGGATGCTAGAAGATCTCAAGATCAAGGTCTTTGGACATAAAATACGAGTTACCTTCATTGTTATGGATTTCTCCAAACACACTATGGCATCGGAGATGATCTTAGGACGTCCTTTCATGAGGGAAGCAAAAATGGTGCATGACTGGTCCAAAAACCATGTCTACCTGCAGTTCCAAGATTCTATCATTCGAGTGGATCTTGTGACGGGTCGAGCACATCCTCTAGGAAACAGGTTTATAATTGATCATAGATCTGACACCACATTTCACTCGGCCCCATTGCAGTATTGTTACATGTGTAAAGCGGGCACTGATGTTGGGGAAGATTCTCCTTATATGGATGTACTACCTGGGATGACTGAGTCGGACAATGTAGATTGGGTCCACCTAGCACAACCATAGACACTTGGGGGAATAGGGGACGACATGGGTAACACCTGAGGGGGATGAAATGCATGTACCCTTAAATATGCTACAAGCAATGCATATAGCTTCTGACAAGACCATAGCTAGTGCTAAAAAAGAGAAGCCTTGTAAGAAATGTACCACTCGCTCCAAGAAAAGTAAGAAAATGTTGCGGTGGATCCCTAAACGATTATTGGAAGCCCAAGGCTACTATCGAGGAAATGATCAAATTTGGGTGCCAAAACGTAGATTGTGTTCTTACCTGTCACCTGATCCATATGAACCCACTCCTATAGCTCCAAAACAAATCGACAATCGCGGAAAGAAAAAAATCACAGAATGCTACACACCCGCTCCAGAGCTAGTTTGGGTACCAAAGAAAGAACGATTTGTTCCACCTAGCTCAACAAGGGGGGAGTCTCATGAAGCTTCCAGCTCCTCATGTAATGCATCCATAGAGGTAAAAGCTTCTCCACAGCCTCCACCTACAATAGTGGACCTCCATGAAGCTACAAAGGAATCCACACCTCCCAGTGTTCAAGAATCACCTGATGAACCACTTCAAGTTCGATCCTGGGAAAGTACCTTACCACCCTTGCAACTCGACGAGGCACCTAAGGTAATAGAAAACTACTGGCAAAAATCCCCACCTATTACCAACTGGAACAATTGGTTTCAAAGGGTGACAAGCTCATTTCAAACGGTATGATCTACCCAAGGAAGGGGGGAGTGTTTGCTGACAGTCATCATTCACTTGCTTCCCTCTCAACCTTCCTCCTTGACCTCTCAATATCCCAATCTTAGGGAATGTATATATAAAGCCTTATACTCATAAAAAACAAAAATAATAAAGAGCAAGAGCAATTAGCAAACGAGTATGCACAATAAAAGTCAAACATTGACCCAGACCTACACATTCACATCCGGTACACTGAAACAGAAACCTATGTCATAAAACATCTTTGATCCTCATCACTCGAGTGATGGAGGGTAGGTAGAATTAGTACGATAGGAGTGTTTCTGTTTTAGAGTTGAGTGATTAGCAAAGTCCTTTTTCCCACTAATGTGCCTCCTAGAGGTATTCTTTGTGTTTCTTAGTGTGTACAGGAACGTGTTGCTCTGGTTAGGATTTGGACCTTCATGGAATCTTTCTCTCGTTCACACTTCAGATTGAACGCGACCATCAACACAAACAGGTGTTTCTTGTCCATTAGCATTGCCCCTTAGCTTTTTGCATCCATGTTTGTCTGCTTTGATTGTGATTGGTAGTATAATATTCAGCACATTTTCTTAGTACCAAACATTAAATTCAATGAATTTTTTGTCATAATCACTTGTCTAGATTTACAAATCAAGCAGTCCGACTAAGCTAGTTTGACCAAGTTAGGTGTTAGACATCTTCTCTTAATACCATGGGGAATGCTTTCGTAATAATCAATGGTTAATTAGGTTCTTAATCTGATTTAGGCAGCATTGTGTGAAATGCACTAGGGCTTTCTAGTGGGCTTGACCCTATTGACCTTTAGCTTAAGTATTATAAAGGGAGTTTACTAATGTGATGAGCCTGGGGAGCATAACAGTGTTATATGACCCCCCAAAGTTACAAAATTAAAATGTTGGAAATTAACAAACAAAAAATCAAAGTGCCACAATGTAAAATCTTAAGCTGGAAGAGAAATCTCAGCTTGATTGGGTACTTCACTCACATGTATCGCCTATGGTACTAGAGCCCTAGAGGTTCCCAGTGTGGGCGCTTTTCCTTGAAAAGCAAAAAACCCAAGGCATACAAAATAAGCACACACATCAAAATTGAATCACTGTGAAAAGACTTTGGGGGGTCAAAGAAAAGATAATCAGTCAGGCGATGATTTCATGAGAAATTCCTTTTATCGTAGCTTAACTACAAGGTCTTCTAAGTATAGCCTCTAGTCAGCCCTCGAACATGAAATACTTGGCTCTCGCGATTAAACAACTTAATTGACCAGAGAAAATTAAGAAGCTTACCCATGGTATTAATAGTCGATCTCTAGTGCCTTTCGATCGTTAAATTAGCGACCCCAGACTTGTTTAATTTTTTACCTTTACATCTGTTTATGCATTTGATTATATTGCAATTTAATGTTTATTGCTGACAAATGGTTTAAAATTCTGCTACCAATCACATTGTTTGCCTACAATTGCATATGCTTTTGAATTCTATATGAGAATGCAATTACTGTGCCAATGTTGTTTGATTTTGCAGTGAACTGAAGAAGGCTAAGGACATTCATCTCAAATTCTCTTCCACCTCGACGAACGAGCTTCAACTCAATAGCTTCCGAGGACGGAATCTACATCAGGAAGGGGGGCATGTTAACCCTCACGGCTCACGGACACCCTATCACCTACGACGGACATTGTAACCTACGGCTGACATTAATGTATTATTTATTTGGTAGAGTCAGGTACCGGGCTTGTCGGTCCAATAGGAAAAGGGTAAGAGTGATCGCCAGTGAGAGGCGCACTCTAACTGGAACATTCAAGGGATTAGTTGGCTAAGCATGGGCGCCCAAGTGTGAATGGGGCGAGCTCATATAAAAGTCAACTAAACCTAAAATTCACTCATTCTCTCATTTGTGCAATAGAAGAGTGCTCTTGCTCCATCTCCATCTCCATCTTCTTCTTCTTCACCTCCTTGTGTGTGTGTGTGTGTATGTGTGTGTGTGTGTGTGTGTGTGTGTGTATATGTGTGTGTGTGTGTGTGTGTGTGTGTGTGTGTGTGTGTGTGTGTGTGTGTGTGTGTGTGTGTGTGTGTGTGCGTGTGTGTGTGTGTGTGAGAGAGAGAGAGAGAGTGTGTGTGTGCCATTGAGCATTGCGGCGGCACAACGGCGGTGAGGCGGTTGAGCGCGACGTAGCAGCGTCTCCTTCTTATTCGCGGTGAGGAATCCTACACGAAGGAAGCGTAGAGCGGTGAGTGACACACCATCGTCTTCTTTGAGCTTACTAGTTTAGGCTTGTTGTGTGCTTGGATCCATTTGTGGCTCGCACACGGTGTATCGGCAAGTTCCTTGCATTGACACGTGCGACATACGCACACAGCAAGCTGTGAGCTTGTGTACCTCAAGGGGCCAAGCTAGTCAATGCTGCATGACCAATATTTTATTGGGTGCTACCCATGCGTGTTGTGCTGCTAAAAGACAACCACCTCCGAATATCAACTTTCACCCATCAATTTTTGTGAGAAAGGATGTTTTGAAGGTGCTACCATGACAAGACAAAGCTGGACACCCGATGCTTCACTTGGTGCTACCCCTCCTTGCTGTGCATTGAAAAGACAAGCCTCAGCTCCAAGCTTACAGCTCAAATCCCTTGATGGTTGTGGGAAGGGATGTTGTAAAGGGCGAACCAAAAAGCCTAGTCAGTAGCAGGAGAGCCAATCCAGAAGAAGTATGAAAGTACTATAAGGATTCGCCATTGCTGCGCAACCTCTAAGTCTTTGGTTGCTACTATTGCATGTAGTATGCCTCGAAGCAAAGTTCCAGATTCAAGCTTACAAATCAAATCTATTGATGGTTGTGAATGGGGAAGGTGTAAAGGGGGAAGCCAAAAGGCATGCAAGGCTGCCATAGATGCGCAATGCTGCACAAATGATATTTCATTGAGTGGTTCCCTTGCTTGTTGTCTTTCTGAAGGCAAAGGCCCGGCCCCAAGCTTACGGCTCAAATCTATTGGCAACTATGAAAGGTGATGTTGTGAAGGGGGGGAGACGAAAAGCATGTGAGTTTACAGTAGGGAATCCATTACAAAGGAAATTAAAGGCGCTGCTATAACTGGCCAGTGTTGCATCACAAACAAAACTTTATTGGGTGATTTTCCTACATGTTGTGTGTTCAAAAGCAAAGCCCCAGCTCCGAGCTTTCATCTATCTATTGATGATAGTGAACGAGGATGTTGTATAGGGGGGAATTCAAAGAGAGACAAGTCTACTGCAAAGGAAACCTGATGGTGGAGCCAAAACTGGCCAATGATGCACAAACAATACTCATTTGGGTACTCTCTCTCTCTCTCTCTCTCTCTCTCTCTCTCTCTCTCTCTCTCTCTCTCTCTCTCTCTCTCTCTCTCTCTCTCTCTCTCTCTCTCTCTCTCTCTCTCTCTCTCTCTCTCTCTCTCTCTCTCTCTCTCTCTCTCTCTCAGGTCGTGATGATGGACATGGGGAGAAGTGCCTCTCCTCGATTCCAACCTCAGAGGCCATCCTACATGCCATTTGGTAGTTCTACTGGTCATGCTTAGCGTTTTTCACAAAGGGTCTAAACCCACATTCACAATGAATATGCTTTCTGCATTTTTATCAGGTAGGTTGAATCATCCCTCCCCTCTCCACATCTCTTCAATGGCACAATGCATGTGCCTACTTGCATGAATCCTCCCTCCCCTCTCCACATCTCTTCAAAGGTGCAATGCATGTGCCTACTTGCATGAACCCTCTCGTGCCGTTGAAAGTGTATGGCCTTTTCTGCAATGTGTGTTGGATGTCAAGTGAAGGCATATCTTGTGCCGGTAGGTAGTCATTGCATGCAATCGGAAGGAAGCCAAAAAGTGGTGGGACGGGGAGAGGAAAGACGCATGATCCCAAAGCTTCAACTAGTCAAAAACTACATGGCAAAGGACAGGAATTGGGAGGCCACCTTGAACCTCTACCTTTAATAAGCATCTCTTGAAAGTATGAGAGACTGGCTTTCAAATAGAGAGAGAGAGAGAGAGAGAGAGAGAGAGAGAGCATGTTATGTGTGTGCATAGGCCGCGACACTCTATGTCGTGGAAATAAGAGAGAGGGATGGGGCGCTTGTCTGCTATTGTCGAGTAGTGGAGGATTTTCCTCGACGGGGCAAGGCATGGGACAAGCGGGTTGAGATTATTCGCGACACATTCAAGTGAAGCATGGGATTGAGGTCGACATTCCGCGTAGATTTGTGGGTAGGCCCAAGAATAGCCAACGAAATGCATTAGCAACCGGATCATTGTCCCATAGGCAAGCAAAATCACAATTTGAAAACCTTGAATCCACATCAAACTTGCAATACAAAATCATAAAAAGGATCTTCTTAAGGGTGCAGAGAAGAGATGGTTTTTTAGCTCCCTCAATGGAAAAATGCTCTATGAGGAGTGGTTGGAGAAAATGGCCGAGTGGGAGGGAGGCATGCCGTTTTTTGCAAGCCAAGATTGCAGAGGGATACAATAAAATGGTAATCACTACCTTGTGTATTACAAATATGTCTAAACATGTCTATTCTTAACACAGCATAAAATGGTAATCACTACCTTGTGTATCACAAATATGTCTAAACATGTCTATTCTTGACACACCATAAAAAGCATGGTTTTGCTAACTTGATTGACATGACCATTATGAAAATAGTTGAGAACGCATAAGGGATACAAGGAGGAGCAACCTAGCGATGAAGAAAATTCACAGGATGACTCCATATGTCAAAACACGGGAGGCAAAGATATCAAGGTGAATGAGTTTATTACTTTAGTATGTGGCTTTTTGTCACAACTAATATGACCAAATCTGTCTTAAAAATCTTTCATCTCTTCTTTGTACTGCTTGTTTGTAGCAAAAGTGTAAGAAGGATGCTCGCTCTCCCTTGAAGGTACAAAGGAAGGCCATCAATCATAGTGAACGACCATAACAAAAGTTGTGCAAGATAATACTCAATCTTGGCTTTAGCATATCCAGCATGCGTGTGTGTTAGATTTTTCATTATCTTATACGCTTCAATTTGTAGCTTAAGGTTTGAAGGGGTTTGTCAAGTAATGTGCCTATAGATTTTTCCTCCCCCACTTGGAACATGCCCTTCTCCAGCTAAGAATAGGTGATAAAGTCTTAATCGAAGGAAAGTCAATTTTCAATTGTCCTTGTCATTGTTATGAGTATTATGACTTGTGTTCTTGTATAGGTTGTCTGTGGGAAAGTTAAATCATTTGCGATGTTGCTTACGACAAAGATCTTACAAGCAACATAGCAAGACAAAAAGCCTCTTCTTGCACTATGATGCGATTCATGATTTAAAACTCTGCTTTGTGTCTATTGATGTTTTTTTTTATTGTCGTTCAACCCAGTTGGTTATGCTATTAAGAGTACAAGGTCATGATAGATGGCTTGAAGGCAAACTTGGGGAAGAGGCTTTGGATTGAGCATGGTTTGTCGATTTGTGGTACTCATTCATGCAGACCAATCCTAGTGAAAGGGCCATGTGTAACTACTATGGATAAGTCGATCTATTTACATAAGTGTTCACATTATTTTTGATTGTAGATGAGTGAGCCTTTCTTGCTACATTAAGCAATGTTTATCACAAATATCCTATGGTGTTTTTTTATACAATGTTGTATGGTTTTTGGTGAATATAGAGATCATTGGACACTTGTCGTGTTCTATAATTGCCACTTGTGTCCAATTTTGCACCTTCCAAAGGAAAAGAGTGCAATTCTTTTCTTCGATTCTCTCTCCCTGTTGTCCCTCAGTCGATACATCTCACCTTTGACTAGGTATGTGTCCTTGGACTTCTCTTGTGTTATTTGGTGCATGGACTTCTCTTATGCTATTTGATAATTGAAAAAAAAGATTGTTGCAACATTTGTCGGTATATGCAACATGTTCTCAACTTAAAATGGAGCTACATCATCCCAAACATTGTCATATGAAGACAATGAAGGTGAGATCAATCACTATGGAGTAACATATTTTCCATGTTTGTATTGTTTGATTGATTGGACTCTAAATGTTTGCTAAATGCCATTAAGTAGATGCCAAGACAAGCAAACACCAAAGATTGTGGTTTGTGGTTTTTACATTATGGTTATCATGAAACTTCTCCTTTCAGGAGGTTTAGAGTGCTTTCCATGCAAGAGGATGGTAAGGTATTCGTCTTAATGCTATCTACATTTGGTAGTGTCCACATTTCTCACGAGCTAATACACCTTGTTTATTGTAGTTCACACAAAATTGGCTTACTCATGATGAGGTGGAGACAATAAATTTAGACATGTGCTTGGGCTCAAGAAAGCTCTATGGACAATGCAGAGTAGGAGTCGCTCTTGGTCAGTCCATCTTTGGTCGTGATGTGGTATCCAAGGGAGGGTGATGTCCCGTATGCCACTCTCTTTTTGTATTACGGACATAGTATATATGCCCTCACATGTCTTTTATATACATGTTCGTTATGGTTTATAACGATGTACATGGATTATGATTTGTACTTGTTGATGATCTATATGGACATGGTGGATTTGGGCTATGGATATGGTTTTTTGGTGTTATGACCATACAAGGATTATGGTTATGGATACATTTTTTTGTTAACTTGTATATGCTTATGGTTGTGGTGCTTTGATGGTGGGTTTTTGGTTTTGCACATGGTTGTGGGTTTCGTGCAAAAAAAATTTACTCATGATGAGTTATGTTGATGCTTATGGTTATGCGTTTTGGTCATGGTTATGTGTTTTGATATGGTTATGGTTAAGCGTATTGATTATGGTTATAAGATTTGATTATGGTTATGAGTTTTGGTTATGGTTATGCATTTTGATTAATGAGATTGGATTATAGTTATGAGCGTTCGTTACGGACATGGTTATGTACGTTGGTTATGGACATGGTAATGAGATTTCATTATGGGTATGAGCGTTGGTTATGGTTATGTATTTTGGTCATGGTTATGCGTTTTACTTTCCGTTATGATTTTTGTTTATGGTTATGGTCCCGAGTGTTGGTTATGGTTATGCCTTTTGTTTATGGACATGGTTACGATTTTAGAGTTATGGTTATGGTTATGGTTATGCATTTCCGTTATGGTTATGAGTTTTGTTTAAGGTTTAATGTTTTGTTTAAGGTCATGATGGGACTTTGCATCTTAGGTGCAAAACATGAACCATATGGGGATCCCTTGGCCGCATTGATTTGGTAGCACGGCTGCAAATAATGGAAGACCATATATATTTGTCTTGAAAGTGATGTATATTGCCCATGCATTGTTTTTAGAAAAACGCTTAGCCATCTGTAACATCTAGTCATCTTGAAAGATTAAAATGAATTGCCTATCCCTTGGGTCTTGAGTAGATGAATTATATGGCTGAAAGTATACAACCTAGGAGAAACACAATTGTTAAAGATTGAACAAGAACTCATAGTAGGCATGAGTGTGTGAGCAACAACAATTTCCCACCTTGTGTTGCTCTTGCAAAGCTATAACCTCCGTATACATGGTTTCCCAATCATCATGAAGGACCCTTCCTGCTTGGTCAAAGGCTTTGTATCAGTTTAGAAATACAATCAAAGCATACAAATGATACCTTCATTGCATTTTTGAAATGATATTTGTTGAACCTCCCTTGGTATCATAAATACGTGGTAGATAGTGTGGTCTAGAAGAGAAGAATTGTCCATATGATACTTTTCTTTTGAGAGTGACATTTGTGCAACATGCCAAGAACTACCAACATCAAGTAAATCCTCTTTGCAACACTCTATGACTAGTGGATGGACAGGAAGGTGATAGAAATCACTCCTACTACCCAGAACATGGCCATCATGAATGGAAAGAGTGTGTATAGTGACATCATCCCCATCAATAGCCATTTGCACTTGTACTTTGAATGGGCAACCACACTTCTTTGATGTTGTCAATGTTCTTATTTTTCCACTATGCTTTGGGCTCCCCACCCCTATGACACAAGTAATCCATAGTAATACATTCAAGCTGATGTTTCTTTGTTGATCGCACCATAATCAACCTAACTTTTTTCTCAATAATGAGATGCTCTAGTTGCATGTCCAAATTGTCTCTAGTTGAATGTATCTTGTATGATGCGAGATTGTTGAGATCAAAGGTGTGTTGAGAAGTCACATAGGATTTTCTTTGGCGACCACATCCACATGATGCACGTATTCTTTGTTGTATGACATGGTTATTCCACCACGCCTAACATCAATAAACGAAATTGACCTCAAGGTATCGATTGTGGTTGTAAGATCTTTATGGAAAGCATAGCCTTCTATGCAATGGGCTTCTCTCACAATACATTTCCAATCCTCGACACATGGAATCCTCAATAGTGGATTTGATTTGAGACATAGAAAAACTTGGCCTTTCCCCGATCTTCTCAAACACAACATGTCTTTCAATCCTCGCCACTTCTTGACATCAAGCAATCCACTAGGATCAAATGAGCTTAGTGTATCCAAGGATAATGAGAGATCTTCTTGCAAAGTCATGATCATTAATGCATATGCATATTTGCTGAATGCAAAATACTTTGAAGACTTATGTAAATCCACGGAAGGCAACATACCACACTCAACATTGGATTGGTTGAGGTCAAGGTCAATAGATGCCCCTTCATGCACCCCTCCTTCATCTTCACTTGAACTACTACTTGAGCTCTCTTCTCTCCCATAGGCATCATTTTCTTTGCTATCAATGTACCATTCCATGGTGTTGTAAGAGGGGGAGAAGATGAAGAGGGGAAGGAGAGATGAGAAGACAATGAGGGAGGAAGAAAATGGTGGACATGCACATCGAAAATCTGAAATACAGTCTTCCCAAATTTACAAATTTTCCCAAGTTTACAACCCATCTCTAAATTTACAGGAACCGCACTCCCAACAAATAGTAACATGAAATGTGGCCTCCCCCTCTTAAACAATCATAAAAATTGTAGCCTATCTAACCTTTTATAGCTTTTACAGGGCCTTGTCATACTCCTATGCCCAGAACCGATTTCATTCCCCCACATTTATGAGTGCTATCCCAACCCGAATTTACAAATTTTCCCAAATTTACTTTTTTGCGGCAGAACCTAGATCCACGGCTCATAGCTCCCAATCGTGCTCCCCCCACTTCCCAACCATTGATCCCACTCGAGACCCCCGTGTGATATAATGAGGATAACTCCAATCTTCCACATGCAAATCATGGGCATGTTGTTGTACAACACAATGTTGTCATAGTTGTTGCAAATCTGTGTGTGGCAGGTGGCCATGTCGAC